>NC_139959.1:42617268-43184768 GCF_963454915.1 Gymnoscopelus microlampas | reverse complement strand
TTAATGTTGTTTTATAGACCGTCACGGTCTGATCTTGAATCCGAAGGGAGCAGTAAAACTGTAGCACAAACGGATACGGAAGTGGATTTAACGTCATTCCGTTCCCGTCGACTCCATGTTTGTATTTTTTTTCTTTCGTCTGTATCTCTCTTCTTTTTTTTTTGTCCATTTTTCTGAAGAGACGCGTGTTTCCAACGGCTTGTAGCGAAGGGGACACTAGCTTCGGATGCAATGTTTTGCTTCCGGAACAATAGTCAGAGACTCCTGCTCCGGAAACACACAGTGCATCGATCGATAAACATGGATCTAAACTTTTATGACAACTTTAAAACTACTAAAAACACGAAAATCGCTCGAACATCACTTGGCACTGGGTGAGTACATTATGAAAATACTCAGTCAACGAGTTAATAAACTGAAAAGTCCCACATTGAGGTTTAAACGAGGCCAAGTATGTGGCTTTGTCAGGAACGAATTGCTTTTACTTTAACTTCATTTGTTTATTTGGACAGGACAGAGCATATTAATGGACGCCACATGGACGTAAATACACCGGATTTAGCAAAGATGCTAATTTTCATCCGCAGTCCTCACACAAAAAAAATAATAATCAGAAAACATACAGACAAACGGTGGAATACATTTACATAATATTACATAGGGAACACAGCATAAAAGTAAACCTAAAACATGATCACAAATGGTTGCAGCTTTGGTTTTCAAGCAAACCTTCTTTTCAAATGTAATTTAAAAGATGGAAATGTACTTCAAAACTTCACACGTTACTGTTCTTTCCCTGAAAGTGCCCTGAAAATGCATTTTTTTCCTCCCTGTTCTGCCCTTAAAAATGCACTGTTTTGCACAAGTTGTCACTACACACCCCCGTTTTTCCCTTCAACAGACATCCATATACATGAGAACAAAATAATGTGTGTTGAAGAAGGTGTCAGACTCATTATGAGGCGAAAGGTGATTTGAAGAGGTCCTTGACCAGTTGCTCAAATTAATTAGCATCATAAAAGCAGTGATCATCAAAACAATTCAGCATTTTAAATGCCCTTCTTTGTCCCTCTTATTGCCCTGGGAATCCCCTGAAAATGTACTGTCTTGCCGATGGCAGGACATTTGAAGTTTTGAAATGGCACATCTGTATTACAATCCCGTATACGCTGGAGGAAGGCCATTCCATGCTACACAACCCTGTACTGAGAGGACATTTTTGACCGAAAGTTGTTTGCCGTTGCGGCACTTCACAATCTCCTGCGGCACTTCGCCATCTCCTCGAGTTTGTCAGGAACCAATTGCTCTAAATAGCCTGCCGACAACCTTGCAACAGTCTGACTGTATACACCTACTGTCTGTCTGTCTGTAGGCCTATTGTGTACGTAACAACGTAACAATGTCCGCAATGAGATCAGTGTATAAGCCCCAGTAGTTGTTGTTGTTGTCATACATTCTTAACCCATTCAATCCGGGAACGCATCTGAACGTGTCATTTTTAGATTTCTTTGGGCTATTCAAAAATAGCAGATCTACAAGCTCATAGCGCGGCACCGAGTGCCGCGCTATGAGCTTGTAGATCTGCTATTTTTGAAAAATCGTGAAATTGTGTGCAAATCTTTGAATATATATATTTTTAAAGCGAACATTTTTAACTCAAATCTTTGCTTCTGGGGGGTCCCTGGAACAACATATTACATTACATTATACATTAGTCATTTAGCAGACACTTATCCAAAGCAACTTACAATAAGTGCATTCAACTACATAATTATGTAGGGAACAAAACTACTGATCACCAGAAGTCTTAAGTGCATTCTCTTCTAAAACAAGCAAGAGCATACCTAGTGCTAAGGTAAACGTGCAATATATCAGCTTCACGTGCTACGAGCTTGTAGATCTGCTATTCCTTAATAGCCCAAATAAATCTGAAAATGACACAGATGCGTTCCCGGATTGAATGCGTTAAACGACCTTCACTGGACAGAACAGAGCCCAAGGCTTCAAAGAGGGCGAGCAACCGAAGATGATGATTCACCCCGCCCTCTTCCGCCCCCCCACCCCCTCCCCTTAGCTTTGCAGATAATTGTGTGTTTATGCCGAATGGGCTGCTTACTGTATGAGTAAAGGCTGAATTCTGCTTGAAGAAAGAAAGGGTGGGTGGGCTCAGAACAGAACAGAACAGTGCACACAAGTGAGAGAGTGAAAGAGACAGGAGAGAGAGAGAGAGAGAGAGAGGGTGGGGGAAGATAACTAAGTCAAAGCAAGAGGGAGAGAGAGGGTAAACACATGAAAAAAACAGGAGATTGCTCTAGGCAAAGCGTATGTTGTTACTGTTATTTTATTTACACTGTCTGTCTTCGTTCTGTGTGATGACGCCCACAGTGATTCTTGGTACGACCACAATCAGAAGATGTGTGACTTTTGCGTGAGGAGACCCTTCCCTCACAATAAGCTAATTATCACCGCATGTATAATCAGAGATAATGCACTGTGACTCAGTGCACATCAGACATCAGATTGTCACTGCCGGGTGCAGTGTTGATTTCGTCAACTAATATTATGACGAAAAAATGTTGTCGTCTACCTTTTTTCACTTATGAAAATTAAATAAAAACGATGCTATGATGACTAAAACTAAAACTAAATATATTGACAATTTCGTCAACAAATAAAAACTAGAGATCCAGTAGAACTAAAAGACAAATCATTTTATGTTTGGGTTGCTCTCGGGTGTTACGCTCTGAAAATAGCCGACCTACAAGCTCACAGTGTGAGCTTGTAGATCGGCTATTTTCAGCATGCAACCAAGTATAAAATCAGCCATTGTGACACCATCAAGGCACCGCCAACATACATTTTAGTCGACTAAATCAACAGTAGATTTAGTCGACTAAAATCTTATGATATTTAATTGAATAAAACTAGACTAAAACTAAAACATTTCAGATGACTAAAATATGACTAAAACTAAATCAAAATGTTTTGTCAACCCCCCCCCCCCCGCCCCGCAAATGGAACCCTGATTGCATCCTCTTTCCCTGCATCTTCAAATAATTGTAGTGAAAGTACAATATTTGCCTCTGAGATGTAGTGGAGTAGAAGTAAAAGTACCGAAAATTGGAAATACTCCAGTAAAGTAAAAGTGCCTCAAAATGTTACTTAGTACAGTACTTGAGTACATGTACTTAGTTACTTTACACCACTGGTGAACACTATATCATTTTATTGAGGTATCAGTGTGAGACTATCAGCTGTTGACAGGCTGTCACGCACTGACAGACAGTCCATAATGTCCAGTCAGATTATTATGTCTCCTTTAATTTTTCCTCCTGAACCAATTATTTGACATGGATCACAGCAATAATTCAAAGATTGTGTTTATTCACAGGCTTGTCCAGCAGTTTGCCTTCCATGTGCCTGTAGAGCCTGTTCTGTTTGACCTCTTCTTGTATCAATATTACTGCTTGGTTTGCTCTGTCCTCGCGTCGTTACCTTCATGCATCCCTCAGTAAGAGAGAGACTGAAGATGCAAGAAAAAAGAAACAGCATTCTCACTCCCAAGCAGTGGTGGAAAAAGTACTCAATTGTTTTACTTAACCCTTTAAGCCCTGGAACGCATCTGTGTCACTTTTTGATTTGAGCTAAAAAGCATTATTTTACACTTTGGCTATTCAAAAATAGCAGATCTACAAGCTCATAGCGCGGCACCGAGTGCCGCGCTATGAGCTTGTAGATCTGCTATTTTTGAAAAATCATTATTTTTTTGCAAATCTTGAGATTTGAGTTACAACAAAAGCGAACATTTGTAACTCAAATCTTTGCTTCTGGGGGATTCAACAGTTTTTTTGAAAAAACGTATGTCGCCATAATATCAGCGGTTCTTTTTTCCATGTCAAGGACCCCCAAAATGACATGTATTTGGCCACGGACCCCCATCTAAAAAAATATGTTCCAGGGACGCCCGGAAGCAAATATTCAAGTTAAAAATGTTTGCTTTAAAACAATATATACTAAAAGATTTGCACACATTTTCACGATTTTTCAAAAATAGCAGATCTACAAGCTCGTAGCTCGGTGCCGCGCTATGAGCTTGTATATCTGCTATTTTTGAATAGCCAAAGTGTAAAATAAAGCTTTTTAGCTCAAATCAAAAAGTGACACAGATGCTTCTTCAGGGCTTAAAGGGTTAAGTAAAAGTATCAATACTGCAATGGAGAAATACTCTGCTACAAGTAAAAGTCCGTAATTAAAAATTGACTTGAGTAAAAGTACAAAAGTATTGGCATCAAAATATACTTGAATTACCAAAAGTAAAAGTACTCATTATGCAGAAAGTCCCATTTCACAATTATGTTGCGACGTGACATGTTGTGAGCTTGTAGATCTGCTATTTTCAAAACTATGTTATTTATACATTTTAGATCAACAATACAATATACAATATTATCAACATGATTATTCTTGTCGCAGATCACAGCTGATTGGTTAGTGAGCCCGCCTGGGTAGAACAGAGGCCCTGGTTGTCCCGCAGGTTCGATTCCAGGCCAGCAATATGTCTGTATACGTATGCGTGTACCTGAGCAAGACTCTTAAGCCCTAATTGCTCCCCGTGCGCCATAGAATGACTGCTCACTGCTCCTAGTAGTTATAGGATGGGTAAATGACATCACTGCTCCTAGTAGTTATAGGATGGGTCAATGACATCACTGCTCCTAGTAGTTATAGGATGGGTCAATGACATCACTGCTCCTAGTAGTTATAGGATGGGTCAATGACATCACTGCTCCTAGTAGTTATAGGATGGGTCAATGCCATCACTGCTCCTAGTAGTTATAGGATGGGTCAATGACATCACTGCTCCTAGTAGTTATAGGATGGGTCAATGACATCACTGCTCCTAGTAGTTATAGGATGGGTCAATGACATCACTGCTCCTAGTAGTTATAGGATGGGTCAATGACATCACTGCTCCTAGTATAGGATGGGTCAATGACATCACTGCTCCTAGTAGTTATAGGATGGGTCAATGACATCACTGCTCCTAGTAGTTATAGGATGGGTCAATGACATCACTGCTCCTAGTAGTTATAGGATGGGTCAATGACATCACTGCTCCTAGTAGTTATAGGATGGATCAATGACATCACTGCTCCTAGTAGTTATAGGATGGGTCAATGACATCACTGCTCCTAGTAGTTATAGGATGGATCAATGACATCACTGCTCCTAGTAGTTATTAGGATGGGTCAATGACATCACTGCTCCTAGTAGTTATAGGATGGATCAATGACATCACTGCTCCTAGTAGTTATAGGATGGATCAATGACATCACTGCTCCTAGTAGTTATAGGATGGGTCAATGACATCACTGCTCCTAGTAGTTATAGGATGGGTAAAATGCAGAGGACACATTTCACGTATATGTGCAAATATATTCAGTGACAAAAAACACCCCAAGGAGTGTGGAATATTCTATAAACATACAGGTCATATCCAGCAGCATTGGCAGTGAAAGCAAACAACTCTGTCCACAAACTATTACATGCTCTGTTGTCTTCAGTTGTCTTTCTTTTTTTGCATTTAGAATCCATAGCGTATAGCAGGGAATCACATCGCTTTGTTTACACAAGCCTGGGATGGGTTTTTTTTGGCTGGTGCCCTGCCAATAAATGTGCATGTTGCAGGGTGTGACGCAAATTTTAGGTGACAGAAAAGTCGAAACGTATTTCTTCTACACATTTGTACTGTATTGGAGCAGGAAAGAATGTATTTTTCATATTTGGCCTACTATACCAGTGGCAACCTTTTTCATGCCAAGGACCTCTAAATTGATATACATTTTGCCGAGGACACCCATATCAAAATGTTTTTTTTGCCAGGGACCCCCAGAAGAGAAAATCTGCGTGAAAAAATTTACAACATGCTTCTTTAAAAGACATGCTGGCTTCTATGGAATTTAAAATGACTGAATTCAGTCGTAGTGACTGAGAACTTTAATCCACACGCGCACACACACACACACACACACACACACACACACACACACACACACACACACACACACACACACACACACACACACACACACACACACACACACACACACACACGACCCCCAGAAGAGAAAATGTGTGTTAAAAAATGCAAAATGATCCGCAATTCTCCAGACACTTGCATGGACACTTTCACTGGTTGAGAACCACTGTAAAATGTCTCCAGAGCCGTGGGTTGCAGACCCCCACACTATAGCCTACAGTATAGCCTACATAAATCCCTTACGTTCATGTTTTAATGGTTCTATGTGTTTATGTGAGTAATGTGGTAAGGTAAATGTGTGTTCTATGTAACTCTCCCGGCAGAGAAAATGGCTTTTTCGTGTTTTTCTTTAGAGTCAAAAGGCATTTTTTTTTCTATTTAGAGGTCTTTATCAGGTTCTGTGAAGTTTTATCGCTTCAGCAGATGGCTAATGCTGTGCTTAAAGGTCACACAGTGCTCTATGCCTGTATACGCCTTTCCTGACGCATGTGTGCATGTACATGCACGCACACACACGCACGCACGCACGCACGCACGCACGCACGCACGCACGCACGCACGCACGCACGCACGCACGCACGCACGCACGCACGCACGCACGCACGCACGCACACACACGCACACGCACACGCACACGCACACGCACACGCACACACACGCACACGCCACAAGGATGTAACCTTTGCTTTAATGAAATATCCAAGACGGTTAGGGTTTTATTGAAGATGCCTCTAAACATATACTGCTGGTTTGACCACTTCAAATGCTCTAATCTTTAAAAAAATAACCAAAAATAGCCGATCTACAAGAGAGCTTGTAGATCGGCTATTTTTCGCTGCACAACATGCTCCCCATAGAACAGGGGTCTTCAACGTTTTCAGGCCAAGGACCCATTGGCTGAAAGAGAGAGAAATCAGGGACCCCCCATTATATATTGTATAAAATATTTTGTATTTTCATAGATTTCATAGGCAGCTTCATAGACTTGTTTCACAGCACTGTCATGTTGGATTCATGTTAATGTGTATTTCCAGACATTTAACCATGCTATAAAAACAATACTTAGTAAACCTGACCTTTCACTCTGTACTTTCTGTACTTTCACTCTTTTTTCCCCCTATACCGAACCACTTTGCCGAAAATAGCAGATCTACAAGCGCACAACGCCTCGCAGAGCGAGGCGTTGTGTGCTTGTAGATCTGCTATTTTTGGCTGAAGTTCTCCTCAAAATAGGGATGCTTGGTTGAAGTGGTTAATGTAAAAATCACACAAAGATTTGGCGGACCCCCTGTAGTAACTCTGAGGACTCCCTAGGGGTCCCGGACCCCCTGTTGAAGACCTCTGCCATAGAAGACATGCATGGCTTCTATGGGATCCAAATGACTGAAATCTGTCGTGGGTTTAATCCATGCGCAGACGCACACACGCACGCGCGCAATCTTTCTGTTTTCCAAACACATTTACTGAAGCATACAAACATGCACAATCCCACACATTACATTACGTGCACATGGCATGCACGTTCCTTTTTGAGTATAAACTCTAACTGAGTAGACCTGACAGCATGGACAAATAGAGCATCCCTAATAGCATCAATCCACTATTTATAGTTATTGTTTATTCTGCACACACACACTGTCTCTGCATATCATACTGTATACCAGTGGTTTTCAACCAGTGGTCCGGGGACCACCAGTGGTCCTTGATGGAGTACCAGGCGGTTCCCGGCGAAATGAGTTAACATAGCGTCACAATCATTTTAACCGCTTAGCCTTGGCTATTCAAAAATAGCAGATATACAAGCTCATAGCGCGGCACCGAGTGCCGCGCTATGAGCTTGTAGATCTGCTATTTTTGAAAAACCTTGAAAAAGTGTGCATATCTTTGAATATTTATATTTTTTCAAAGCAAACATTAACTGATATCTTTGCTTCTGGGGGTCCCAGAAGGCCGCGGACCGTCCGCGGCCAAATGTATAACAATTTTAGGGGTCCTTGGCATGAAAAAGGTTGAAAACCACTGCTGTATACTGGTACAGAAAGAGATCATATAGACAGTGAAAAACACTATATTTGTTGTGAGTCTCTACATTGCCAAGTATGTTCTCTTGTCATGAGTGCTGACAGAAATTGCTATCTACTGTAGTGGTTAGACCATCCTGTATAGTAACCCAGGGGTCTTCCAACAGGGGGTCCGGGACCCCTAGGGGTCCTCAGAGTTACTACAGCCAAATATTTGTGTGATAGGATTTTTGTTTCTTTTTTACATTAACCACTTGAACCTCAGCATCCATATTCTGATAGTAAAAAAGAGCAGACCAAGTACAGAGTGAAAGGTCAAGTTTACTAAGTATTGACGGTTTAAGTGGTTAAATGTCTAAAAATACACATTAACATGAATCCAACATGACAGTGCTGTCAGACAAGTCTATGAAGCTATATGAAATCTATGAAACCCTACTAAAGTTCAATCTGTAATACAATCGTTTGCAAAATGTAGACACATTTTTCATGAAAATAGCCGATCTACATGCTCACAATGTGTTGCATCGCGGTAACATTGTGAGCTTGTAGGTCGGCTATTGTCAAATGTCCGATGGATATACAGTAGGTTTAAAGTAATCATGTGACCTAGTCGCTTTTTTTGGAGCTTGTTTTTATTTCTCTCGCAAAATCTGGCAACACTGAGCTCAGCGTATGAGAGAACGGGAGGAAACCAGAATTATGCTCAAACTACTATTGTATAACGAGGTGCAATCGATTCAGCAGCTTCATCTGTCCTTCAGCTAAGGGGTCCTTGGCCTGAAAAACGTTGAAGACCCTTCTGTAAATCTATGGCCTCGACCTCTCTGTCTCTTTCTTTCTTCACTCTCTGCCTTTCTTTTAGGACATTAAGACCTGGAACGCATTTGTGTCACTTATTCATTTGAGCTAAAAAAGCATTATTTTACACTTTGGCTATTCAAAAATAGCAGATCTACAAGCTCATAGCGCGGCACCGAGTGCCGCGCTACGAGCTTGTAGATCTGCTATTTTTTTTTTTAATCGCGAAAATGTGTGCAAATCTTTGAATATATATTGTTTAAAGCGAACATGTTTAACTCTATTCTTTGCTTCTGGGGGTCCCTGGAACAAAATGTTTTGAGATGGAGGTCGGCGACCAAATGCATAATCATTTTGGGGGTCCATGTCATGAAAAGGTTTGAGGACCACTGATATAGAAACATATGTTTTTTTTTCAGAATACTGTTTTTTGAAGATTTAGAAGACATTTTGTAGAATGGGCTTCAGGTCTTAATGGGTTAAGCTCACGTCTCCTTTCACACGGACGCACATTCCTGCACACAATGTCATCGTCGTCGTTCACCTCAGGCCAGATGTCATGGCGTCTCTTTATATTCCCTGCCAGCAACAGTATGTCAAGCTGAAGCAATCAACTGTTCACATCAGAGAACAGAACAACCCCCCCCCCCCCCCCCCCGCCCTTTGTCATGTCAAGGACCCCCAAATGGACACTTATTAGCCCGCGGACCCCCATTTGAAAAGATACGCCAGGGACCCCCATAAGAGAAGTTTTTTTTTTACGGCTCTAGCAGTGATTCTCAACCATTTTGATTTTAAGGACCCCCGGTTTTACATGCATTAGGCTGCGGACCCCCATTTAATGGCATTTCTATCTCTGGGACCCGAATTCATATTGTAAAATCAATGTTAATTTAACTCTGAGAGTGTACAAATGGAACCAAATGGACCCGTTAGGGTCCATTTGTACACTCTCAGAGTTACAGACCCATAAGGGTCCATTTGGTTCCTATCCATCATTTAGCTGGGGACCCCCTGGAACCCCCTCAAGTACCCCTGGGGGTCCCCGGACCCCACTTTGAGAACCAATGCCCTATAGGGTATAGAACCAGAGCGCTGGGATGGTAGGTGGTGGTTCTACGCTTGTCAGCTAGAAGAAGACACGACACAGCTCAGGGTATAAGAGGACAGGAGGTAACCAGTAGTGGTAGAAGTACTCACAGTTTATTATTACTCAAGTAAAAGTATCAATACCACCATGTAGAAATACTCAGTTACAAGTGAAAGTCCGGTATTCAAAATTGACTCGTGTACACAGTATGTAGAAGAGTATTATTGGCATCAAAATACACTTAAAAGTACCAAACGTAAAAGTACTCGTTACGGCAGAATGGCCCATTATAGAAGTTTTCAAATGTATACAAATCTTTTGAAAATAACCAAAGTGTGTATATAGGGATGAAGTGGTTACTGTACGTTTTGTAATAATAATAAAAATCTACAAAGTAACAAGTAACTAAAGCTTTCATATCATTGTAGTGGAGTAAAAGTACAATATTTGCCTCTGAGATGTTGTGGAGTAGAAGTAAAAGTATTGACAATTCCAGTGAAGTAAAATTAGCTCATCATTTTACTTAAGTTCAGTACTTGAGTAACAGTGTTGGGAAGTAACTAAAGTAATATGTAACTTAAAGTAATATTATTACCTTTTCCCAGTAACTAGTAACGTAACTAATTACTTTCACGTTTTGAGTAATAATATTACCTTTACTTTTTTTCAAAAAGTAACTTATTACTTTTTTTCACGTGCCTCGGTGGTACTCTGGGTTTGAGTGTGTTTATTTGATCCTGTGTTGTTTTTGGTCCATTGATATAATGGTAGACTGGTTGGGATCGAGTTGCTATGCAGGCTGCTTGCTGATCCGGTCTAGAGCGGATACGGAAACGTTGCGCACTTGTCTGTGTGACTTATTATCAGCTGCGGAAGGGCGGGCCGCCCTTAAACCGGAACAAACAGTGTTGCTATGTCTGCTTATTATAAGCGACTTGTTAACCGATGAAGATGCGCCGTAAGCTTGTAGGTCGGCTATTTTCTATATATATTATTAGGCAAAAAATACATTAAATACATTTAAAATTCTTGTTTCCATTGAGGTCCTTAGTATTCAATTCATAGTCGTCAAATGGTTTTCATTTAGTCTGTAAGTTATGAATTCATACACTGTAAAAGTCTTAGTGTTAATATAATTCAAATGAGTGTACAATGAGGATTTTACAATGTAGGCTGCAGAAAAGAGAAAAAAACAACTGCTAATGTTGAAAATGCAAAGTCAGACTTTTGGGGAGGAAGGATGCAAATTATTGGGGGCGAGAAAAAAAAAGTAACTAAAGTAATAAGTAACTAGGTACTTTTGGCAGGGAGTAATAAGTAAAGTAACTACATTACTTTTTAAACAAGTAATATGTAATAAGTAACATATTACTATGTTTTAGTAACTATCCCAACACTGTTGAGTAAATGCACTTTGTTACTTTACACCACAGGAGGGAACCAGAATTATGCTCCCACTTCCATTGTACAACGAGGTGCAATGGATTCAACAGCCTTGGTGGCTCATTGTACGATGAGGAGCATTATCTCAGCAGTGAAATGTTGATGTTCTGTCTTTGCTGCTTCTTAGAATTGGTCATTGTGTTACCATGTTACCATGCGGCTGAAATAACCAAGTGTGACTTTTATGAACAGCTGTTGGCACTGGTCAAGCAATCTGAACTCACGCCATCCTTCACCTGGTCTGTGATCATTGGAGTGCACAGACATTTTGAGGGGCAGGTGCTCAAGTAAATTATACTTTTTTTTGTTTACTTGGTCTGCTATTTTTTCCCTCTACACCTATACGTCTTTGCCAAAAATAGCCGATCTACAAGCCCACAACGCCTCGCAGCGCGAGGCGTTGTGGGCTTGTCGGCTATTTTTGGCTAAAGTTCTCCTCAGAAAAGGGATGCTAGGTTTCGAGTGGTTATGGTAAAAAGAAAAATCATATCACATAAAGATTTAGCGGACCCCCTGTAGTAACTCCGAGGACCCCCTAGGGGTCCCGGACCCCCTGTTGAAGACCCCTGCTGTAAACTTTTTTTTTCTTTTTTTCAAAAGGGCACTTCTGGTCAAGAGGGCAAAGGGCAGGTGCTCTAGCACCACCTAGAGTCTATCTGTGCACGTCCCTGTCTGTGATATAACCCAGCCATACTGTAGTTGCTTCGGTTGGATTAATAACAAATAACAAAACAAATCAGTCGGTAGCACTCAGCCCCTGACCACAAGGTTGGGTTCGAACCCGGGCACTGCCAACTCAGCGTATGAGTAGCACGGCTTTGGTGCAGCAAGTGGTGCTGATGAAGTACTCGGAGCTGATGGTACTGTAGGTACTAAGGAAGAAGTACTGTACTTCAAATGGCCAAAATGTATATAGGGTTGAAGTGTTTAATGTGTGTTTTGTAATAATAATACAAATCTACAAAGTAACCAGTAACTATCATTGTTCAAATAATTGTAGTGGAGTAAAAGTACAATATTTGCCTCTGAATTTGAATATTGAATATTGAAAATTGGAAATACTCGGAATATACAATGTACAATACTTGGAAATACAAAATTGTACTTAACAGTACTTGAGTGAATGTACTTAGTTACTTTACACCACTCCTGCATGATACAAGAACTAAGGCAGACTCCAGTCCCACCACCCCAACCACAGCACCGTCCTAATGTCTAGCAGTATAAATAATGTATGTGATAACTGCATATATGTGTTTAATTATTAAAAGCATTCACGAATGCATTCACTCACGCCCTAGAATTAATAATGTGTTGCTCTCGTTACTTCTGCGTCTTGGCAACGAGGTTTAGTTTTCCTCTGCTCTGTTCCCCCCGCTTGATTGATCACTACAATCAATGTATTTCTGGGATATTAAACTGTTATCAACAGTGTTATTTTTTCGATGTTCTGTTGTTGTCTGTTTGAAGACAGATCTTTGTGAGGAATTATGCATAAATCACATCATCATGGATAACGATGAAAGATAGTGGTACACTGACAGAAAGCCACAAATGTACACGCACGCACGCACGCACGCACGCACGCACGCACGCACGCACGCACGCACGCACGCACGCACGCACGCACACACACACACACACACACACACACACACACACACACACACACACACGTGTGTGTGTGTGTGGGTGGGTGGGTGGGTGTGTGAGACATATCTTTCACTGTCTGCTGTTGGAAGGAATGACTCTACTTCCTAAAGTCCTAACCCTGAAAAGTGAGGAACAGCTAAATCCCTCAATTTCAGTATCTATCTTTTTGTCCTTGTGAAGATATTTGGTCCTTACAAAGACAGCAGTACACACACATGCACACGCACGCACAAATAGCAGATCTACAAGCTCACAATGTGTCGCATCGCGACGCGTTGTGAGCTTGTAGATCGGCTATTTTCAAATAGCCGAAATAGTATTTATAATGTTATTTATAATGCTACAAAGATAGCAGTACACACGCATGCACACGCACACACACGCGCACGCACGTGCGCACACAAGCACGCACACACACACACACACGCAGGTTTTTAAAGGTTTAAAGTGCTCATGTGACCCTATTATAGTACTTGCTTCTTTTGGGCTTGTTTTCTATAGCCCTGGTTGCTTATTTCTCTCCCAAAATCTGGCATGGCTCCCCAAAGCCGTCAGGAGGGGGGCAGGAACCACGGTGTGGACAAAGTGAGATGGATTACTGTGTGGGTTTTGGCTCCATGCAGGGAGGGTCTGCAGCTAATTCTGTGATTAGGAACCCGGGTTCACAGGAAGCACTGCAACACGAGCTGTGAGTCTGAGTCCGTGCCCACTATAGATAGCTCTGACTGACTGCCAGAGGACAGCTCTCTGCCAAGCTCTGAGTGTGTGTGTGTGTGTGTGTGTGTGTGTGTGTGTGTGTGTGTGTGTGTGTGTGTGTGTGTGTGTGTGTGTGTGTGTGTGTGTGTGTGTGTGTGTGTGTGTGTGTGTGTGTGTGTGTGTGTGTGTGTGTGTGTGTGTGTGTGTGTGTGTGTGTGCGTGCGTGCGTGCGTGCGTGCGTGCGTGCGTGCGTGTGTACTGTATCTTTTTAAGGACCAAATATCCTCACAAGGACAGAAAGATAGTTATTGAAATTGTTACTGAAATATTGAATATTTTTTATACAATCTCTTCAGACGGGGGGGGGGGTATCCACGACCTAAATACATATTAATTTGGCGGTCAGTGAAATGCAGTGGTGTAAAGTAACTAAGCACACTTAACTCAAGTGCTGTACTTTTGAGGTATTTTTTACTTTACTAGAGTATTTCCAATCTGCTGTATTTTTACTTCTACTCCACTACATCTCAGAGGCAAAAATATTGTACTTTTACTCCACTACAATTATTGGTAAATTATACGTAGCCTGCGAGTTAGTTCTGGCAGCATACACTCGAGATAGGTTACATGCATTGCTCATTCTATGGGGCTGGTTACAGCGTCATGCAGACCCCTACAGTACGTCATACTCTGACGTGGCAGTCACGCAGTCAGCTGTCCAATCGGGCGGGTTATTTAAGCTCACCTTCATCTGTGTTCTGTCTGCTTTGTGTTTCATAGGTGTTGTTATGCAGCGTTTGCTCCCACCACCACCCCAGCACCACCAGTGGGCTCTGCTATTGTTCTGTTCCCCAGGGGTGGGTTGTTATGTATATCTATCTCCCTGCTCTTAATGGTTAATGATGGCTGTATGATTGTGCTGAGCAGGGAGAAAACATATAGCAGAGCCTGAACACCAAAATAAAATATTACATCCACACTTGTATTCTCATTCTATTATATTGCTTAAATATATTCGGTCAATAATATTGGTTCAATCTTTCGTGAGTTATCTGACAGAACTACTAGTTACTTTGTAGTTTTTGATTATTATTACAAAATATACATTAACCACTTCAGCCCTATATACAGTACATTTAGATTATTATTACTAAACATAGTTATAAATACTATTTCGCCTATTTGAAAATAGCAGATCTACAAGCTCAGTTGTGAGCTTGAAGATCGGCTATTTTCAAAATAAATTATACATTTAGAAAACTTGAAATGGGAAATTCTGCATGATGAGTACTTCTACTTTTGGTACTTTTAAGTATATTTTGATCACAATACTTTTGTACTTTTACTCAAGTACGTTTTTCATTCCGGACTTTTACTTGTAATGGAGTACTTCTACATTGCAGTATTGAGTACTTTTTTCCACCACTGGTGACATGAAATAGCTGGCTTGATATCAGCGGTATAGCCGTGGATATGTGTGCTATATTCTGTTCTGCTGTGAAGCCACAGTTATCTGTCTGGACCGAGTGCAGTGTTTGAGGCCAACTGTGTATTCACAGCATCCAGCTCTCTGACGCCCTGAGTGAGATTAATGAGAGGGAGGACGACCAGCATGCATTCTAATCACCCACAAGGACAAAGAGTGATAGAGAGAGCTAGAGAGAGAGAGAGAGAGAGAGAGAGAGAGAGAGAGAGAGAGAGAGAGAGAGAGAGAGAGAGAGAGAGAGAGAGAGAGAGAGAGAGAGAGAGAGAGAGAGAGAGAGAGAGAGAGAGAGAGAGAGAGAGAGAGAGAGAGAGAGAGAGAGGGAAATCGTAGAAGCACCCTTTTTTAAAGTCATATTGTGTAGCCTTTTCAATTAAAGGAGTAGTTCACCCCCCATTTTTTTTCTTCTTTTCTATCAATTACATTCACTATTTAGGCCCGATCCGAGGTTGGTCCAGACAACTCATCATCGTCCCAAGACATTTCGACTGTCATCCCTTCTAAATAGTCAATTTCCTCCTTTTACTCTGCACACACGTCATGCAAAGTCCGGCCCCTCTGGCCTCTCCTCTCCTCTCGGCTCCTCTCCTCTCCTCTCCTCCCTCCCCGCTTTGATTTGCGGCCCTATAACCTCTAGTCGCAACCTCCCAACCTCGGTCATGTGATAAAGAGGTCAGACTTCCAGTATCTGGTTGCTATGGCAACTTGTCAGATCAGGCTGAGGGTCTGATAGGAAAATGAGAGAATCAATCAAGCCGAGAGTCTGATCACTGATGGAGGTGGGGTAAGATGCCTAAAACATAGCCATAGCTCTGATCAACAGCCTGTGACGGGTCTTGGAGGCATGTGGAGTGATCCTGTGCTTGCGAATCCCGGACGAACTTTCGGAGCTTTTGTCAATTATATAGTAGTAAGATAAGATGTACCTTGACCTTGCAACTCTTGTTACAGAGACGTAACTCTCTGAGACCACCTGCACTGCATGCACTGATGTGCTTGCTTGTAGAACCACTACGTTATGCAAAGCCTGCAGAAACAAGCTTTTTGGAGGTGTGCTCTATACATGTGATTCTAATTAGGGGTTGATTGGATACTGTGTTCGTGATATGTTGAGTTTTTTGGATTAGAAATAGGTCCCAGCCCGCTCACACATTTTTTAATCCACTTACAGTCAAACAGTATGGAGTATCAGAACCCTGTTTGATGCTCATTGTCACATGACCCACGCAGGGGCGCCGGAACGGAATATGAGGTGGGGGGACACATCCGGGTCACCGTGGACCACGCGAAAATTTTGCGGTTATTTCGGGTGGATTTGTTGATTTTTGGGGGGGATAATGCGGCTATTTCGGTTAATTCGGTTCGCCTCGCGCGCGCGGTGGTCGCGAGGTGCGGGGGACTGGACTGATTTTATTATTTATAAAAAATGATTTAAAAAAAACTTTTTTTTCCTTTTTTTTCCTTTTTTTTTTTGGCTGGGCTGAAAAGTGGGGGGACAAAGTGTCCTTTAATTAAACAGGCTCCGGCGCCACTGGACCCACGACACCATTGGGCGCTAGCGCAGCTCTGGAATCACCCACGGTGACTCTGAGAAGGAAGGGACAGATGGATCACCGTGCCAACAAACTGGCTCCCGTCTCCTTGCAAAAAAATACTCCATATTTCCTTAATGTTTTACAGTGGGGAAAACCACTCATTTTCAATCGGAGATCACTCCGCCCTGGTGACTCGCGTGAGAGATTTTATTGCTCCGGGCATTAGCCAGGACCATCCACCATCATGCACGCATATATTGTTTACAATCGGGTGCTCGTCGTGGAGTCTGCAGCTGTAAACAGCGTAGCGCTACAGGCGGTGAGATCTCTGGCAGTCAACGTCACTTTTTTAAATAAAACTCTGGCACCGAATGTGTTAAGAGATACAATTATACTGTGTAATTTACACATTATATTGTACATTGAACCCTCATTGTACATGTAAGGATCAATCCTGTCAATCAGTGTGATTGACAGGGGAGATGATCAGAGGAGCAGAGTTTGTACCATTAAGGTTCTTAGATGGACAGAAGAATGGATAAAGTCTCTCAGTGAAGGCGCAGCCAGTGAAAGAGTAGAGATGGAATCTGGTCTCCACATCATAAAAGGAGACCAGACCCTCCTCATAATCCACAAACACTCCCACTTTCTGGACCTCCTCTCTTACAGGGAGGAGGACAGAAGGGCCAGCAGCAGCCCAGTACTCATTTCCATTCATCAACCATATAGTCCAGTAACCTTCGTTGGGTCCCGGACAGATGTCCACCTTCCTGTTGATGGACTCTCTGGCCACTCCTAAACACCAGTCAGTCTTCCCTCCAACCTGAACCTCATAGTAAAACCTTCCTGAGAAGCTTTGTTTTCCTAAGACACAGATACATGGAGAGAATCTCTCTTTGTTCTCTGGGAGATTCTTCTGTACGTTTCCATGACTCACTTGTTTTCCATCCTCAGACAGGATGAGGTAGCGATGTGCTGTATCAGGGTCCAGAGTCACATCCACCTCATATTGCTGGATCCTCCTCATCTCAGCATCACACGGCTTGTTCTCCATCTCTGATTGAGTGTCTTCTCCAGCTGTCTAGAACTGTCCCAGTGATGTCTTAAGAACACAAACACTGGCGTCTCAAGTTTACGATCCAGGAATGGTCAGCTTTGACTTCCAGTATGCTTCTCTTTCACTAATGTCCTCACACTGTGTGGAATCAGCCTTTAAATACAGCTCCTAAAATCTCCACTCATCAAATATGACGTCATCTTCCCAAAAATGGAGCCTCAACGGCCTCAACGTACTGTGATTGGACACATTGTGGTAACCATAGCAACATGGGGCGGGCCATAGCTGAATCGCATGGGAAGGAAAAGGTCCCAGGTTCGATTCCAGGCCTCAGCAATGTGTCAAAGCACAGGGACACATAAGGTGCATACTTCCCATATCTTGATCTGCCAAGTCAGAGAAAAAAGGAGAAATTAACCAATTAAGACCTGAGGCCGATTCTACAAATGTCTTCTAAATCAGTTTTCTGATTGTTTTTTGTTGCTATATCAGTGGTGCTCAAACTTTTTCATGTCAAGGACCCCTAAAATTATATGATTGGCCGCTGACCCCATCTCAAAATATTATTTTTTCCAGGGACCCCTAGAATCAAATATTTGAGAAAAAAATGTTTGCTTTAAAAGTGTATATCATATTCAAAGATTTGCAAACATTTTCACAATTTTTCCAAACATTTATGAATCCAATTACAGTCAAACAGTATGGAGTATCAGGACCCTGTTTGATGCTCAGTGTCACATGACCCACGACACCATTTCTACTTAATTTGGTTAGAAAAAAAAAACTGCTATCTGATGCAGTGTTTGTGACGGGGTGTAGGGGTGGATCATGTCCTGAAGGTCAGGAGGTGACGTGACCTTCACTGCCTTGTAGGTCGTCACCAGTGTTTTGAACTGGATGAAGCGTCCTTGAGCAAGGCACTGAAGCCCTAACTGCTGCAGGTTTGTTAAAAGGATCTCTGGCTAATAAGCCAAACATGCCTTAAAATATTATAATTGTCCTCTATAACTAAAATTTCAAATTATAAACACCTTAAATATTTTATTTATTTTAGAAACAGTTCATCTTTCACTCAATAGGGCCAATGCCCGTGTCGTTGATGATGTCATTTGCCCATGTGTGGTCTAGCCCTATGGAATGTATGGAATGCATGCACAAAAAAAAACATATTAAAAATACTGATTTGATGCTCATATTAATCTTAGGAAGTATTAAGTTGTTTTTCATTTTTACATGCGTTCCGGTTTAGCAAATAGTGACGGTGAGTGCCAAAACCGGGAATCTCTGTGAAGTCAGTCTTTTTTTTTTTTTTTTTTTTTTCTACAAGGGGGGGGGGGGGGGGGGGGCTAGCTCAGCTCTTGAATCAACCACTGTGACTCTGAGAAAGAAGGGACAGATGGATCACCGTGCCAAAAAAATTGGCTCCTGTCCGCTCCCATTCTATCTCCTTGCAAAAAAGCCTCCATA
Organism: Gymnoscopelus microlampas; assembly: GCF_963454915.1. Classification (NCBI taxonomy): domain Eukaryota; kingdom Metazoa; phylum Chordata; class Actinopteri; order Myctophiformes; family Myctophidae; genus Gymnoscopelus; species Gymnoscopelus microlampas. Next base: position 43,165,482 of record NC_139959.1, on the reverse strand, counting down.
TTTCCTTACTTTTTACAGTGGGGAAAACACGTCCCGTTCGATCCGAAATCACTCCGCCATGGTGACTCGTGTGAGTGATGTTATTGTTCCAGGCGTTAGCCAGGACCATCCACTATCGTGCACGCATATATCTACCTTACAATTGGAATCCACAGTCAGATGTTTGCGTGTTGTAAGTTGCATCACTGTTGCCAGATTGCGCGCGAGCAACAAGCAACCAGCTTGATGCAAAAACACCGCGCCGCGCACTTTCCCTAACCAATTACACGCCACTTCACGCTTACAACTCCTGGACATGGCAACCCCGGCAACCCCGCCCCCCATCCAAATACTGTCTGTCTGACTCTTTGGGAGGGTTGAACGCAGCGCATGCCGTCTCGCTGGGCTGAGCGTGCTGCTTCATCAATCTGTGCCGCACATTCTGGTCCTGCAAGAGCCTGTGTGAATACATAGATAGATGAACGGGTGAAATGTGTCCGTCTCTCAGTTTGCTTTCGTTTTCGGTTTGCGTCTGGAAACACTGTTACTCTCGCTTTTGGTTTGCGTGTCCAAAACATCTACAGCCTACTTCACGAGAGCCTCGCGCCAGCGACTAGACGGAAGGAAGTTGTTTACAATTGGGTGCTCGTCGTGGAGTCTGCAGCTGTCAACAGCGTACCATTACAAACGGTGAGATCTCTGGCACTCAATGTCACTTTTTTTAAATAAAACTCTGGCACCGAATGTGTTAAGAGATACAATTATACTGTGTAATTTACACATTATATTGTAAATTGAACCCTCATTGTACATGTAAGGATCAATCCTGTCAATCAGTGTCATTGACAGGGGAGATGATCAGAGGAGCAGAGTTTGTACCATTAAGGTTAAAAGATGGACAGAAGAATGGATAAAGTCTCTCAGTGAAGGTGCAGCCAGTGAAAGAGTAGAGATGGACTCTGGTCTCCACATCATAAAAGGAGACGATACCCTCCTCATAATCCACAAACACTCCCACTTTCTGGACCTCCTCTCTTACAGGGAGGAGGACATCAGGGACAGCAAGAGCCTCGTACTCATTTCCATTCTTCAACCATATAGTCCAGTAACCTTCGTTGGGTCCCGGATAAATCGATCCCTTCCTTTTGATGGACTCTCTGACCACTCCTATTGTCCAGTTAGTCTTCCCTCCAACCTGAACCTCATAGTAAAACCTTCCTGAGAAGCTTTGTTTTCCTAAGACACAGACATAATATGAGAATCTCTCTTTGTTCTCTGGGAGATTCTTCCATACGTTTCCATGACTCACTTGTTTTCCATCCTCAGACAGGATGAGGTAGTGATTTGCTGTATCAGGGTCCAGAGTCACATCCACCTCATATTGCTGGATGCTCCTCATCTCAGCATCACGCAGCTCGTTCTCCATCTCTTGACTGAGCGTCTTCTCCAGCTGTCTAGAACTGTCCCAGTGATGTCTTAAGAACCCAAACAGTGATGTCTCAAGTTTCCGATACAGGATTGGTCAGCTTTGACTTCCACTCGGTGCTCTAATGGCTTCAATAGAAGGACATAAAGTCCGGTTCTCTTTCACTGATGTCCTCACACTGTGTGGAATCAGCCTTTAGATACAGCTCCTCAAATCTCCACTCATCAAATATGACGTCATCTTCCCAAAAATGGAGTTCCATGTGACTCCAGACCGGCCTCAACGTACTGTGATTTGACACATCGGGTAACCATGGCAACATGGGGCGGGCCACAGCTGAATCGCCTGGGAAGGCAAAGGTCCCAGGTTCGATTCCAGGCCTCAGCAATGTGTCAAAGCACAGGGACATATAAGGTGCATACTTCCCATATCTTGATCTGCCGAGTCAGAGAAAAAAGGAGAAATGAACCAACATGAGGCCGATTCTACAAATGTCTTCTAAATCAGTTGTCTGATTTGTTTTTGTTGCTACAGTATATCAGTGGTGCTCAAACTTTTTCATGTCAAGGACCCCCAAAATCATATGGATTTGGCCGCCGACCCCCATCTCAAAATATTCTTTTTCCAGGGACCCCCCAGAATCAAATATTTGAGTAAAAAAATGTTCTCTTTAAAAATGTATATTATATTCAAAGATTTGCACACATTTTCAAGATTTTTCCAAAATAGCAGATCTACAACCTCATGGCGCGTAGCTGCTCAAAATAGCAGATCTACAACCTCATGGCGCGTAGCTGCTCAAAATAGCAGATCTACAAGCTCATGACGCGTAGCTGCTCAAAATAGCAAATCTACAAGCTCATAGCGCGTCACGAAGTGACGCGTTATGAGCTTGTAGATCTGCTATTTTTTGGAAAACAATCGTGACACACTCATATGTATGGCTAAATTCTTAAAATGACACAGATTGAATGCACGGGTTAAACAAAAACAAAAGAAAACGTCACACTGATAAGAACCAGTATGCGCGCAATGAAACCCATTCTGTCAGGTCTCGCTAGGACACGCGCCTCACTGGCCAACACACAAGAGGGGGTTGGCGTGTGCTGAAACCAGCGCACCCCGAAACAACAGGTTGAGAATTGATTGCGTGAAACAATCACCTGTGCGTCCAGTCTCAATGTTAGTAAACACATAATTGGTCTATACAGAGAAAGAACACTAACAGCATCCCCAGAGAGTAGTCAGTCTTTGAACGGAGATCTCCTGATAGTCTCTCCCTTCTGTTGACTCCTATTGTGGGCAGTGGTGGAAAAAGTACTCAAATGCTTTACTTATGTATTAAGTATCAGTGCTGCAATGCAGAAATACTCTGTTTACAAGTAAAAGTCCGGTATTCAAAATGTACTGTACTTGAGTAAAGGTACAAAAGTATCGGCATCAGAATGTACTTAAAGTACCAAAAGTCAAAGTACTCATTATGCAGAATGTCCCATTTCAAGTTTTCAAATATATACACATTTTTTGAAAATAGCCGATCTACAAGCCCACACATTTATGGATGCAATTACAATCAAACAGTATGGAGTATCAGAACCCTGTTTGATGCTCATTGTCCCATGACCCACAACACCATTTCTACTTAATTTGGTAAAAAAGAAAGAAAGAAAAAGATGCTATCTGATGAAGTGTTTGTGAAGGGGTGTAGGGGTGGATCATGTCCTGAAGGTCAGGAGGTGATGTGACCTTGACTGCCTTGTAGGTCGTCCCCAGTGTTCTGAACTGGATGAAGCGTCCTTGAGCAAGGCACTGAAGCCCTAACTGCTGCAGATAAGCAGGTTTGTTAAACGGATCTCTGGCTAATAAGCCAAATATGCATTAATACATTATAATTGTCCTCTATAACTAAAATGTCAAACCTTTAATATTTGTATTTATTTTAGGAGCAGTTAATCTTTCATTCAACAGGGGCAATGCCTGTGTCGTTGATGATGTCATTTGTCCATGTAAGGTCCAGCCTTAAGGAACTTATGGAATGCATGTGCAAAAAAAAAACATATTTCAATTATTGATTTGCTGCTCACTCCGCAGTGGTGACTCGCGTGAGAGATGTTATTGTTCCAGGTGTTAGCCATTACCAGCCACCATCGTGCACGCATCTATTGTTTACAATCGGGTGCTCGTCATGGAGTCTGCAGCTGTAAACAGCGTAGCGCTACAGGCGGTGAGACATGGCAGTGGCAGTCAACGTCACTTTTTTTAATAAAACTCTGGCACCGAATGTGTTAAGAGATACAATTATACTGTGTAATTTACACATTATGTTGTACATTGAACGCTCATTGTACATGTAAGGATCAATCCTGTCAATCAGTGTGATTGACAGGGGAGATGATCAGAGGAGCAGAGTTTGTACCATTACGGTTCCAACATGGACAGAAGAATGGATAAAGTCTCTCAGTGAAGGCGCAGCCAGTGAAAGAGTAGAGATGGACTCTGGTCTCCACATCATAAAAGGAGACCAGACCCTCCTCATAATCCACAAACACTCCCACTTTCTGGACCTCCTCTCTTACAGGGAGGAGGACAGAAGGGCCAGCAGCAGCCCAGTACTCATTTCCATTCGTCAACCATATAGTCCAGTAACCATTGTTGGGTTCCAGATAGATGTCTCCCTTCCTGTTGATGGACTCTCTGGCCACTCCTAAATCCCAGTCAGTCTTCCCTCCAACCTGAACCTCATAGTAAAACCTTCCTGAGGAGAAGCTTTGTTTTCCTAAGACACAGACACATAGAGAGAATCTCTCTTTGTTCTCTGGGAGATTATTCTTTATGTTTCCATGACTCACTTGTTTTCCATCCTCAGACAGGATGAGTTCACAGTGTGCTGTATCAGGGTCCAGAGTCACATCCACCTCATATTGCTGGATGTTCCTCATCTCAGCATCACACAGCTTGTTCTCCATCTCTTGACTGAGCGTCTTCTCCAGCTGTCTAGAACTGTCCCAGTGATGTCTTAAGAACCCAAACAGTGACGTCTCAAGTTTACGATCCAGGAACGGTCAGCTTTGACTTCCACTCGGTGCTTTAATGGCTTCAATAGGAGGATGTAAAGTCTGCTTCTCTTTCACTGATGTCCTCACACTGTGTGGAATCAGCCTTTAAATACAGCTCCTCAAATCTCCACTCATCAAATATGACGTCATCTTCCCAAAAATGGAGTTCCACGTGACTTCAGACCCGCCTCAACCTACTGTGATTGGACACATCGGGTAACCATGGCAACATGGGGTGGGCCACAGCTGAATCGCCTGGGAAGGCAAAGGTCCCAGGTTCGATTCCAGGCCTCAGCAATGTGTCAAAGCACAGGGACACATAAGGTGCATACTTCCCATATCTTGATCTGCCGAGTCAGAGAAAAAATGAGAAATTAACCAACATGAGGCCGATTCTACAAATGTCTTCTAAATCAGTTTTCTGATTTGTTTTTGTTGCTACAGTATATCAGTGCTGCTCAAACTTTTTCATGTCAAGGACCCCTAAAATGACATGGATTTGGCCGCCGACCCCCATCTCGCAATATTCTTTTTCCAAGGACCCCCCAGAATCAAAGATTTGAGTAAAAAGTTGTTCTCTTTAAAAATGTATATTATATTCAAAGATTTGCACACATGGAATGCATGTGCAAAAAAAAACACATTAAAAATACTGATTTGATGCTCATATCAACCTTAGGAAGTATAAAGTTGTTTTTCATTTTGACATGCGTTCCATAAATTCAATAGGGCTAGACCACAGATGGACAAATGGCATCATCAACTTGCGACAGGCATTGCCCCTGTAGAGTGAAAGATTAACTATTTCTAAAATAAATAAAATATTGAAGGTGTTTTAAAAGTTTTATTTAAGTTATAGAGGACAATTGTAATGTATTAAAGGCATATTTGGATTATTAGCCAGGGATCCTTTTAACTATTGGCCCAAAAAGAGACAGTGAGTGCAAAAAAGGGAATCTCTGTGAAGTCAGTTTTTTTTTTCTTTTCACAAGGAGCGGGGGGGGGGGGGGTCCTAACGCAGCCCTGGAAGCACCCACTGTGACTCTGAGAAGGAAGGGACAGATTGATCACTGTGCCAAAAAAAATAGCTCCCGTCCGCTCCCATTCTATCTCCTTGCAAAAAAGACTCCATATTTCCTTAACTTTTTACAGTGGGGAAAACGCGTCCCATTCGATCAGAGATCACTCCACCGTGGTGACTCATGTGAGAGATGTTATTGTTCCAGGCGTTAGCCAGGACCACACACCATCGTGCAAGCATCTGTTGTTTACAATCGGGTGCTCGCCGTGGAGTCTGCAGCTGTAAACAGCGTAGCTCTACAAACGGTGAGACATGGCAGTGGCAGTCAACGTCACTTTTTTAGATAAAACTCTGGCACCGAATGTGTTAAGAGATACAATTATACTGTGTAATTTACACATTATGTTGTAAATGTAACCCTCATTGTACATGTAAGGATCAAATCTGTCAATCAGTGTGATTGACAGATGATCAGAGGAGCAGAGTTTGTACCATTAAGGTTAAAAGATGGACTGAAGAATGGATAAAGTCTCTCAGTGAAGGTGCAGCCAGTGAAAGAGTAGAGATGGACTCTGGTCTCCACATCATAAAAGGAGACCAGACCCTCCTCATAATCCACAAACACTCCCACTTTCTGGACCTCCTCTCTTACAGGGAGGAGGACAGAAGGGCCAGCAGCAGCCCAGTACTCATTTCCATTCGTCAACCATATAGTCCAGTAAGCTTTGTTGGGTCCCAGATAGATGTCTCCCTTCCTGTTGATGGACTCTCTGGCCACTCCTAAATCCCAGTCAGTCTTCCCTCCAACCTGAACCTCATAGTAAAACCTTCCTGAGGAGAAGCTTTGTTTTCCAAAGACACAGACATATGGAGAGAATCTCTCTTTGTTCTCTGGGAGATTATTTCTTATGTTTCCATCACTCACTTGTTTTCCATCCTCAGACAGGATGAGGTAGGGATGTGCAGTATCAGGGTCCAGAGTCACATCCACCTCATATTGCTGGATGCTCCTCATCTCAGCATCACACAGCTTGTTCTCCATCTCTTGACCGAGCGTCTTCTCCAGATGTCTAGAACTGTCCCAGTGATGTCTTAAGAACCCAAACAGTGACGTCTCAAGTTTACGATCCAGGAACGAACGGTCAGTTTTGACTTCCACTCGGTGCTCTAATGGCTTCAATAAGAGGAAGTAAAGTCTGATTCTCTTTCACTGATGTCCTCACACTGTGTGGAATCAGCCTTTAAATACAGCTCCTCAAATCTCCACTCATCAAACATGACGTCATCTTCCCAAAAATGGAGTTCCGCGTGACTCCAGACCGGCCTCAACGTACTGTGATTGGACACATCAGGTAACCATGGCAACATGGGGCGGCCATGGCTGAATGGTCAGATAGCCCGTCTGGCAAGGCAAAGGTCCCAGGTTCGATTCCAGGCCTCAGCAATGTGTCAAAGTGTCAAACTGAGCAAAACACTTAAAGCCCAAAATGCTCCCCGAGCCGCTACAACCAACAGCTGCTCACTGCTCCTAGGATACAAATATATAGTGACACAAAACTTATGATATTTATAACAAGGACCCCTAAAATGATGTGGATTTGCCCCTGCCAACCCCCACCTCAATTTTATTTTTTTCAGGGACCCACCAATTAGAATCTTTCAAAAATATTGCTTTAAAAGTAAATATTATATTCAAATATGTGCACACATTTTCAAAAACAATTACATATTATATCCAATGATTAACATACATTTTCTAAAAGCTTATAGTGTGGCACGTAGATCTGCTATTTTAGACAAAAATGTAACACACACTCATATATTTATACGGCTAATATCTTAAAATGACACAGATGCTTTCCCGTAATGAATGCAAGGGTTAAACAAATAAATCTCAGAAAACACAGAAAACGTTCCGGGAAAGAATTTGAGGTGAAGAGAGAGGAGGCTAAAGTAAAGAACACTAACAACATACCCAGAGAGAGAGAGAGAGAGAGAGAGTCGTCAGTCTTTGAAGGGAGATCTCCTGATAATCTGCCTCCCTTCTGTTGACTCCTGTTGTGGTCAGTGGTGGAAAAAGTACTCAAATGTTTTACCTAAGTAAAAAATATCAATACTGCAATGCAGAAATACTCTTTTACAAGTAAAAGTCTGGTATTCAAAATGTACTTGAGTAAAGGTACAAAAGTATAGGCATCAAAATGTACCTAAAGCACCAAAAGTAAAAGTACTCATTATGCAGAATGTCAAGTTTTCAAATGTATGGACATCATTTGAAAAATAGCCGATCTACAAGCTCACAACGCGTCGCTTCGCGACGCGTTGTGAGCTTGTAGATCGGCTATTTTCAAATGGCGAAATAAGCAGTTAATGTATGTTTAGTAATAATAATACAAATCTACACAGTAACTAATTAAAGTTTTCAAATAATCGTAGAGGAGTAAAAGTACAATATTTGGGAAATACTCCATAAAGTCGAAATACCTCAAAATTATACTGAAGTACAGTACTTGAGCAAATGTACTTTACACCACTGCCCCCTCCCTTCCACCTGGAAGTTTCGTGGGAGGAGGTCCATGGCATTACAATATTAATGACCACCGTGTGAAGGATAAACGTGTGATGGATCACCAATCACGCTCTCGCTGCCTCCAAACGGCATTGGCAGAGAGTTTTAGGCACATGATAAATAAGAACGTGATTTAGATGCAACAAAAAAAATCCATCCTAAGCGGATTACAAAGGCAAGCGGGGCGCTGCAATCAATCGTCATTTTAGGGGCCAAACGTGATGCATGGCAAGAGACACACGGGACGCCGAAAACATGTTGATACCACGGAGGAAGCAAAGGGACAGAGAGAGAGAGAGAGAGAGAGAGAGAAAAAGAAAGAGACAGTTTACAGTTAAGGCATTTAGCAGACGCTCTTACCCCATTAAGACCTTGAACGCATCTGTGTCACTTTTTCATTTGAGCTAAAAAAGCATTATTTTACACTTTGGCTATTAAAAAATCACAGCCTGTGTGAAGGAAGCGGTGCCTTTGGGGCGGGGCTTAACTAATCCCTATTGGTGGTCTGAGTCCACTTACCAAATTTGTACTTGGTAGCATGCTGCAAACTGGAATAATGGCTGTTTAAAGCCCAGCCAATGGGCAGACAGAAGGGGCAGGGCTTAAGTAATTACAGTTCGTCCCTATTGGTGTTTTTTGTCCATGTACACAATTTGTACTCCGTAGCATGCTGCGAACTTGAGTTATGGCTGTTTAAAGGCCAGCCAATGGGAAGAGAGAGGGGGCGGGGCCTCAGCAATTAATGCTCGTCCCTATTGGTGGTCTAAGTCCACATACCAAATTTGGACTTGGTGGCATGCTGCAAACTGGAGTTATAGCTGTTTAAAATCCCGTGCTCATACATACATACGGACGGAAGGACGGACACACAGACACGGTCAAATGTAGAGCGGCTGGCACCGCTAAAAATAGCAGATCTACAAGGTACCGAGTGCCGCGCTACGAGCTTGTAGATCTGCTATTTATTTATTTTTAAATCGTGAAAATGTGTGCAAATCTTTGAATATATATTGTTTAAAGCGAACATTTTTAACTCAAATGTTTGCTTCTGGGGGGTCCCTGGGACAACATATTTTGAGATGGGGGTCTGCAGTCAAATACATATAATTTTGGGGGTCCTTGACATGAAAAAGTTTGAGCACCACTGATATAGAAACATAGGTTTTTCAGAAAACTGTTAGGATTTAGAAGACATTTTGTAAAATCGGAACCTCAGGCCTTAATGGGTTAATCCAGAGCGATTTACAAAGCAAGGAGACAACATAATATATCATAATACATCATAAAACACATAATACATCAAATGCTTAACAATAGTAATCTAATGTTAAAGTAATACATAAGTAAACCAATCATTTAACCCATTGAGACCTGAAGCTCAAATCTAAAAATGACACAGTTCCAGGTCTTAATGGGTTAATAATAACTAATACATACGTAAACCAAGAACCTATCATCAGCCTGTACATTGAAACTATACACATATAGGATGCCAGAGAGAGAGAGAATGCTACTTTAAGCCCTGGTCATACAATCGTAATCTCTCCCCAGTCCAAGCCTCCTTCCACTCTTAGAATAGCTAACCAGCTCTAGCCTCGCGTAGCCAGACTATGTCTGGTCCCAGGTTAAACCATGCTCTCTCAACTTTCTCCTGCTCGTCCACGTCTCTCTCTTTCTCATTCTCTCTGTTGCTACTGATCATCCAAAACATATTTTACGGTTTGCGTTCGCATTAGAATTTCGATGGCGCGCCGCGCGTCTCGTCTCTCTCTCTCTCTCTCTCGGCGGCATGATGACTGTAATAGTTCAGCAGCTTTTCTGTAATTTGGACTGGAGTGCCTTTCATATCAAGGACCCCCAAATTGACACTTATTAGCCCGCGGACCCCCATTTGAAAAGATATGCCAGGGACCCCCATAAGAGAAGATTTTTACGGCTCTAGCAGTGATTCTCAACCATTTTAATTTCAAGGACCCCCAGTTTGACATGCATTAAGCTATGGACCCCCATTTCATGGTATTTCTATCTCATGGGACCCCACTTTATATTGTAAAATCAATGTTAATTTAACTCTGAGAGTGTACAAATGGAACCAAATGGACCCGTTAGGGTCCATTTGGTTCCATTTGTACACTCACAGAGTTACAGACCCATAAGGGTCCTTTTGGTTTCTAACTATCTATCATTTAGCTGGGAACCCCCTGGAACTCCCTCAAGGACCCCTGTGGGTCCCCGGACACCACTTTGAGAACCAATGTGCAGCCAGACCAGTTTGGAGTCACTGTGTTGTACTCCCTTTTGTGAAAGTAGCTACTGTACCTACTTAAAGCTGAAATGTAACTTTCCTCTTCTACCCCGGATGAACCCGGCTTCGTGCGCAAGTGCAGACATTGTTACCATTAAGCTGATAGAGCCTGCATGCTTGCTCAGGGGATATATTTAATCTTGAGCTTCAGGTCAAAATTCGTGTCAGATCCTGTGTCTAGGTGAGACATGACCTTTGACACGATCTAAATGTCTCAATAGGAGACACAATACAACCAGGGAGACACAATACAACCACCCCAGTTATATAAGTTATATTGTTAACATACAGATCATACATATTGGACATAATTAAAATGTAAAAATCTGAAATTCATACAACAATTTGTAGGAATTGTGTGCGTGTGTGTGTGTGTGTGTGTGTGTGTGTGTGTGTGTGTGTGTGTGTGTGTGTGTGTGTGTGTGTGTGTGTGTGTGTGTGTGTGTGTGTGTGTGTGTGTGTGTGTGTGTGTGTGTGTGTGTGTGTGTGTGTGTGTGTGTGTGTGTGTGTGTGTGTGTGAGAGATTTAGTCAAACAAAACAAAAAATGTAATAGAAATAATTAAGCTCTTAATTCATCAGGTTCACTGTACAGGAACCAGTACTAATCGACCCGGGGCGCTCAAGCAAAACTGAGTTGTTTTGACATGATTTAATATGCTAGAAACTCCTCTCTACTGCTGGTGGATTCAGAATGGTGTTCACTGCATATGGCATTGGTTCTCAAAGTGGGGTCTGGGGCTATTCAGAAAATAGCAGATCTACCAGCTCACAGCGCGTCACTTTGTGCCACACTGCGAGCTTGTACATCTGCTGTTTTTGAAGACTTAAAAAAATGTTGAATTTTTTTTTTTTACATAACTCTTCTGGGGGTCCCTGGCACAAAACCTTTTCAGATATAGGGGTCCGTGGCCAAATACTTATCAATTTGGGGGTCCACACTGCCAGTGCAGTCAGACAATAGGAAAACACTCAGTTACAAAGTGCCCAGACGGCAGAAAATTGATACATACAATACAGCTGACATACTTGTCAGACACAGAGGACATGAATCATGAATAAAGGAAACAACGCCTCCTCCAAAGTGAGCCGCTTCCTATAATAGCCACAGTGGTGTAAAGTAACTAAGTACAGTATTTACTCAAGTACTGTACTTAAGTAAAATTGTGGGGTTTACTTGAATATCTAAATGTTTCAATACTTTTACTTCTAGAGGCAAATATTATACTTTTACTCCACTACAATTATTTGAAAACTTGTAGTTGCTGGTTACTTTGTAGATTTGTATTATTATTACAAAACATATATTAACCACTTCAGCCCTATATACATTTCGGCCATTTAAAAATAGCAGATCTACAAGCTCACAATGCATCTTTTTTTTGTATTTGAAAACTTATGAAACAGGACATTCTGGATAATTAGTACTTTTACTTTTGTGCATTTGTGTATTTTAATACCAATACTTTTGTACTTTTACACAAGTACATTTTTTTATTCCGGACTTTTACTTGTAACAGAGTATTTTTCTACATTGCAGTATTGATACTTTTACTTAAGTAAAAAAAAGGTAGAACTGTTTCCACCACTGCCTCCACACGCACACGCACACGCACACACACACACACACACACACACACACACACACACACACACACACACACACACACACACACACACAGAGAGAGAGTGCGTAATAGACTCATCCATTGTGGTAGCGTAGCGGAAAGATGACATTTGACACTTTTTTTTGTGTGTGACTGAGTGCACAGATTACTCATCACTATAGTGGCTCTCAGGCAGCAGCAGCAGCAACATGATTATTATTCTACAGCTAAAAGGCTGCTACAAAGCTTCTTCTCTCGTACTATAAAGGCACGTGAGCGATCTGACATGAACTAAAATAAACCAGGACAAAAAGGAAACGCTAACACCCCCCCCCCCCCCCCCCCCATCCCATCCCTCACACCTCCTCCTTCCTTTTCTTGCACTTTACTATGTTTGAACAGTTCCTACCTAAACTGCTGTACATAGAAGATACTGTGAAGTTTTTTTACATAAAGTAATGTGGCAGCCACTGAAGAAAATGCTGTTGGTTTGTAATCATATGCATGTATACATAGTGGTGGAAAAAGTACTCAAATTCTTTATTTAAGTAAAAGTACCAATACAGCAATATAAAAATACTCTGTTACAAGTAAAAGTCCAGAAGTAACAATTTACTTGAGTAAAAGTACAAAAGTGTTGGAATCAAAATGTACTTAAAGTACCAAAAGTAAAAGTATTGGAATCAAAATGTACTTAAAGTACCAAAAGTAAAAGTACTAAATATTTGAAAATAGCCTAGGTATAAAATAGGGCTAAAGTGGCCCACCACAAGCTCGTAGCGCGGCACCGAGTGCCGCGCTACGAGCTTGTAGATCTGCTATTTTTGAAAAATCACAAAAATGTGTGCAAATCTTTGAAATATATATATTTTTAAAGCGAACATTTTTAACTAAAATCTTTGATTCTGGGGGTCCCTGGAACAACATATTTTGATGGGGGTCCGCGGCCAAATACACATAATTTGGGGGGTCCTCGACATGAAAAAGATTGAGCACCACTGATATAGAAACATACGTTTTTCAGAAAACTGTTGAGATTTAGGAGACATGTATAGAATCGGCTTCAGGTCTCAATGGGTTAAACGTTGTTGCTGTCAGGCAGAAACCTTGTATCTCCATATTTTAACTTTTTGTGTGTTTTTTAACGCCCTAATTGATCACACTACAGCGTCACACAAAAGCATCAACAGTAGTAGATCCGCAAGCCTCAAGCTTGCGGGTAGATCTGCTGCTTTTGCTATTTTTGAATTTGAATTTGAAAAGTAAACCGTTTCCACCCGACAGAGACGATGACATGGCCACGATAGGCAGTGGTGGAAAGTAACTGAGTACATTTACTTAAGTACTGTACTTAAGTAGAATTTTGAGGTATTTGTACTTTACTTGAGTATTTCCAATTTCCAATACTTTTACTTCTACTCCACTAAATCTCAGAGGCAAACATTGTACTTTTACTCCACTACAATTACTTGAAAACATTAGTTACTAGTTACTTTTCAGATATAAATTATGATATAATGAAACATACATTAACCACTTTAAACCTATTTTAAACCTAGGCTATTTGAAAATAGCAGATCTACAAGCTCACAACGCGTCGCACCGCGACGCGTTGTGAGCTTGTAGATCTGCTATTTTTCAAATATTTAGTACTTTTATTTTTGGTACTTTAAGTACATTTTGATGCCAATACTTTTGTACTTTTAGTCAAGTACATTTTTAATTCTGGTATTTTACTTGTAACAGAGTATTTTTATATTGCAGTATTGGTACTTTTACTTAAGTAAAGAATTTGAGTACTTTTTCCACCACTGACGATAGGCAACACAATTACGTTCTTGCATGCAATGTATTCAGTGACACATAAAACACCTATGTGTGTAACATCTATGGGCTTGAGGCATAATGATTGTTCACAACAGGTGGACAGTTCTTTTGTTATACTGTAGGGCCATTATACTCCCATCCAAACAGAGCAAAAATCATGTTTCCCACCCAATACAGAGAGAGTTGCCTCTAGGCAAAAAAAAAAGCTGGTTCTAAAATTAACTCCAATGTTGATAATGACAATGTTTCTGTTTCCCAATCACACACACACACACACACACACACACACACACACACACACACGCGCACACACGCACACACACACACACTCACACTCACACGCACACGCACACGCACACGCACACACACACACACACACACACACACACACACACACACACACACACACACACACACACACACACACACACACATACATTCGTGCAATTACACACCAGAAGTAGGCTTACTGACTGAGTAAAAGTCTGGTGCTCAAAATGTACTCGATCAAGTATTGGCATGAAAATATACTTAAAGTACCAAAAAAGTAAGTATACTCATTATGCAGTATACAGTGCCCCATTTCACAAGTTCTTCATGTATGCACATCTTTTGAAAATAGCAGATCTACAAGCTCACAACGCGTCACAAAGCAATGCGTTGTGAGCTTGTAGATCTGCTATTTTCGAAAAGCCAAAGTGTAGTATATGTAGGGTTGAAGTGGTTAATTTATGTTTTGTAATAATACTAAAAATCTTCAAACTAAAGTTTTCATATAATTGTAGTGGAGTATAATATTTGGCTCTGAGATGTAGAAGTAAACGCATTGAACATTTGGAAATACTCCAGTAAAGTAAAATAATACCTCAAAGGTATACTTAAGCATGGTACTTGAGTAAATGTACTTAGTTACTTTCCACCACTGGCAATTACACAATAGAGTGGGCTGGATGTGTATGCAATGATTCAAAACGAAACAAAACAACCATCAGTGTTTTGGATGGTGGATAGTGCACAGTGCTGGTATTGGTGATAGTGTTGCTTGGCCATGCATGGTTTTTATCTGTTTTGTTTGTTTGTTTGACCAGAAAGTGGCAATTTTGGATAATGTCTAATGTGTGAAATGCACAATGGCCATATTGGCAGTTAGACTCATTGGGACCGGGGCCCAAATAAGTGCTAACACGCATTAGCTGTTGTTATGGAGCAGAGAGCAGCGTTGCCAGATTGTGCGAGAGAAATAAGCAACCAGCAGGTCAACAAAAACAAGCCCAAAGAAGCGGCTATATCAGTTTAACCACTTGTACATCGGCTATATGAAAATAGAGGATCTATAAAATTAAAGTGATAGCTCACCCAAAGAAATACTTGTTTTCTTCACCCCATGGAGACTTGAATTCATGGATATTGTTTTGGTTTTGATTCATTTCTTCCATTCTAAGAGTTCCACTACATCATGAAGATGTATAATGAACGCATGTGAGTGACTGCGGCACCGAGCACGGTGTCGAACTCGCAACCGACTTGGTGGCGGCAGCCAAGAGTGAGCAACTGTCTGCAGAATGTGCAGCAGGCAGTTGTTTTGTGATGTCCAATGACAAAGTTCAATGTTGTTCTGAAAAGCTTTCTTCTTAATAAACACATTTTGCTCTTTTGAAAAACATGTTTTCAAAAAACTATTTGTTGCAATTCTTTAGAAATTGCCGTGGCGTGTTGTCAAGAAATTGGAGTTTTAAAAGCACCCAGAAAGGGCACTCGAAATGTTGTCATGCTGCGTTTCACCTCTAAATCTGAATGAATTTCCCCAGAACTTTGCAAATGTTTCCCAGAACTTTGCACATTGGATGGAAAATATCAACCCCAGACAGTTTGACATTTTGACATATAAAAAAACCTGTCTGTCCTGATGAAGGTCTAACTGAAACGTTAAGTCAAAACGTCGACGTAATAAAGAGCATTTACCTCTTTCTTTGATTGTATTATCAGAGATAATAAAATGTGAACATTTGCACCTTTGATCTACGTACTGTACCTGTCACCAACAGGTGTGCATCGGCCTTCTGCTAAAACGTACAATGTTTTACATTGCATTTTCATGCACCATAATGCACTGCTGAGGGTGTATAGGGTTGTATATTTTTTATAGTAAAGTCAAAATATTTTATAGTAAAGTAAAATGACCTCAAACTTTTACTTACTGTAAGTACAGTGCTTGAGTAAATGTACTTAGTTACTTTACACCACTGACTGTAGGTACGTATATCCCTACAACAAATTGGACTGGTTCCGCAGGCCAGAAATACATCATGGTTTCATCTCAGGGTGTTTGTTGCTTGGCTCAAAAATCCTATATACTGAACAATGTGTGTATCGTTGACATTTTGCTCAAGGACCATCATAACAAAAAGCACAGCCTCACTTGGGCTTTCCTCACAATAGGATGGTAAATGAACAAGCCATATAGATCTATGCTGCACAGTGGCCAGAGGGGATGTGGAGAAGGCTTTAACAACACCAACATTGATTTAAGAGGATTCCGTTTTAAGGCATCTCTGCTTCACTGGACAGCAGACAAGAAGGGGAATATTATCGAGAAAACTCTTATCTCCATATTCTACCTTTTTGTGTTTTTCCGTAAAATGAACACCCTGGGTTTCAACCCTTTTCATATCAAGGTCCATTATTTTTTGGGCATTTGAGCCACGGAACCACCGTTTGATGAGATTTAGACTCTCAGACCCAAGACTTAGAATATGTTGTTATCGTCGGATAAGGTTATGTCCACAATTCCATCCATGCTGTATTGATGTTGGTAGCATAGGAGAGATAACAGGCATCGAAATAACAATTATTTAATTAAGTAATGCGGATGTTTATCAATAATTTAACTCTTGAGAGCGTAAAATGAAACCAAATGGACCCATAAGGGTCCATTTGGTTTCAGTTTATGCATTTTACTGCGTACTGTTTACATTTCTGACTAATAAAGTATTCAATCAATCAATTGGATGTGACACGTAGTTGTCTACACCCTCCCAAAGAACCCACTGTGTGTGTTAACAGTGCCAGGCACTGTGTGTAGAGCATTGTTAAAGGGAAATTGGCAGAATGATGAAAAAGAAAAAAAAGAAAAACAAAAAGTGATAGAAATCAAATCAGCAGGACTCTCTAACCTCCCCGATCTCAGGAAATTGTCTGTCTGTACCTTCCTTCCTACACACACACACACACACACACACACACAAAGCGGCTGAGCGTTCCAGCATGCCACCAAAAAACACCGGTTTGATGTTAACCCATTCAGTCCGGGAACGCATCTGTGTCATTTTTTTTTTTTTTGTTTCTTTGGGCTATTCAAAAATAGCAGATCTACAAGCTCATTGTGCGGTGGATCGTGCCGCGCTATTTCTTTTTGAAAAATCCTGCAAATCTTTGAATATGTTTTTTTTTTTTTTAAGTGATCTTTGTAACTCAAATCTTTGCTTCTGGGGATTCTGCAAAATATCTTCTAAATCCAAACAAACTTATGTTGCTTTAGTATCAGTGGTTCTCAAACTTTTTTCATATTGTCAAGGACCACCCAAAATCATATGCATTTGTCCGCGGACCCCACCCCCATCTCAAAATATGTTGTTCCAGGGACTCCACCAGAAGCAAAGATTTGAGTTAAAAATGTATATATAAATATTCAAAGATTTGCGCACATTTTCAAAAAAAAAATCGGCAAAAATAGCTGATCTACAAGCTTGTAGCGTGGCACTCAGTTCAAAAACGCATGTTGCTATATCAATGGTGCTCAAACTTTTTCAAGTCAAGGACCCCCAAAGTTATATGTATTTGGCCAGGGACCCCCCATCTCAAAATATGTTGTTCCAGGAACCCCCAAAAGCAAAGATTTGAGTAAAAAAATGTCAGTTCAAAAATAGCAGATCTACAAGCTCATAGCGCGGCACGAAGTGACGCGCTATGAGCTTGTAGATCTGCTATTTTTGAAAAGCATAACCAATGTGCTAAAATGTACACAGATGCTTTATTCCCGGTGTTAATGGGTTAATGGTGATATATCCAGCGTAGGGAACACAGAGGAGATAACCTGCCGTGCCGAGGCAAACGGGGAGACGGTCTAATCTTTACTGCCGCAGGCAGCAGATGTACCGGAGGAGCCCTCATCAAAGTCCAAACCGTGGACCGTGTTTTATTGGAGAGATAGTCTGGAAAACTACGCCTCTGTTTTGTTTTAGGGTATCATTTTTGTTGTTCAGTATTCATATACTGTAGGAGGTGCAAGATATGAAAAAAAGTATATAACGGTATCTGCTTTCATGCGTCAACTCATTTTCATAAATACGTGTCGCGGATGCATACATACATACATACTGTAGGCTACTTGTCAGTGGTGGAAAGTAGCTAAAATACATTTACTCAAGTACTGTACTCACTTACAATTTTGAGGTCTTTTTACTTTACTGGAGTATTTTCCCATTTTCAGTACTTTTACTTCTACTCCACCACATCTCGAAGCCAAATTGTACTTTTACTCCACTACAATTGTTTGAAAATTTTAGTTACTAGTTACTTTGTAGATTTTGATTATTATTACGAAACATACATTAACCACGTGAGACATACATACATTTCGGCCATTTGAAAATAGCCGGTTTACAAGCTCACAATGCGTCGCATCGCGACACATTGTGAGCTTGTAGATCGGCTATTTTCAAAAGATTGTTATACATTTGAAAACTTGAAATGGGACATTCTGCATTATGAGTACTTTCTACTTTTGGTACTTTAAGTACATTTTGATACCAATACGTCTGTACTTTTACTCAACTAAATTCTGAATTCTGGACTTTTACTTGTAACAGAGTATCTGTTTCTATTTTGCAGTATTGATACTTTTACTTAAGTAAAACATGTGAGTACTTTTTCCACCAGTGGTAATAACAATGCATCTGCTTCCATCAACTCATTTTCATAAAGTCGTGTTGTGGATGCATACATACATACATACATACTGTAGGCTACTTATGAAGGGACAGCAACGTCTGTCAATTTGAATAAAACTGACGTTGCTGAGCGAGCGCAGAGTGAGGGATTTTTGTTCATGAAATATTCTTTTCATGATTGCTTCATTTGTCACTGTCCAACGCACTTGCATCTGAACAAAGTGGATTTATGAATACTTTCTTTGCAAAGTGTTTTAAACTAGAAAAAAGTGCTCCTCAGAGCACAGGTCTCCGCCAGGTCAGGTAGGTTATTGTGGCCTCCTGGTGGCGCTATAATAGGCCAATGTGAAAAGGGTGCCATTTCTTCCTAGGCCTTTCATTTAGGCATTTTGTTCCACAAATGTAAATGTAAGTGCAAAAATCGACCTTGTGGCGCTAAAATATTTAATAGCTGTAACAACTTCCAAGGCAGAGATCGCTTCAATTCATCCCTTTCACTCACTTCCCTGTTTATAGGCCCTGAAGGACCAAACAAAACTCACAAGGCTGATTTTAATCAACGTCTCCTGGCTTACTCTGTATTATGCATAAATGCTGTGCTTCACAAATTAGAAAAACAAATCACCTTTAAAAAATGAACGAGGTCGCAGAAGATGTGAGTACGAAGACAATTCATTTTAAGGGTTAGATACAATTACCCATCTATTAAAGACAGAGACCTCGAGAGAACAATATCAGTTCATGCTCTGCTGTGTATAACTGCAAAAGGGAATGCTATACTCACAGACAAATAAGTCCTTTGCTCTATTACTAGAGTCAGAGACAGTGCTGGCTAGTGTAGCGTACCGCTGGATATAAAGCATTACAAGCCCACAACGATGTGAGCTTGTAGATCGGTTATTTTCGGCTATAACGTTCCCCTCAGAATAGGGATTCTAAATGTCAAGAAAACCAAGGAGATTGTGGTGGACTACAGGAAGCAGAAGGATGAGCTCCAACCAGTCAAAATCAATGGCTCAGAGGTGGAGAGGGTGGACACCTTTAAGTATCTGGGAGTGAACATTGAGAAGGACCTGACCTGGGACTGCCATGTCACTGCCGTCGTAAACAAGGCCCAACAGCGCCTGTACGGGCTCAGGCGCCTGAAGCAATTCGGCCTGAGACCCAACACCATCAGGGACTTCTACAGAGGCACGGTAGAGAGCCTCCTAACAACAAGCAGCTTTACATCCTGGTACGGCAGTTGCACGGACAGAAACCACAAGGCGCTGAGGAGGGTTGTTCGAACTGCAGAGAAAATCACCGGGTGTGAGCCGCCCAGAATGGAGGACCTCTACACCATTGGTTCTCAAAGTGGGGTCCGGGGACCCCCAGGGGTATTTGAGGGGGTTCCAGGGGGTCCCCAGCTAAATTATGGATAGGAACCAAATGGACCCTTATGGGTCTGTAACTCTGAAAGTGTACAAATGGAACCAAATGGACCCTTATGGGTCTGTAACTCTGAAAGTGTACAAATGGAACCAAATGGACCCTTATGGGTCTGTAACTCTGAAAGTGTACAAATGGAACCAAATGGACCCTAACGGGTCCATTTGGTTCCATTTGTACACTCTCAGAGTTAAATTAAAATTGGTTTTACAATATAAATTGGGGTCCCAGAGATAGAAATGCCATTAAATGGGGGTCCGTAGCCTCTAATGCATGTCAAACTGGGGGTCCTTGAAATTCAAATGGTTGAGAATCACTGCTAGAGCCGTAAAAATCTTCTCTTATGGGGGTATCCCTGGCATATCATTTCAAATGGGGCTAATATGTGTCAATTTGGGGGTCCTTGACATGAAAAAGTTTGAGAACCACTGCTCTACACCCAGCGCTGCCTAAATAAATCACTGAGGATCATTAAAGACCCCACCCACCCCCATAAAATACTTTTTTTCCCCGCTAAGATCAAGAAGGGTAAAGGGATACAAGATCCTCTCAGCACGTACCAGCAGGCTGAGGAACAGTTTCTTCCCACAGGCCATCAGGCTGTTAACACATTGGCTGCCAAAAACGCAGATCTGCGTTCTATTGAGTCCTTAGAATGCAGGCTGCCAAAGACGCAGATCTGCGTTCTATTTAAAACATTTAAAAATATGTTGTTGTTTTTTTTTTGTTTTTTTTATTTGACCTAAAGACCAAGGGGATATGATTTTTCAAAGATTTAAACTCCCATCCTCTTCCTTGTTAACTTAAAACTTAATAAATTCTATATCTCGGCTCCTGAGTACTATTGTTTTTTTCATTGAAAAAGTCTGGCAGTCAACTGTAGAAAATAAATAAATAATTCTGGCAGCCAATGTGTTTTAAATGACAGTGGAAAATGAAATGTGCAATAACTGTACTCTGCACCATGCACTTTCCTTAAACTGATTTACCTGTGTTTGTTTATTTATTGCTTATGAGCGTTTTTAGGTTGTCTTATCATGTTTTATTGTTTTATTATTAGAGCTTCCGAGCGTACGCTTTTCACATGTATGTACCTGTGCATCTAAGTGACAATAAAATTGAATCTGAATCTTCTAGGGTTCACAAAAACGATAATTAAGAATAAAAAGTTCCTATCACACAACGATTTGGAGGACCCCTTTAGTAACTCTGAGGAACCCGTAGGAGACAGATTATAGATTAAGCTGCTAACAGCAGAATATGTCAGCACCACTGCCTTAAACGTGTAGTGTTAGTTGTTAGAAGGAATAAACACAGTATAGCGCCCGGGAGGAAGTGGACTGAGAAAGGGGAGTAGCTGTGTTCCTGTTGTTTCTACACACAAAATAAAGAGGTGGTGCCTCCAGAGGCAAAAAAACAAAGGGGGGAAAAAACATTTTTTCTTCCGTCTGTTTTCTTTTTTTTTACCAAACGGGTCCCCAGATTGCACCACAACTTTGACATACTTTAGCAAGTTTAAAAAATGAATAAATAAAAGTGTTAGAATGTATTGGATTCAGCAGGGAATTCCCCCTACCCCCAAAACGGCACGACAACAACAAGCATAGACAGCGTTTAGCATCCATATAGGAAGCAGCAAAACTATACACAAAGTCTAAAAGATGCCCCAGGCATTTATCTATCCCTGTGAGAATGCATGGAACAACTCGTCTCTCTGGAGAAGAATCTGACAACATCCCCATGAAAATATTCCCATGTTTCCACAGTGGTAATGTGAAATGTATAAATGTTGTTTTGTAAAGTAGGCCCCATCATGTCCCTGGGATGTTTTTCTAATAATAAATGCACCACCTCTTCCTGGCCCCCCTGTCCCTCAAGTTCCCTGTGTTTCTGCTCAGTGGATATGCAGCCATCCAGACCCTCCTCGTGTCCCCTGTCTATCTACACCATTTGATTGTTTGGGAAGAAACTGCATGCTTGTCGTATCTTGCAGTTCGCTCAGGGTTAGGTACTGCCAGTGGTGGCACAAGTATTCCACATGTTTTACTTAACCCATTGAGACCTGAAGCTGATTCTACATGTCTCCTAAATCCCAACAGTTTTCTGAAAAACGTATGTTTCTATATCAGTGGTGCTCAATCTTTATCATGTCAAGGACCCCCAAAATTATATGTATTTGGCCGCAGACCCCCATCAAAATATCTTGTTCCAGGGACCCCCCAGAAGCAAAGATTTGAGTTAAACATGTTCGCTTTAAAAATATATATATTCAAAGATTTGCACATATTTTCACGATTTTTCAAAAATAGCAGATATACAAGCTCATGGCGCGGCACTCGGTGCCGCGCTATGAGCTTGTATATCTGCTATTTTTGAATAGCCCAAAGTGTAAAATAATGCTTTTTAGTTCAAATCTAAAAATGACACAATTCCAGGTCTTAATGGGTTAAGTAAGAGGATCAATACTGACATGTAGAAATACCCGGTTACAAGTAAAAGCCCGGAATTCAAAATGTACTTGAGTAAAAGTACAGTATTAAATGTTTGAAAATAGCCAACGTATATGCAGTAGGGATGGAGTCATTAATGCATGTTTTGTAATAATAATCCAAATCTACAAAGTAACTAGCGACTAAAGTTTTGAAATAACTGTAGAAAAGTAAAAGTACAATATTTGCCTCTGAGATGTAGTGGAGTAGTATTGAACATTTAAAATACTCCAGGAAATAATTACTTTACACCACTACTGCTAGTACATGTAGGCATAGGTTTGGTGTGGTTTAACCTTTTCGATCCCATCCCTAGCATCCCTATTTTTGCAGAAATGGCAGATCTTTGCTCTATGCAACGCATCAGAACGGCTATTTTTTGGTGATGATATTTTAGTGTGAGAGCGAAAACAGAAGGGGCCTACAGTACCCTGCATAGGAATATCAACTAAGTAGTGCTTAAGTGGTTGAGTAATTAATTCAAGGTTCACGGACTCACACAATACAGCTGGTAGCAACACTGTAGGCAAAATTCCTGTACTCCAAGCTTTCCTCAAGAGACGCTCTGTATGCTGTTTAATTATCCCCTGTAGAGCCCGCTGGTCATGGATGGAGCCTCCTGCAAGCAGCCAGGATATATAATCTTGATGGTGCACGAGTAGGACGTGCAGAGTACATATACTGGATCCAGGCCAAATAGTCTGGTGGCTAATAAGCACAAATGTGGAATTGTGCACTTTACGATACAAGCATGAAATGTGGCACACTGTTAGAGCATGCCCTAATTGAGAGACATTTTTGGATATGGCCTAACTACAGTATCTGGCATACAGGTAACTAAATAGTAAAAGATAAAATATTAGTGCAATTATACACATTTTCAGCCTGCCAATAGAGTGTCATTTTCTGCTATAACTGCAGTGGCTCACTTCACCTATTCAGTTTATTATGAAGATGTTTACGATTGGTAGTCACAGACTACAAGAAATCTGTGATGAGAGATAATACAACAATGCTGTATATCTTTTGGGAGCTCCCACCGTTTGTATGGATAAACAATTTGAAATGGAACAAAATGGCCCTAATGTCCCTAGCTACAAAACGTGTCACATAAAAAATTGTGTTCCTTTCGACACTCAATAATCGGCGACATAATAATGCATTTTGCTTCTACATGTCACAGTAGATTGAACATTGTCACAATGCTCAATGCTCACAATGAGCATTGTAAGCTTGTAGATTGTCTATTTCCAAAAGGCTTAAAAATATATATAGGGCTGAAGTGGGTAATGTTTGTTTTGTAATAATAATCAACAACGTAACTAGTAACTAAAGTGTACTAGTAGTGTAGTTACTTTATACCACTGGTACGTAATGTGTCACCTGTGAGCGCTGTTTAGATTTATTCATGTTCATTACTGAGAAAACCTGCACAGAGATTATGCTACACAGAACAAGGACTTGTTTTTTCATTGCTGCTTCTGGTAATACCGACAACGTGGTTTATGCAAAGTGAGAGCTTTCTTGTTATAGTGTTTGCACAAAGCTCAGTCCCAGGTAAAGACAGCGGGAGCAGCAATCAACGAGGTAACTGCAGTCTACTGTTAATGATAATACTAATAATAACTTGAATTATACAGCACCTTTGAAAAAACCCAAGGACGTTTAAGCTATACACATCAGCAAGACGGCAACATTGGCATGCAGGGCATCATCAGACAGGCTATATGTAAAGTAAAGGTTAGCCTCTTAAGATTATATTATCCTGCAGTGACTTCGTCTTGTCATTGTGATGAAGTCGTGATGAGTCAAAGCCTGTCCAAAAATATGGGATTCCAGGTCAGACAAATATGGTACAAATATTGGGCCCACACTATTATGTCGGACGACTGAGCTCCCAAGTAATCCGATTAGCAACAGCGCTTATGGAAACCATGACGACTTCATATCAACAAACCTGGATGCCATGAAAGCCTTTTTTAAACAATGGAGATGGAGCTTCATTGTGTGTGACCGAACCAGGCTGGCTGGCTGTCACTCAGTTATCAGGGACGACAGGAGGCAGCTGAGCACACAGCCAGCGTTGCCAGATTTGGCGAGAGAAATAAGCAACCGGGTCTATGAAAACAAGTCCAAAACAAGCAACTAGGCCACATGAGCACTTTAAACCTATATACATTGGCTATTTGAAAATAGACGATCTATGAGCTTGTAGATCTGCTATTTTTATTTTTTATCTTGGGAAACAATAGGGGAAATTGAAATATTTTGGAAACACTTGAACAAGTTGCACGAGCCTGGTTCGGCCCAAATTAATTTGGGGACCCCCCCTTGGGGGTACACAACCCACAGGTTGAGAACCACTAGGTCTAGAGGACTTGGCTATAGGGAGCCAGGTGCCTTGTGTGGATTATAATCCTTCTTGAAGGATTTACACACATCTGCCCCAGATATGTCCTGTAGGCCAGGGGTTTTGCAAGGCCAGGCCTTTTACATTTCCATGGCCGCAGTCTTATCCTCAGTATGTCCACAGAAGCTGGTCAGATACATAATGTATAATATTATGTCTGGCAGCTGATATGTCGGTAGCTTCTCGGCAGGACTTCATTCAGAGTGATGCAATAGAATACACCAAGCACAACAAAAACAGCCTCTAGATGTAAAGAATAAAGATACAGGATAACACTTTCCTTTCCTGTCTATAATGCATTGTAACCATACAGTTAAAGGCATTACAATCTGCGTATAGCACTATATAATTTTGAGCACTCATAATGCTTAACAATTCATTCATAACACGCAATAAAGTATTCATATTAACGTTTCATAAATGCTGGACACTCACTGACATTGTTTTGGCAAGGATCCTATTGCATTGTAATTGTCTTAGTAGTAATGCATTATTATATAATCTAATGAGATCAAATAATAATAATAACAATTATACTAATAATAATGATAATGATTAAGACCAGGAAAGATGACAACATAAAGCTATTAGACAATAACATCTAGTATTATATTTCAAGATGGATATTACATTAAATTGCTATATATATATTTCAAAACTCAGTTCTTTAGCTAGATAAAAGCATTACAGAATATAATCTCATGACGAAATGATCTGGTATATTCTGTAATTTAATGGATAGATTTATGCTTTCCTTGGCTGGGATATTATACACAAACCCTGACAAGTTTAACTGAGAGGATGATGAAGTCTTCTAGTACTTTTATGCGTGTGTGTGTGTGTGTGTGTGTGTGTGTGTGTGTGTGTGTGTGTGTGTGTGTGTGTGTGTGTGTGTGTGTGTGTGTGTGTGTGTGTGTGTCATTATTATAATAATTTTATTACATTGCAGTACTGTACTGTTTGTTTGTCCACTTGCGTTGCTGTTGTTCTTTTGGTCGTGACCCCACGGTTCATGAGTAAAGAACACAGACTGACAGGTAGATGGAGAGCTTTGTCTTCTGACTCAGCTCTCTTTTTGTCAGTGCAGCACAGCGTATGTAATTGACAGTGGTGGCAAACGTACCCAAATGTTTTTACTTAACCCATTGAGACCTGAAGCCGATTCTACATGTCTCCTAAATCTCAACAGTATTCTGAAAAACGTATGTTTCTATATCAGTGGTGCTCAATCTTTTTCATGTCAAGGACCCCCAAAATGATATGTATTTGGCCGCGGACCCCCATCAAAATATTTTGTTCCAGGGACCCCCCAGAAGCAAAGATTTGAGTTAAAAATGTTCGCTTTAAAAATATATATATTCAAAGATTTGCACACATTTTCACGATTTTTCAAAAATAGCAGATCTACAAGCTCGTAGTGCGGCACTCGGTGCCGCGCTATGAGCTTGTAGATCTGCTATTTTTGAATAGCCCAAAGTGTAAAATAATGCTTTTTAGCTCAAATCTAAAAATGACACAGTTCCAGGTCTTAATGGGTTAAGTAAAAGTATCAATGCTGCAATGTAGAAATACTCTGTAAATGTTCGGAATAGAAAAATCACCTGAGTAAAAGTACAAGAGTATTGGAATCAAAATGTACTTAAAGTACCAAGTAAATGTATGCATTGTGCAGAATGTCCCGTTTCACAAGTTTGTCATGTATAACAATCTTTTGAAAATAGCAGATCTTTACACCAAGTGGTAATTGATGTATCCAATTATGTAACCCCCACCTGAGGGATAGGAAACTAACTTAAAAAAGACACAAGAAACTCATTTTCAGGTTGACGGGCTTGAAGCTACAGATTAGAGCTTTATATCTACAGTATAACGCACGGAAATCCTCCTTCTGAAATGTTGACAAAGCCTTAATTACTTTAACCCATTAAGACCTGGAACTGTGTCATTTTTAGATTTGAGCTAAAAAAGCATTATTTTACACTTTGGGCTATTCAAAAATAGCAGATATACAAGCTCATAGCGCGGCACCGAGTGCCGCGCTACGAGCTTGTAGATCTGCTATTTTTGAAAAATCGTGAAAATGTGTGCAAATCTTTGAATACATATATTTTTTAAAGCGAACATTTTTAACTCAAATCTTTGCTTCTGGGGGTCCCCGGAACAAAATATTTTGATGGGAGTCCGTGGCCAAATACATATAATTTTGGGGGTCCTTGACATGAAAAAGATTGAGCACCACTGATATAAAAACATGTTTTTCAGAAAACTGTTTGTTTTTTAGGAGACATGTAGAATCAGCTTCAGGTCTCAATGGGTTAAAAACAAAAACAACATCAAAAGGTCAAAGAGAAGTATTTAGCCCTGATATAAAGATATTATAATAAAGACCTGTGAACAACACTGTAGCTCCAGATATGGTGCAGTAAGTACTGTACTTCTGGTACAGTTAAATGAACACACCATCTCTAAGTTTAATACATATCAAAGGAAGCAAACAAGCACTGTAAGAGATCAAACACGTACTACTCATTAAACCCATTAAGACCTGGAACGCATCTGTGTCATTTTTAGATTTGAGCTAAAAAAGCATTATTTTACGCTTTGGCTAAAATATCAGATCTACAAGCTCATAGCGCGGCACCGAGTGCCGCGCTATGAGCTTGTAGATCTGCTATTTTTGAGAAATCGTGAAAATGTGTGCAAATCTTTGAATATATATTCTTTCAAGCAAACATGTGTAACTCAAATCTTTGCTTCTGGGGGTCCCTGGAACAACACATTTTGAGATGGGGGTCCTTGGCCAAATACATATCATTTTGGGGTCCTTGACATGAAAAAGTTTGAGAACCACTGATATATAGCAATATACGTTTTTTTCAAAAAAAAACTGTTTTTAGAAGACATTCTAAAAACAGACATTTTATAGAATCAGCTTCAGGTCTTAAAGGGTTAAATCAACCGCTGCCAAATTCCCCTTTAGAGGCTGGAAAAGATGTGCTTCAGGCATTCACTAGATTTCTAAATGTTTTCCAGAGACTTACACACTTTCCAGTGTGTAGGCACAGGCATGGTAGTATAAAGAGTCAGTGTAACTGTCCTTGGTGCTGAAGTCCATTCTTCAACGCACAGACATTGGCCGGGTTTCCCAAAGAGCTCGTGCGTAGAGCATCGTCGCAGGTCCGACGACGGGTCTAACGTGTGACGTCACATGCTTCGCAGTACCATAGCAGGCACGTAGATTTCAGGTCATGCGTGGCCGTACGCAGCTTGCGCAAGCGTCTCCTACACAGCTGGGACTCGGCCAAACCTACGCTCTACCCTCATTAGTAGCAGGTGGTTGTGCCCCTGCGTGCCATCTAAACTGGCTGCGTGTGTGGTAAAAGTACATTCGTGAGACAGAATGCGCGCAGCATACTCCCCGCCCACAGTAGGAGGGGAGTACTGTCCTACGAAGCATCTTGTAACGAGCGCCCTGGGCCGCCTGTAACACCCATCGTTCTATGAAATCTATGAAAAGACCGGCCGGGCCGGGCCGGTGCGTAAAAGGGCGAGCGGCTGCAGTGCTTCGTCCTCTATGCATGAACCCGAAGTTTACAAATCGTACTCTCACGGATGATCCGATCATCTAATAAAAATATTAAGCACATGCCAAGTTAACTAAAGGTATATAAATGATGCTGAGCTAAATATGTTTCCTTAATTTCGAAGTTTTATAGTTAAACGTTATGATGAAAGTGCAGTTCCTCTCACAAAGTGACAGCTGTTGCGCTCGGCGAGCGCAACAGCTCGCCATGTTTATGAATGGTTAAAACATCTTTTGAAAATAGCAGATCTACAAGCTTGTGACACGTTGTGAGCTTGTAGATCTGCGATTTTCAAAAGATGTTTTAACCATTCATAAACATGGCGAGCTGTTGCGCTCGCCAGCTGTCACTTTGTGAGAGGAACTGCACTTTCATCATAACGTTTAACTATAAAACTTCGAAATTAAGGAAACATATTTAGCTCAGCATCATTTATATACCTTTAGTTAACTTGGCATGTGCTTAATATTTTTATTAGATGATCGGATTATCCGTGAGAGTACGATTTGTAAACTTCGGGTTCATGCATAGAGGACGAAGCACTGCAGCCGCTCGCCCTACCCAAAATAACAGATCTGCAAGCTATCAACACGGCATGTCGCAGTGTGTTTGTTGTATATATGTCTGTTTTTTTGGGGAGGCGTCGCCCGTTACGCGTTAAGCTGTCAATCATGCAGGGGGACGCCCCCTCTATCCTCTGAATTTTTTTGAACGGCGAACAATGGCCGCAGTGTTTATTTAAGATCATTGAAATGTCACCTTAAAAAATGCATTTTAATACATTACAGAATGTACCTATAAAAATGTAAGTGTCCAATTCATATAAAGGTAAGTTAGATAAAGGTGCGACTTTATCTTAGTATTTTTGCAAAATCCTGTATATATAGATATATGTATGCAAAGGGTGTTTAAACTATAGTAGGATAGCACTACGTAGTTGACGTAGGCTTTACGTAGGCTACGTCCAGGATCTCTTCACGTGCATGCTGTCTCACGAATGTAGTTTTAGCACAGACGAAACGGAACCTACGAAGATGGTGTCTACTGAAGCCAATTTAGATGAGACGTTGGGCACACACAGCTGCTACTAACGAAGATAGTGCGCAGCGGGGTTGCTACTGCGCAGATGCGTGGAGGCACCTACGCAGCTTCTAGGCTACGCAGGAGCTCAAATTCGTTTGGGAAACGCGGCCATTGATTCAACTGTTCTTACTCTCTCTTTATCTCACACGCACGCGCGCGCACACACACACACACACACACACACACACACACACACACACACACACACACACACACACACACACACACACACACACACACACACACACACACACACACACACACACACACACACACACACACACTATACTTGTGAGGACATCCAACATTTTAGGAAGCCGATTTTATGATTGATTTATGATTTTTTGGGGGCATTTTTAACCGCAAGTCCAAAGCCGAAAAATAGCAGATCTACAAGCTCACAACGTGTCGCGCTGCGACACGTTGTGAGCTTGTAGATCGGCTATTTTCCAGTGTTTGACATCACACACATCCATTCAGAAACGTATTCATTATGTGCCCAGGGACACGTTAGCATATCATGAACTCTTGACATTGATGCACCCACCAGCACCCACTACACACTACATGACATCGTACACACCTCATACTGAGGCCCGCAATGGAAACAAGCTGTAAGCCTTTTTCAGCGTTATCCTTTTGATTATGGTAGATCAGATGTATGTCACATGTGACATGTGTTTAATTTCATGATCAGTAACGATATCAATCAAAAAGTGAACGCAGCAGCGCTCCTGCTGCTCCAGTTCTCTGGCTGATCACACCGCTCTGCACCCGTGAACAAAGACCCAGAGATACTTCAACTCCTTCACTATGGACTTATTCCCTAACAATTCATGTCTTTATTTACAAATATGTACGTGCTGTATATAGATTTCCACAGTATACCGTACCTAAAATAAATAAAAAGATGATAGCCACTGATATTGATGACAGAAAATGCTGTTAAGGTTTAGGTATCATTGTCAAGTTGAGGCGTAGGGTTGGGTGAGGTTAAAGGTTAGGGATCTGGGGTGTTTTGTTCACCAGTTGTTCTTCTCTGAGGGCTGAATATGCACTTTCATCAGCTTATTGTCATGACCTCTGAAGTACGATGAATACAGACTGTAGTGGAGAGTTCTCTTAAGCACATCCGTTTGAATGAAAGTATGATAAATGACTTAGAGCATGCGATCGATTACAACCAAGAGAGAGATCTCTAGATATACAACCAGGTCACCATGATCTTGCCAACCATGATTTCTCGGAAACAACAGAGAGGTAAAAAATTATGACTTGCAGAAATAACAGATGTGTCCTAAGAATCCAAGAATGCATATGAAGCAAAAAAAGACCCTTGGCAATATGAGAGAATCATGGCAAGGAGAGATTGCCAACACACACTGAGTAGACTATAAAGGGTGATGTGTGGGATGTGGAAACTCAGAATCAGAATCATTCTACCGGTCAACAGATTCCTGCCAATAGAGATCTACTTCAAGACAATTTATGACTCAGTGGCAGTGATGATAGACTGTAGAAAGAAAGAAAGAAAGAAAGAAAGAAAGAAAGAAAGAAAGAAAGAAAGAAAGAAAGAAAGAAAGAAAGAAAGAAAATAAGAAAGAAAAAAAGACGGAAAGAAAGAAAGAGAAATAACCAGACCCATAGAGAGAGAGAGTTATGACACTCTTTGATCTCGCCGTAAAGCGGGCTCCTATGGCTGTAGTTCCAAACATTGGAACTATCTCATTGAGATAGAACGAGCATTGCCGCATTCCATTCAATGGGAGTCAACGCTAATGTCGTCACTCTCATATTAGATCACGCTGGAAATAACCACCTCACCAACAAACAAAAACAATCATCAACTCACCGAGAGGCTGCCCGGCGATGACCCGCGCGTTCTCTCCGGCCACGGCCAGCCGCGCGTTCCTCTCGCTGACGTACTGCACGAAGGCGAAGCCCTTGTGCACGGAGCAGCCCACGATCTTGCCGTACTTGGCGAAGATGACCTCGATGTCCGTCTTCTTGACGATGGCCGTGTTGAGGTTGCCGATGAAGACTCTGGAGTTGAGCGAGCGCGGGTCATTCTTGTTGGTCACGTTGCTGGTCTGAGTCTTACCGGTCATCCTTCAAACGTTCGCCCGGTCAACCCTCCTGGGATGTGGACAGAAAAAGGGGGGTGGGGGAGTGGGGGTACATGGGGGGCTTTTCTTAGTGTTGGCAGGCCAACATCGTCAGCTAAGCTCTGGTCCTTTTTGGTTTAAGTTAGGATGGAGGTTGTACTGTATGTACACTGTAAAGAATCGTTAGTAGGGATGTTCAATATTGACTTTTCTACCGATATCTGATACACCGATATTGTCCAACTCCTAATTTCCGATACCGATATCAACTGATACCGACATATGAGGGCTTTTTCACTAAAAGTCAACTAATTGTCAGGTAACATCTATAAAATAAAATAGCTATAATATCAATATAATATCAAATAAATCTAATATAATACAGTGATGTTGTTAGATTTTCAATAAAGTGAGTCCCGGTACTCACTGGTGGTCATTTGAATGAGTCCCACTAATGTTAGATCAGATGTTGGCCTATTTGACAGTGCAGAAGCGTAATTGCTTTGATGCCTATAACATTAACAAGTGTCAACGAGCGTCAGCTGGACACAGACACACACACACACACACACACACACACACACACACACACACACACACACACACACACACACACACACACACACACACACACCTGCCCTCTGCAGTGCTCTAAACTGAAAGTGACTGGAGTCTCATTTCTCTCCAAAAGCCCTTGAATATGATGGAATATGATTAACGATTACTGTGATTATGGTAAGCTCACATTTCATATCACACACACCATACAGTAAGAACTTTTTCTTTCTTCAAAAACCGATACCAATATTTTCCGACATTACATGTTTATGCTAACATCGGCCATATATATCGCACATCCCTAATCGCTAGTGTTGCATGGAGCCTCCACAATTTATTCAT
This sequence comes from Gymnoscopelus microlampas, assembly GCF_963454915.1. Lineage (NCBI taxonomy): Eukaryota > Metazoa > Chordata > Actinopteri > Myctophiformes > Myctophidae > Gymnoscopelus > Gymnoscopelus microlampas. The sequence goes on along the minus strand of NC_139959.1, from coordinate 43,132,746 downwards.
TTATTTCACTAGCCTAAACTCAGCCAGAGCAGTGGTGTGATAATGTCACCTGGTTGCAAAGTATACATTTTTCTTGAAAGTAGTGGTGTGATATGCCACTGCTAAAATAAATACAATAATACAAATGAACTTGAAATTATTATACACCTTTGCTAGATTTCTTTTTCAGATTTTCTTTTACCTGAATACAAGGTAAAAAAAAAACATGTTAAGAGGTACAGTACACTTTATGTCTTGATAAAGATCATTTTTTATGACATTTAAAATGGACCAACACACATGCTTTTTCAGCGACACACATTCACATGTTTGACTTAATCTACCATCCATGGCTGAATGCCAGATATAGCCTCTATCATGCTTGTTATTCCAGACACAAGCTGGCACAGGGGTGAAACGCTCCTACAATTGCTCAGAAAATTGGAACGGTAAAGAGGTAATTGCTGGAGCATTCTCCTGTGCTTCGTGATCTGCCAGATACCGTGCAGCAGGCTGCCACTGTACGTAATACTGTATATATACTGTAAGAGAGACATTGTGCTGTCTCAATACTCACATGCTTCTATTCCCTAATGGCTTATTTATTCAGCTTGACTGCTTGCAGACGATGATGCAATTCTTGTTCAAGTTTACTCTGCCTGTGTACAGCTATTATACCCTCATGACAACAACAATATCAACAACAACCACATGAAATGAATCTTTAGCAGTTATCTTGATCCTGCAATAATTCATTACAGGACACAGACATTTATATTGTTAACAGACAGATATGCAGTGGTGGAAAAAGTACTCAAATTCTTTACTTAAGTAAAAGTACCAATACTGCAATATAAAAATACTCTGTTACAAGTAAAAGTCCAGAATTAAAAATGTACTTGAGTAAAAGTACAAAAGTATTGGCATCAACATGTACTTAAAGTACCAAAAGTAAAAGTACTAAATATTTGAAAATAGCCTATGTATAAAATAGGGCTAAAGTGGTTAATGTATGTTTCATAATATCATAATTTATATCTGAAAAGTAACTAGTAACTCAAGTTTTCAAGTAAATGTAGTGGAGTAAAAGTACAATATTTGCCTCTGAGATGTAGTGGAGTAGAAGTAAAAGTATTGGAAATTGGAAATACTCAAGTAAAGTACAAATACCTCAAAATTGTACTTAAGTACAGTACTTAAGTAAATGTACTTAGTTACTTTCCACCACTGCAGATATCTGATACCACGTTTTAGTTTATGCAGACCCTGTATTTGTTTATTGCTAAAAATAGGTCTGCATTTTAAGGGTAAAGTTTGAAAGTAGATTCATTTGTATATACTGTACTGTATTGTAATACTGTAGAACAGAGGTCTTCAACAGGGGGTCCACAGAGTTACTATAGGGGGGGCCACCAAATATCTGTGTGATAGGATTTTTTATATGAACTACTTGAACCCTATAGCATTCCTTTTCTGAGGAGAACTTTAGCCAAACATAGCCGATCTACAAGCTCACAACGCCTTGCGCTGCGAGGCGTTGTGAGCTTGTGGATCGGCAAGTTTTAGTGTAGAGGGGGAAAAAGAGCAGACCAAGTACAGAGCCAACGGTCACATTTAGTATTGAGTGTTTAAGTGGTTACATTTTTGAAAATACATATTAACATGAATCCAACATATTAATAGAAAAGATAAGTAAACCGCATAACAAACCAAAAAAACATGAATTGACACAACACTGATTATAGTGCTGTGAAACAAGTCTATGAAGCTATCCATGAAATCTATGAAAAGGTTAAATCTGCAACACAACAACAATGTTATACAATATGAAGTGGGGGGGTATCTGCTTCATCTCTCTCTCAGCTAAGGCAGTGGTTCTCAAACTTTTTCATGTCAAGGACCCCCAATTTGACACTTATTAGCCCGCGGACCCCCATTTGAAAAGATATGCCAGGGACCCCCATAAGAGAGGGTTTTTACGGCTCTAGCAGTGATTCTCAACCGTTTTAATTTCAACGACCCCCACTTTGACATACATTAGGGCTACAGGCCCCCATTTAATGACATTTATATCTCTGGGACCCCAATTTAAATAGTAAAATCAATGTTAATTTAACTCTGAGAGTGTACAAATGGAATGGTTCCATTTGTACACTCTCAGAGTTACAGACCCATAAGGGTCCATTTGGTTCATAAAATCATTTAGCTGGGGACCCCCTGGAACTCCCTCAAGTACCCCTGGGGGTCCCCGGACCCCACTTTGAGAACCAAGGAGCTAAGGGGTCAGTGGGCCCCTGGCTTAAGCGGTCACTGTAGTTGTTTAACTGGTCAGCATTAGTGACCATTGCAAGTGTTCAGTTTGAAAGTAAATGTATTGTAGAAATGGTAAGTTTGTGCACTGTACTGTTTTAGATAATCAGAGTAGCCTACAATGTATTCCTATTTTGGCCAAACACCTCGTTGAAAACGGAAACAGAAAATAAAATGAAACTGAAAACAGACAGGAGATGAAAGGAATAGTTATGTAAGAGGAAGGTTTAGAGACAGACCCTCACACATTTGTCTATGCAGTTTCCATAAAAAAAATACTTAACAAGATTTAGAAGTGCATAATTTCATTTGTATAGGTGGTTTTCAAAGTAGTTTGTGCTCTGAAACGGATTACACTCCTGCAGTGAAAATGCAGTCAGTGAAGAATTGTTGAATATTTGTCTCCTGTGTCTCTGTCCCTGAGACATGGTGATAAAAAAACTATCCAGCTCTGAGGCGGAACATTTGAATAATGGATCCGGTCTTAGGTAAATAGGATTAGTAACCAAGGTAACAATGTAGTCGTTGGATTGGTGCAAACACGCACGCACGAACAGTACATAAGCACACACACACACGCACAGTACATAAGCACACACACACACGCACAGTACATAAGCACACACACACACGCACAGTACATAAGCACACACACACACGCACAGTACATAAGCACGCACGCACGCACACACAGTACATAAGCACACACACACACACGCACAGTACATAAGCACGCACGCACGCACAGTACATAAGCACGCACGCACGCACAGTACATAAGCACGCACGCACGCACAGTACATAAGCACGCACGCACGCACGCACAGTACATAAGCACGCACGCACGCACGCACAGTACATAAGCACGCACGCACGCACGCACAGTACATAAGCACGCACGCACGCACGCACAGTACATAAGCACGCACGCACGCACGCACAGTACATAAGCACGCACGCACGCACGCACGCACGCACGCACGCACGCACGCACGCACGCACGCACGCACGCACGCACGCACGCACGCACGCACGCACGCACACACACACACACACACACACACACACACACACACACACACACACACACACACACACACACACACACACACGCGCGCGTACGCGTGCGCCCACACGCACACAAGTACTAGAAGACTTCATCATCCTCTCATTTAAACTTTGTGTATAATATCCCGGCCAAGAAAAGCATAATCCATCCATTCAATTACAGAATACCGTATCCTTTCCATCACGAGATTATATTCTGTAATGCGTTTATCAAGCTGAAGAATTGAGTTTTGAGTTTTGAAATATAGCAATGTAATGTAATATCTATCTTGTGATATAAGACTAGGGGCCATAGTCTTGCCGGTGCCTTATACCCATTCCCCTATCCCTAAACTTCTTTGCCATTCTTGAAAACATTTTCAAATAGTTCAACCAGCCGATCTACATTGACACGTTGTGAGCTTGCAGATCGGCTATTTGAACCATTTGTGTCATCTGTGTTGTTTTAGATTTTAACCACTTTAACAATTATTTTATACTTTGGCTATAGAAAAATAGCAGATCTACAAGCTCATAGCGCGGCACCGAGTGCCGCGCTATGAGCTTGTAGATCTGCTATTTTTGAAAAATCATGAAAATGTGTGCAAATCTTTCAATATATGTCGGTTTAAAGCGAACATGTGTAACTCAAATCTTTGCTTCTGGGGGTCCCTGGAATTAAATATTTTGAGACGGGGGTCCACGGCCAAATGCATATCATTTTGGGGGTCCTTGACATGACAAAATAGATATTATAGCAACATAAAGTGTTTCAGAAAACTGTTTTGGATTTGGAAGACATTTGTAGAATCGGCCTCAGGTCTTAAAGGGTTAATGTTGCCGTCTTTCCTGGTCCTAATTATCATTATCATTATAATTATTATTATTTGAACTCATTAGAATGAATGTATTCATCTGATTAAACGTACTGATTAAGACGTGCTCCATTAACATCTTGGCACCCAGCGACCCCCTCCAAGACAAAACGTCTCATAATTGACTTAAGGAATAAGAAACAGGAGCCTGCTCCGTTAAACGCTGGAGGATGTTTGGTGGAGAGAGAGTCACAGAGTTCAGGTTCCTCTGTACACACAGTCTACACACAGTCTACACACATCTCTCAGGCAGTACCAGTAGAGTTTCGTGCCCCAGAAGAGAAGATTTGTGTAAAAAGAATTGCAAAATCATACAAGTGTTTCCCAAAATGTTTATTTTGTATTTATTTTTAAATAGCAGATGTACAAGCTCGCAGCTGAGCTTTGACTTTTAACAGGGGCCAGTTCCAAATTGCAGCCACCTGTAAAGTGCTCTTTTAGAACAGTTTTGGAGGAGAGTAAGGATTCACATGTTTGTATGACTGTTGGTAGGGCATTCCACATGTTTGTGGCATAGCAGTACAACAAATGTAACCCCTTGTTTGAGCCAAATCTGGGTTGAACTTGATTAGTGGAGCTTCCTCTGGTGTTGTGATTGTAGACGTCATTGACCTTTTTGAAGTACTTTGAAAGGTTCATGGGTGTCTCTGTGGTGTAGTGCATCTAGTAGACCAGGTCCATTGCAAGTTACTGTACTCTGTCCTCTAACCTGAGCCATCCCACCCTAGCATAATGAGCAGGGGTTAGATGAGTTGTAGGTGCGAGGCCAAGTAGCCTGACCAGTTTGTTTTTGGGATGTCTGGAGCCTTGTTTGTGAGGCCTTTGTGGTGCTATGGTACCATGAGGTGCATGCGTAGTCGAAGAGACTTTTTTGATTACTTTTGTTGCCATTTCTGCACGGGAAAGATTGCCTCTAAAATGCAACTGTGATCACATTGTCACCCACTTTTACTGTGAAGCCTTGCAAAGGTTTATTTGGGACCCAAAGAGAATGGATTCGATTTTACCCTACAGGCGTAATGAGTATATGTGAGCTTCTATATCGGCTATTTGTGGCTAATGTTCCCCCCCGGAATAATGGATGCATGGAGTTCAAGTGGTTAAGGAGGCTGCGCTAGAGAGCTAGAGAGAATAATACCTGGGCACTTCAGAAGACACTATACCCAAATAAATACTGGAGCACTCCACTGGTCTGCACCTATTTATCATGTTGCAGGGGTGACTGACTTTTCCACTTGAGTCTTCCTTAGAGTCAAACAGAAAAGTGCAGAGAGCTAAGCTGTCGCAGCAGCTGCATGCTGTCCTTCTATTCAGTGTTGATTTCGAGAGCAAACTTTGGTTTAGTTTTAGTCGTAGCCTTTTGAATAAAATTCCATTTAGTATTTTAGTCATCTGAAATGTTTTACTTTTAGTCTAGTTTTAGTCGAATAAACATCATAAGATTTTAGTCGACTAAATGAAATCTACAGTTGATTTAGTCGACTAGAATGTATTTTGGTGGTGCCTTGATGGTGTCGTAACGCCTGATTTTACACTTGGTTGCATGCTGAAAATAGCAGATCTACAAGCTCACAATGCGTCACACGAGCTTGTAGATCTGCTATTTTCAGAGCACAACCCCCGAGTGCAACCAAACATACAATGACTTGTCTTTTAGTTCTACTGGATCTCTTCTCCACTAGTCCCTCACTAACATTTTACTTTACATTCAGTTTTTATTTGTTGACAAAATTGTCAGTATATTTTGTCTTAGTTTTAGTCACCATAGCTTTATTTTTTGTTCAGTTTTCGTCAGTGAAAAAAGTGATTCGGCAAAAGAAATTTGTCATAGTTTTAGTCGACGAAATCAACACTGCTTCTATTTGCTGACTCTGGAAGGCACCATAACGATCAAGTCTCGACTTCTGAACACTTTCTACCCACGCTCCATCAGAGGAACTGAACTCTGAATAAGACTGTGCAATAATCTTGGGACAGTGCAATACTATGAGCCATTATATTATGGGGAATTGTGTGCAATAATACAAAACGTCTATGCAATATCATGATGATACCAAATTACCTGTACTGATGGTCTAATGTGTTTTTTTAATAAGATGAATACTACACTGATTATTGGATGTATGGATTTTAGATACAGATTGTATTGGTCATATTGTTTTATCTATACTAGTTTTATATATGATGTTTTTACTTTTATTTTCACTTAATCTTATGTGCGTTGCAAGTACCACTAAAGAGGGCTGCACTAAAATGTTGTTGTACAATGACATAAACGGCATTCAATTCAATTCAATTATTCTGAACATGTATATTGTTCTAGCTGAGTGAGATGAACAGCCTCTACCTCTCTGATCTTTTCTCAAAGTGTTCTTCCATGTAAATATCTTTTAAAAGCACCAAATAGTCCCAAAATATCACCACATAGTCAATATCACAAGAAAACCATTATATATGATTGTGTTAATATCACGGAGCCCTACTCTAAGAGGCATGTTCTTTTAACAAAGCAACAAACCCATGCAGTTCACTATGTGGTGACTGGTGAGGTGGTGAAAGTCCATTTGCAGTAAATGTCACTTTGTTCTGTACCTGTGCTGCTGACAGAGACAAGTGTCCATTCATCCAGGAAATGGAGGGAGCGGCCATGTGATGTATTTACACTATATATAGGATAGATTCTCTGTCAGGACCCATTATACACACCAAGACCATCTTAGATGTTCAGCAGGAAACATGTGGATAAACATTCTTTGACATGATAGACACTAGACAGTATATACCAGGGCAGCTGCACTCAAATGTTATTTCGGTAAGACTTTGTATTAACCCTATAAGACCGGGAACACATCTGTGTGTCATTTTTAGATATCTTTGGGCTATTCAAAAATAGCAGATCTACAAGTTCATAGCGCGGCACTCGGTGCCGCGCTATGAGCTTGTAGATGTGCTATTGTTTTTGAAAAATCGTGAAAATGTGTGTGTGTGTGTGTGTGTATATATAAATATATGTATATATATATTTTTTGCACTCACAAAATAGCAGATCTACAAGCTCATAGCGTGGCACTCGGTGCCGCGCTATGAGCTTGTAGATCTGCTATTTTTGAATAGCCAAATAAAATCATAAAAATGACACAGATGCGTCCCCGGATTGAATGGGTTAAGGTTGGGTCTATAGTACTTGCTTCAACATGTGTGATGTTTCAAGGCTCTCCCTGCGTGTGTGTGTGTGTGCATGTGTGCATGCGTGCGCACGTGTGTGTGTGCGTGAGAGAGAGAGAGATCCGTCTCCTGCATGCAAGCCGTTGCTCACATGGCCTTCATGTTTATCAGCAGACATTCAAAATTAATGGACTAGCTTGCCACTCTGGAGACATACTGTAGAGTATACAAACCCATGTGTATAGCCTTCAACAGGGTCTTCAACGTTTTTCAGGCCAAGGACCCCTTAGCAGAAAGAGAGATAAAGCACAAATCTCACAAAGATTTGGCGGCCCCCCCTGTAGTAACTCTGAGGACCCCCAAGGGGTCCCGGACCCCCTGTTGAAGACCCCTGGCCTACAGTGTACACACACACACACGCACGCACGCACGCACACACACACACACACACACACACACACACACACACACACTCACACTCACACTCACACTCACACTCACACTCACACTCACACACACACACACATACACACAAAAAGAAAGCAAGAGTAAAAGTAGCAATACCACAATATAAATACTAGGTTACAAGTACAGGGCCTGTGTTCAAAATGTGACTTGACTAAAAGTACAAAAGTAAACTTTAAGTACCAAAAGTAAAAGTACTAAAATGTTTGTAGATCAGCTATTTGTACAGCTTGTAGATGGGCTATTTTCAAATAGCCTAGGTATAAAAGAGGGTTAAAGTGGTTAATGTACGTTTTATGATGTAATCATTTATATCTGCAAAGTAACTAGTAACTGAAGTTTTCAAATAATTGTAGCGGAGTGAAAAGTACAATATTTGGCTCTGAGATGTAGTGGAGTAGAAGTAAAAGTATTGAAAATCGAAAAATACTCCATTAAAGTAAAAAATACCTTAAAACAGTACAGTACTTGAGTAAATGTTCTTAGTTACTTTTCACCACTGCACGCAAGCATACATAAACACACACACACACACACACACACACACACACACACACACACACACACACACACACACACACACACACACACACACATATTCAAAATGCGAGCCGTAATGACCATCGTAGAGTAATTTAGGTCGTACAGCCTGACACCCGTATTGATGTAAAGTGGACATGGGTCATGGGCATTGTCCACAAATCACGGACCGAGGCTTTAGACGGCCCCCCCTCTCTCATCATGTGGATTCATGAGTGGTGGGTGGACCCCGGACCCCCCCCTCTCTCATCTGGCTCCTCGACCCCTTATATTTCATGTCATCTTCTACTGTTGTTGTTTTTTTTGCTGGAGCTCTCTCTTACACTTAACCCACTAAGACCGGGAAAGCATCTCTGTGTGTCGTTTTTTTTATTTCTTTAGGCCATTCAAAAATAGCAGATCTACAAGCTCATAGCGCGGCACCGAGTGCCGCGCTATGAGCTTGTGAATTGAGAATTTGGGAAAATCTTTGATTTTATATATTTTTAAAGCGAACATTTTTAACACTTATCTTTGCTTCTGGGGGGTTCTACAAATGTCTTCTAAACAGTTTTTTGAAAATATTATTATAATTTATGTTGCTATAATATCAGTGGTGCTCAAACTTTTTTCATGTCAAGGACCACCAAAATGATATGTACAGTACTTGGCCGCGGACCCCCATCTGAAAATATTTTGTTCCAGGGACCCCCAGAAAAAAAGGTTTTGTGTTATACAACTAAAAATTATTCAACAATGTCAGATGTACAAGCTCACAGCACGGCACAAAGTCACACAATGTGAGCTTGTACATCTGCTATTTTTGAGAACCACTGTTCTAAACCAAATGCTCTAAATCTTAAGAACAAATATTTTGTTCCAGGGAGATTTGAGTTAAAAACATATTTATAAATTCAAAGATTCGAATACATTTTCACGATTTCTTTAAGAAAAAACATAGCAGATCTACAAGCTCATAGCGCGGCACTCGGTGCCGCGCTATGAGCTTGTAGATCTGCAATTTTTTAATAGCCCAAATAAATCTTAAAAATGTCACACAGATGCGTTCCCGGTCTTAACGGGTTAATTTATTCCAGTCACCGGTTTTCCCGCTGACCTTGCCGTTTCACTTTATTTACGACCTCCATTAAGCGCGGCGGGCCCTGTCCCGCCTAGCGATATACAGTCATGAAGAGAGACGTGGGAAAAAAAACAACTTGGAAGTGAGACAAACCGTGGGCGTAATGTGTTATGTCCTGCACATTTGGCACGAGGGAAAGGGCTTAATTGAACGACCATGTCGGGGGTTTAGTGAATTATATAGACAGCCCCTGCACTCCTTGTACCAAGAAAAATCTTTTTTTATGTTGCTTTTGACCCCCTTTTCTTCCCAATTTAGTCGTTATTCCAATTGATTCATCCCCACGCACATTTCTGTGTTGTTGTCACAGCTGCAGTGTTGCCAGGGTTTGTGAGAGAAATAAGCAAACGGGTGTAGGAAGACGAGCCCAAAAGGAACGCCGTAAGCCTACATCAGCTGTTTGAAAATAGCCGATCTACAAGCTCACAACGCGTCGCGATGCGACGCGTTGTGAGCTTGTAGATCTGCTATTTTCAAACAAATCTTGCAATAAAATGTGGAATATTTTGAAGATTCTTTTTGAAGCATTCTAACACAAATCTGGTTGTGGAACTCCCTGGCACAAAACATTTTCAGATGGTCGTTAGGGACAAATAGACTTACATATTAATTTGGGGGGTCCATGACATGAAAATGTTTGAGAACCAGCATTTAGGAAACAAGTATAAACACTATACACTTTAGAAACAAGCCCAAAAAAAAACCTGCAAGGCCGCAACTACCAATTTGTACAAGCACACAGGATATGTTTGCATAGAAAGAGCCATACTACTACCTAAGTGCTACCTAGCCATTTAATGCGTTGTGCTCATAAAAGCTTGGGTCTGCAGAGGCCTGCATGCTCCTGCCTGATTCATGGAGGATTTGTTTCTTTTTTCCCAGAAACTCATTGATTTCCTGTGTAATTTCCTCAACCACTCCACACAATGGTACACTCCCCTCAATGCTCCCCGTCTGTCTGGGTCACTCACTCTGCTCTGATCACTGGCAGCCAGAGTTTACAACTACTTGTACCAGGCAGACTGGAGGAAGAATAGAGAAGCTATGGTGATGTGATGGCGTAGACGGAGGGGTGGTGGTGTAGTAGTACATGCCCATACAGTACATACATATATACATACATACATGCACGCACACACACACACACACACACATACTGTATGTAAAATGGGTCAAGATGTGAAACAAACTCCCTGAATACACACGTAGCTAGCATTGTAGTATTCAAAATGTTTGCTGCTGACCATGAGGCTGTAATTAAGGTAATATCTGTAACAAAAGGTCATGATGAATATACTGCAACATACAACCACGGTAATGAGTAGAATGGTGAGAATGTGTAACAAAACCTAATTGAACATGTGACGCTGAAAATATATAAGTGGGAATGTCAGTCTCTGTCTTTACCACATATGGCAATGTTTAGGGCTTGAAATAAATGTCCAGTTGTTTACACTTTTGTTTTATACCCTAATGTTTGCAGTTTCATGTAATCTATTCCCAACATATCCCCAAACCTGTTGTTTTGGGGAGCACTATGGGGAGTACTGGTTTCAGTTCATTCGACCTCCTCTGTGTGGTGTTGGTGAGACGCTCCTGGCGAGACATTTATACTTCACCCCGCAACGGTATTGCCCGCCGAGAACAGCTCACATACAAGCTCACAACGCGTCGCCGATGCGACCGTTGTGAGCTTGGAGGTCTGCTGTTCTCTGGACGCAACACCTTCGCACGGCGGAGTATGAATTAGGTTTGAGGGGATACAGCTGCGTGATCGAGCAGGCTCTGGTGCCGTGATCATAGAGCGCTCCCTCTGTGACTGGAGGTGGGGTTTGGGGGGGACAACTGCTTTGAGCATCACTATAATTGTTTACACACAAGTTGACACAACATAAACCAAGGTACATATATTTCAAGAGGCAGAGATCACAGTAAAAATCTATCCTAAACCACCTTCTTCCATACTGGGAGGAAAACGGCATCTGAAAGTTTGATGGGATTCATTTTTACACGTGCGGCTGTGACAACTTCTACATTGCATCTAATGATAGGTCGGGTTCTTATGGCCCGACCTGCGCGCGCATACTGGTTTCTTATCAGTATGACGTTGTCTGGAAATGTGTCAGGCATTGACACTAAGGGTTGCCCACCTGCCCCTGGCAGGTAAATAAAACTTCCGGGCAGGGTGGAGTTTGCTTTCAGGTTGCCCGACCGGGCAAGTGCTCGTTTGAGAGGGGACGCAACCGTCTATAAACACAACAAGAGATTTCTGTCTAAACACCTGAACGTGACCAGAGCTCTGTCTATCTGAATGTAAAATAAGAGCACTGTTTAACTTCTAATGTGCTGTTTTCACTGTCGCTACATTTAAAAATATAAAATAACAAGTGAGCCCATAGTCATGTTCATAGCTATGTAGGTAATTTGGCATAAAACATCATATGACATGTTTTATCGCACAGCCTCAGAAAAAAAAAAAAAAAAAATGTTAAATTGAACTGTAATTCAAAGTTTACCTATCATTTTATAATGGACGATTTACTTTTTGGGCAAGTGGGCAGTGGTGGAAAAAGTAATCAATTCCTTTACTTGAGTAAAAGTACCAATACTGCAATGTAGAAGTACTCCATTACAAGTAAATGTCTGGAATTCAAAATTTACTTGAGTAAAAGTGCAAAAGTATTGGCATCAAAATGTACTTAAAGTACCAAAAGTAAAAGTACTAAAATATTTGAAAATAGCCGATCTACAAGCGCACAACGCGTCGCATCGCGACGCGTTGTGCGCTTGTAGATCTGCTATTGTCAAATAGCCTAGGTATAAAATAAGGCTAAAGTGGTTAATGTGTGTTTTATAATATAAAAATGTATATCTGAAAAGTAACTAGTAACTAAAGTTTTCAAATAATTGTAGTGGCGTAAAAGTACAATATTTGCCTCTGAGATGTAGTGGAGTAGAAGTAAGTATTGGAAATTTGAAATACTCAAGTAAGGTACAAATACTTCAAAATTGTACTTAAGTACATTACTTAAGTACATGTACTTAGTTACTTTCCACCACTGCAAGTGGCCATGACCTTTGGGCAAGTAGAACATGACCTGTACTTGCCCGACGGGCAAGTGCCTCTGAGACCTTAGTGTCAACCCCTGTGTGTCTAAACAGCCTTGGGTATATATAGGCCACTTTGGCAGTGATATGCACCCCATGCAGCAGCACCCCTTTCTGGTTATTTCCTGATTCTCTCTTCTCTTTTCTCTTTCCTGAGTCTCCGAGACACTGCTATCAGCAATCTGCGTCTCCTCCTCCACAAGCCTATATACACACAATGAATGCTGAGGCCACCAAATCCCCGCGCTGCCATCTGCTTCTGTTTGTTTGTCTCCTATAATGCATTTATTCTATGAGCAATATATAGTCACACACATTCACTTTCCCTCAGTCTGGAGCTGCAAGCTTTAGTGTTCTATTAATCAACCCTTTTAGACCGGGAACGCATCTCTGTCATTTTATGGATGTCTTTGGCTATTTTTTGTAAAATCGTGATGTGTGCAAATATTCGACACTATATAAACATTTTAAGGGAACATTTGTAACTCAAATCTTTGCTTCTGGGGGGTCCCTGGAACAACATATTTTGAGATGGGGGTCCGCGGCCAAATACATATCATTTTGGGGGTCCTTCACATGAAAAAGTTGGAGCACCACTGATTATAGCAATTATGTTTTTTTCAAAAAAAATGATTTAAAAGACATTTGTAGAATTGCAGAATCCCCCAGAAGCAAAGATTTGAGTTACAAATGTTCGCTTTGAAAACTATACATTCAAAGATTTGCACAAATTTTCACGATCTTTTCATAAATAGCAGATCTACAAGCTCATGGCGCCGCACTCGGTGCCGCGCCACGAGCTTGTAGATCTGCTATTTTTGCATAGCCAAATAAATCTAAAAATGACACAGATGCGTTCCCGGTCTTAATGGGTTAATACATTTCAGCATCACTGAGTTTAGTCTCTTCTTTGTTGTCCAAATTCCTTTAAGCTCCGACGTGTAAATAAGGCAGAATGCTGCCTTAGTGGATCAGACGTTAATTCCATGCACCTTGCGAGCGCAAATTACACCTTTGATGTGATGTGCATATAAATCTGTGACAGAGAGTATAAAAACTGAATTTGATTAAAATTGGATTTGTGTTGTGTACAGTACCTATACTACTTCATCAATATTATGAACAGCTGCTTAACACGGAAAATAAAGTGAATCTGAGTTTTACAAATAGTAATATATGGATGTTATTTAAGAGCCAAATAGCACTATAAGATGACAAACAGCACACAGGATTACTGGGGGAAAATATCGTCGGGAAACACTTGTGTTTATCGATGCAATCAGTGCATAATTAACTCATACTGAATGTATTCTGAAGCAATTTATCCCATTAAATCTGGGAATGCATCTCTGTCATTTTAGATTTTTTTGGCTATTTTTTTTTAAATCATGAAAATGTGTGCAAATCTTTACGAACTGTTTTTTTTTTTTTTTAAACGTATGTTGTTATATCAGTGGGTCAAGGACCCCCACAGGCCGCCGATCCCCATCAACATATGTAGTTCCAGGGACCCCCCCAGAAGCAAAGATTTGAGTAAAAAAATGTTGTTTCACAAAATGTACGTATTCAAAGATTTGCACACATGTTCAAGACTCTTCAAAAATAGCAGATCTATAAGCTCATAGCCGCGTTATGAGCTTGTAGATCTGCTATTTTTGAATAGCCCAAAGTATATATAAATAATGGTTATAGCTAAATATCTAAAATTACACAGTATGCGTTCCCGGATTGAATGGGTTAAGTTCTGCTGAGGTGTTGTCATTGTCAAGCCTTTGAAAATCCTCAAAATGGCCTGTCAGTCATCAGTTGACGAATAGCCAAAAGAGTAGGCTAGTCAAGTGCACAGCAGTCTGTAAGATTTCCTTTTCTTGGTTGTTTTTAGTTATTGCATGGATTGCATATCGTCAAATGATTAATTGTGTGGAGCTGCTATGAGACTGAGATCAAATGAAGCCTTTCCTGCTCTGATCTGATTCAGATTATGTTCATATTATATCACAATTTAATCAGGTTGAACTGAAGCAGTCTTTTGTGCAACAATTGATCCTAAAATGAAATAGCTTAATCTAGAGATCAAATGTACTGTATATGTTGAAAGGCCCTGTGTTGAAAGGTGCCAATAGGATATACTGCAACAGTATCCTCAACAGCGCCACCTCCAAAGTCCTCAACAAACGGCAATACTTTCAAAACTCTGCTGCCCGTCTGCTCGCCAGTACCCACTCCAGAGACCATAATATTACACCTGTTCTCCACGACCTACACTGTTTCCCCGTCAAACAAAGAATTCCACTACAAAATCCTGCTCACCACCTACAAGGCACTCGATAATCTGGCTCCCCCCTATTACCTCTCCGATCTTCCCGAACCTTACGTCCTCTCCCTTTCCCTCAGGTCTAGCGTGTGAAGTAGGGGTGTGCCGATACACTAATTTCACGAAACGATACGATACGATATTTGGCTCACAACTTCGATACGATTTCGATACGATACGATACGCACTTTTTTTATTATGAAAATATATGGAGGAGAAAAAAAGAAAATGCAAACAAATAATTCTGTTTTTGCATTATTCAGACATGCAAACTTGTAGCTTTTCAGCTACAATAGCCGTTTTGAATCCAAATAGTATGACACCTGACCCGAAAAAAAAACATGTTGTCACTCTTTTCACTTCGGGGCCGTTTGCATGCCTGATTATTATGATTGTAAAAAAAAAAAAAAAAAAAAAAAAAAATTTTTTTTTTTTTCAAAAACATTTTTTTTTTTCCAAAACGATACATATCGTCGCGAAAACGTATCGCGATATATCGCGGGACGATATATCGGCACACCCCTAGTGTGAAGCCAACCTCCTGGAGGTTCCCCAGGCCAAGTACCACACCTGGGGGGACAGGGCTTTCTCTGTTGATGCCCGCCTCCCTCTGGAATGCACTCCCCAACTATATTAAAGACGCCCCCTCCCTCACTTCCTTCAAAACACATCTATCCGGGTAGCCTTTCCCAGTTGAGGTCTAGTTAGGATGGCATGCTTCATTTTTTATCGTTTTTAATCTAGCACAGGGGTCTTCAACAGGGGGTCCGGGACACCTAGGGGGTCCTCAGAGGTACTACAGGGGGTCCACCAAATCCTTGAGTGATAGGAACTTAGTTTTTTACATTTGAACTTGAACCTTTGCATCCCTATTCTAAGGATAACTTTAGCCGAACATAGCCGATCTACAAGCTCACAACGCCTCGCGCTGCGAGGCGTTGTGAGCTTGTAGATCGGCTATTTTCGGTAAAGAGAGGGTGGAAAAGAGCAGACTAAGTACAGAGTGAAAGTTTAATACTAAGTATCGACGGTTTAAGTGGTTAAATGTCTGAAAATACACAGTAACACGAATACAACATCTATGAAAAGCTTTAATCTGCAACACAAGTTTATGCAATATATAGTGGGGGTCCCTGATTCACCTCTCTCTTGGAGAGGGGGTCCTTGGGCTGAAAACGTTGAAGACCCCTGATCTAGCACTTATGTCTTTATTGTTTTCGTATTTTTTCTTATTATGTTGGTTCCGTCCTTTCCTTATGTCAAGCGACTTTGGGTACTTAGAAAAGAGCTATTATAATTGTTATTATACTGTAACATTTTGATACAAACACATTCTAGTGTTCAGAACACATCATAATCTTTTAATCTTTTATTATTTTGCTTTTTTACCCATTTTGTCTCGCCAATTTAGTCGTTACGCCTCCCCACACACATCTCTGTGTTGTCAATGCTGTCGTATCCTACTGACTCACCTACCAGTGAGGAGCTACTCACTGGCAGGTGTCCAACACTCCCTACTGGCAGGTGTCGTCCCCAACACGTACGATTACGTGCAGCGCCAATTATAACCCTCCCCCGCCCGGCTTCCCTCCACCGGAAAACGGGCCAATTGTGTTGGTGTAGTAGACGCTCGACAAAGCCGGATGGTGGATTTGAACCCACGGTGGTGGGCAGGCAGCCACTGCGCCACCCGAGTGCCACTATCATTATCTTTAGACTTGTCTGTAAGAAACAGACACAACTTTTCTTTGTACACCTCTACAAGAGGCCTAAACAAATGCCAAATTGTCCCTATAAAAAAACTTGTTTTTCTCTTTGTTTGTGTGTGTGTGTGTGTGTGTGCGCACAACCCCATCAGACCCATCTCCAGCTCAGAGCTCATTCTCACTGTACAGTACAATGCAATAATAGCCTGTCAGAACATTTTGTCCCCCTAATCTGCCAACTAAGGTGTTCTATAAGTCTTGTTTAATACATGGAGTGCAAGGGAAAGGAGTTCAATAGACACTGTTGGGTATCATCTGCTAGAAATATAACCACATTCAGTACTTATTCCATTGTGTCAATGTGACTATGTTTTAAGTACAAAGTAATGTTCTTTTGGTGCTTAAAGGAAAACTTGTTTGCAAAACTTGCTTGTGTTGCAAGCTCATTATAGGCTCTATTCACAGCAGCCATATTATGAAGACATTCACAGGTGTTACCAATGATACTAATGAAGGCTCTGTTCCATTTAGTCTAGCACAGTGGTTTCCACGACCCCCATAACTTCCCCAAAAGTGAAAGTACTAAAATTATTGAAAATAGCACATCTACAAGCTCTGTAAGCTTGTAGATTGGCTATTTTCAAACAGCCTAGGTATGAAATAAGGCTAAAGTGGTTGATGTATGTTTTATAATATAATGATTTATATCTGCAAAGTAACTAGTAAGTAAAGTTTTCAAATACTTGTATTGGAGTAAAAGTACAATATTTGCCTCTGAGATGTGGTGGAGTAGAAGTAAAAGCATACTGAAAAATGGAAATACTCCAGTAAAGTCAAAATACCTCAAAATTGTATTTAAGTACAGTTCTTGAGTAAATGTACTTAGTTACTTTCCACCACTGCTGGGGAGAGAGAGACACAGTCTCAGATTGTGTGTTGGTTAAGTGTATCAAGGCTGCATGCAGGCGCCCCAATAACCAGTTAATGTTGTGAGTCAAAGGTAATGCATGGAAGTAAAGAGGTAGTAGAGATGAAAATAAAACAGGGGAAGGGCAAAAGCTTACCCAATGTTCAAGTGAAATGAGCTGAGAGAGCGTGTGAGGTGAAAAACAAAGCAGTGTGTAGAGAATAGGCTGACTATAGAGATGTATTGGGAGAGTAATTAGGTTTTCAGACTCACTGCAGAGTTTGGTTTCATGACAGGAAAACATTCTCGGGCCCATTATGAGAGGGCATAGTGATAAGTTGCTTCTATAGTGACAAATCTTAAAAGCCTTCATTGTTGGAAACATAAATATCCCATTTACAATTTCACAGTAATATTGTTCAGTGGTGGGAAAAGTACTCAAATTCTTTACTTAAGTAAAAGTATCAATACTGCAATATAGAAATACTCTGTTACAAGTAAAAGTCCAGAATTCTAAATTTGCTTGAGTAAAAGTGCAAAAGTATTGGCATCAGAATGTACTTAAAGTACCAAAAGTAAAAGTACTAAAATGTTTGAAAATAGCAGATCCACAAGCTCACAAAGCGTCGCATCGCGACACGTTGTGAGCTTGTAGATCTGCTATTTTCAAATAGCCTATGTACAAAATAGGGCTAAAGTGGTTAATGTATGTTTCATAATATCATATATCACATATTTATAACTGAAAAGTAACTAATAACTAAAGTTTTCAAATAATTGTACTGGAGTAAAAGTACAATATTTGCCTCTGAGATGTAGTGGAGTAGAAGTTAATATTGGAAATACACACACACACACACACACACACACACACCCACACACACACACACACACACACACACACACACACACACACACACACACACACACACACACACACACACACACACACACACACACACACACACACACACACACACACACACACACACACACACACACACACACACACACTTCCAGGAAGTGATCACTGTGGACAGGAAGTGAGGTACCAGGAAAAGCTATAAAAGGACAGGAAGTGAGGTGGCCAGGCCCTAGGGGTTCCATTTTAGGTTTTGGAAAAGAGTGTTGTTGTGTTTGAGAAAGAGACTCTTGTAAGCCCTATACTAAACCAAAATCAGGGATTGATACATTCCGGAGAACTTTGGGATCTGGAAGAAGAGAAGTTTGGTGAAGGAACATTCCTCAGGGTTTAGCTCTGAATCAATTCAGAGCTTTTGGACAAAGGAACCTCCTGTGGCCTCTTGACTTGAAGGTTGGGTGAGGAATATAGTTTTCCCCTTTTTTTCCCTCTTTATTTGCTGACTTTGCGGATTACTGGATTTTATGAAAATAGATGATCTACAATATGTGTTGGATTACTTTTGAATTGCTTTTGGATAACTTTTGGGAAACAATACTCATTGGAGACATTTAAAAGAACTTTGCGTTGTGGGGCTAAAGATGAGTTTGATCATTTTTTATTTGTATTTTGACGTGTAGGCTACAGATGTGTTTAATTGAATTGAATTATTACATATATATATATATATATATATATATATATATATATATATATATATATATATATATATATATATATATATATATATATATATACATACACACCCGGTGGGGGCGTGGCTGTGGAAAGGGGGCGTGTTTGGTAAAAAGGGTCTGCAACTTGTCATGGTTGGTTGCCATTTCTGCTTATTGTAAGCGACATTGCCCTTGTTTTTCAGTGAAGGTGCTTGTAAAGACCGGTGGTTGCGGTTTGTCCCCGTTTCTAAAATGTTGCTGATATTTGATGTGAGTTATTGGTTAATAATATATTGATATATTTCACACACACACTCTCACATTGGATAGGTTATCCAATTAACCCTTGTTTAAGTCTGCACCTATAGCCCAGCTCTGAGATGTAGAAGTGGTTGGTATTTAATGACCGTGGTCATAAAGGCTTCCTCTACAGCAGGGGTCTTCAACAGGGGGTCCCCAGAGTTACTACAGGGGGTCCGCCAAATCTTTGTGTGATAGGATTTTTTTTTTAACTTTAGCCACTTGAACCATAGCATCCCTATTCTGAGGGGAACATTAGCCGAAAATAGCCGATCTACAAGCTCACAACGCCTCGCGCTGCGAGGCGTTGTGAGCTTGTAGATCGGCTATTTTTGGCAAAAGGGCATAGGTGTAGAGGGAAAAAAGAGCAGACCAAGTAAAACAAAAATGTTTAATCTGAAACACAATTGTATACAATATAGAGGGGGCCCTGCTTCCTCTCTCTCTCAGCTAGGGGGTCCTTGGCCTGAAAACGTTGAAGACCCCTGCTCTAGGCTGAGGTAAATGATGCATGCCATCTCTAATACAGACACTTCTCTGGACTCTTCATCAACCATAACAAAATCTGGTGTATTAGCTGTCAGATGTAAATATGGCTTGGTTATCACAGATATGAAACATGGATGAAATGCTGCAGGAATGGTTGTACATTCTCACTGAGGGAGGATGCATGATATGTTGATATGTCCGTTGCAATGAGTTCCACTATCGTGACGTGCTATGTACATCCCTTTATGTAGCCTCAGGGTTGCCAGATCTGCTTATTATAACTTCCCTGCAAGATTTTATTTGAAAATAGCCGATCTACAAGCTCACAACGCGTCGCGATGCGACGCGTTGTGAGCTTGTAGATCTGCTATTTTCAAATAGCTGATGTATATGTTAAAGGGCTCATGTGACCCATTGTCGCTCCTGTTGGGCTGGTTTTCCTAGACCTGGTTGCTTGTTTCTCTCACATAATCTGGCAACACAGTGTAGCCTATAGGTTTGTCAGCAGTTGTGCAGGAAATCGAAGATGATCTTTGAATCCAACAGCAGTTAAGCTCCTGGCAGCTGCAGTCTGTACACTATCTGACATCTGGATAAATAGAATGTATACTGATACATCGTCTCTGTCGGTTGGAAACCTCATATTATCTCTAAAACTGTTACTTTTCATGATTCAGAATTTAGAATATGGAGATAAGTGGTTTCTGCCCGACAACAACGATATGTAATAGAATATCACAGCTCACATTGTTGTGCCTGTCCCAGCCAGTGGTGGATAAAGTGCTCACATGTTTTACTTGAGTAAAAGTATCAATACTACAATATCTGTTACAGGTAAAAGTCCGGAGTTCAAAATGTACTTGAGTAAAAGTGCAAAAGTATTGGCATCAAAATGTACTTAAAGTACCAATAAAAGTAGTACCAGTAAAAGTACTCATTATGCAGAAGGTCCCATTTCACAAGTTTTCTAGAGTAGGCTACAGTATATAAAATGTACAAAAATCCTTTGAAAATAGCAGATCTACAAGCTCACAACGCGTCGCGATGCGACGCGTTGTGAGCTTGTAGATCGGCTTTTTTTCAAATAGCCAAAGTTTAAGGGCCGAAGTTGTGTGTATGTTTTGTAAGCTAAATCTACAAAGTAACTATAACTAAAGTGGTCAAATAATAGTCATGCAGTAAAAGTACAACATTTGCCTCTGAGATGTAGTGGAGTAGAAGTAAAAGTATTGGAAATTGGAAATAAAAAAGTAAAGTAAAAATACCTCAACATTGTACTTAAGTACAGTACTTGAGTACATGTACTTAGTTACTTTCCACCACTGGTCCCAGGTGAATGCGTACAAACAGATGAACGTTTTTCCACACTATTACATTCAAGGACTAAACATGAGAAAACAAAAACACATTTAATGAAAATAATGTGCTGCCCTGTGCCAATTTCCTCCTTCCTTTTAGAGGCAGACAAATTGCACACAAATATGATAATTGTGTGTTAATGCATTGATGATAAGCACCATTATCATATATTATTTGTGCGGAACCCCTTTCACATGCATTATGCAAAACGGAGAGAAAGCATAATGACAATGAAATGTTTCCAGGTTTTGGTTTGATAAACAAAGCCTGATGTTTCAGCCAGAAGGCTTAATTCAACCGTTTCCTAGGGAGCTTTACTGGTGAAAAGGTAGCTTACTGGTGAAAGTGTGTGTGTGTGTGTGTGTGTGTGTGTGTGTGTGTGTGTGTGTGTGTGTGTGTGTGTGTGTCATTTTCTGTTGTCACTCTTTCAATTCATTTGAGGGATCAAATCAGTCAACAATTATGTGGGACACAACCTGACATAAATCAGAAAGGGTCTTATTAGTCTGCCTTACCCTACAAGATCGCCCTCCACACAGCTGATTCAAATCACTTAACAAGCACCATGTAATCCCCACGCAGAGATTCAGGTGTCACACTTGCCCCATTACGAACCTCTCCCTTCGTCTATAGGCCTACAGCTCCGAGATGAGGTCCCACTGTATCGGCTACCGGCAGCGGGAGAGCCCGTCCAAAGGGACCGTGGATTACCTTTTTCACCACATCATATTCAACCCGGAAGAACCCCCTACGTCCGGTGTCAGTACTGCTCCCGGTTCGGCTACATTTTTTTTTTTCAACCCTGTCCTAAAATGTTTACTCTCCCGAAAATCCTCAAAAATCTGTAGGTTTTCAAGGACTACCTTTAGTTTGTGGATACGATGTGGTGAAAAAGGTAATCCGTGGACCCTTTGCCGGTGTTCTACCGCTGCCGGTAGCCAATACAGTGGGACCCCTCATCTCGGAGCTGTATAGCGGAAGGGAGAGGTTCGTAATAGAGGCTATGCACGTGACATCATCATATCCGGAAGTTATGCCGGAACGCCTACTGAGTGGCAAAACACTACTTTCTGGCCTTGACAGCCCATACATCCAAACAGAAAAGTCCTTATCTGATTCTATTACACGATGTTAAACTCACCAACATGGCAGCTGTACAGAAAGCTTGAATTATCCTCTTTCTATCTGCAAAGTTTTTGTTTCATAAAAATCCACCGTAGAGACATGTTATGAGATACTTTCTGTCAATACATTCTGTGCAGGTGATTATTTCTAAGTGTCTGTGTTTGGAAGCGCTCGTTTACAATAACACAACATCCTGCTGCCTCCTGCATTATGTGCAATTAAGAAACAGGTGGTACGCAGGGCCGTTGAGTGATTTTCAACGAGCGCTTCCCAACTGCAATGCTGTTTTGCCACTCAGTTTAGATGAGGGGGCAAAAGGAAAAGTGACGCATGTGCATACTCTCTACGGGGCAGGTGTCACAGCAGCAACAGCAGCCCGTCAGAATGAAACGCAGGACAGGAGTTAGGCTACAGCCAAGAGCAAGTGTCAAGAGCCATTATCATTAATTTGAATCAGCTGTGTGGAGGGAGATCTTGTAGGGTAAGTAGGCAGACAGACTAGTAAGACCCTTTCTGATATCTGTCAGGTTGTGTTCCCACACGATCAAATTAATTGAATGACTGCCAACAGGAAGTGACCATAATTCACGCAAAGGGTTCGTGGGACTCTGGCAACTCGTGGATACATTTGGCACTGGATCTTACTGTGTAGAACAGGGGTCTTCAACAGGGGGTCCGTGACCCCTAGGGGGTCCTCAGAGATAGGCTACTGCAGGGGGTCAGCCAAATCTTTGTGTGATATATTTTTTTACATTAACCATAGCATCCCTTTTCCGAGGAGAAATTTAGCCAAAAATAGCAGATCTACAAGCTCACAATGCCTCGCGCTGCGAGCCATTGTGAGCTTGTAGATCTGCTATTTTTTGGCAAAGAGGTTTGATGCAGAGGGATAAAACAAGAGTAGAGCAAGTTGAAAAATATAGTTCAATCTGCAACACAATTGTATACAACATAGAAGAAGGGGTCCCTGCTTCATCTCTCTCTTAGCTATAGGGGGTCCTTGGCCTTGAAAATGTTGGAGACCCCTGGTGTAGAAACAAACTTGTGTAGTTACTTGAGACGGACAGAAGGGGCACAAAAGCTTCACAATCTGCAATGCCCCAATACAGCAGACAAAGATAATACAAATCATTGTGAATAATTATATCTTGTGGTATTGCTTCTGCTGCCTCCGGACGTCGGGGGTCCATTTATTCTAGTGGCCTCGCCCTGACCTGTGTGTGTCAGCACATTTCTCCATCCTGTACCGTCTGTCCTGTCCTGTCCTTGCCTAAAGCTTTTTTCCCTCTGTGCCGTTTCCTGATTTGACTTTCTGCCACTTTTTCCCTCTCTATGTTTTTATAAATATTTATCATTGGGGGTTTCTCTGTCTTTATTCAGTGGTGGAAAAAGTACTGACATTTTTTTACTTAAGTAAAAGTAATCAATACCACAATGTAGAAGTAGTCCGTTACAAGGAAAAGGCTCGTGTTCAAAATGTTACTTGAGTACAAGTACAAAAGTATTGGCATCAAAATATACTAAAATGTTTGAAAATAGCCGATCTACAAGCTTACAACGCGTCGCGATGCGACGCGTTGTGAGCTTGTAGATCTGCTATTTTCAAATAGCCTATGTATAAAATAGGGCTAAAGTGGTTAATGTATGTTTTATAATGTAATAATGTATGTCTGCAAAGTAACTAGTAACTAAAGTTGTCAAATAATTGTAGTGGACTAAAAGTACAATATTTGCCTCTGAGATGTAGTGGAGTAGAAGTAAAAGTACTGACATTTGGAAATACACCAGTAAAGTAAACAAAAATGTACAGTACTTGAGTAAATGTACTTAGTTACTTTACACCACTGCCTTTATTGATAATCCACAGTGAAGACAAACAGGAAACAGAGAGTCGGGGAGTGACATGCTCATAGATTTCATTCATTTGTATTCTATAGAAGCCAGCTTGTCTTCTATATGGAAACATGTTGCACAGAGAAAATAGGCAATTTAAGGGGGGGGGGGGGGTCCTTTCACACTGTTTCACAAATGGTACAAACAGGACTTGGCCGTACAAACATCTTCAGTCGTGAGATTTTATTTCTATTATTTCCCTCCTTGGCGCTCTTCTTCCTGAGAGCATGTCTTTGCCTTAACCCTTTAAGACCGGGAACGCATCTGTGTGTCATTTTAACATTTCTTTAGGCTATTCAAAAATAGCAGATATACAAGCTCATAGCGCGGCACCGGGTGCCGCACTATGAGCTTGTAGATCTGCTATTTTCGAAAAATCGTGAAAATGTGTGCAAATCTTTGAATATATACATTTTAAAGCCACAGTTTTTTTACTCAAATCTTTGCTTCTGGGGGGTCCCTGAAACAAAACATTTTGAGATGGGGGTCCGTGGCCAAATACATATCATTTTGGGGGTCCTTGACATGAAAAGGTTTGAGATGGCAAAGTAAGTTTTTTCAAAAAACTGTTAGGATTTAGAAGAGGATTTAGCTAATGTTTGCTTTAAAAAATATACATATTCAAAGATTTGCACAAATATTCCACACATTTTCAAAAATAGCAGATCTACAAGCTCACAGCGCGGCACTCGGTGCCGCGCTGTGAGCTTGTAGATCTACTATTTTTGAACAGCCAAATTAAATCTTAAAATGACACACAGATGCGTTCCCGGTCTTAAAGGGTTAAATATCAATCACACTTTGCTGCTTTTGTGACTCTTCTGGCAAGACTCCTTATTCTGATCTATTGAAAAGAAAAACATATCCACCCTCCCATCCCCGCTGGATTAGTGATATACTGTACATCTTAAAAAATGCGTGGTTCTTATCTCAAGATTGTATAAAACCCCGGCAGCTTTTTTCTATCGCACGTTGACAATCTGTGTGTTTGAGCTCCCAGTGGAACCTGAGTGAATATGTATACCTATAAGGCAGTAGAACACATTCTGTTGTATAATAACCCCTTAGTGAATACCTGCTTCTTAACACCTCCACACGTAGGATTGCTTTCTAAGCCATATGCCTATCTTAACCCATTAAGACTGGGAACGCATTCTGTGTGTCACTTTTAGATGTCTTTGGCTATTAAAAAATAGCAGATATACAAGCTCATAGCGCGGCACTGCCGCGCTATGAGCTTGAAGATCTGCTATTTTTTTTTTATTGTGAAAATTTGTGGCAAAATCTTGGATTATATATTTTTTAAAGCGAACATTTGTAAAATATTTAGTTCCAGGAACCCCCAGAAGCAAAGATTAGATTTACAAATGTCCGCCAAAAAAAAGAAAAAAAATCAAATATTTGCACAACTTTTCATGATTTTTCAAAAATAGCAGACCTACAAGCTCATGAGCTTGTATGATTGCATGAGCTATGATCTACAAGCTCTATGAGCTTGTAGATCTGCTATTTTTGAATAGCCCAACGAAATCTAAAAATGACGTTCCCGGTCTTAATGGGTTAACTCAATGTGGTGTTTATGGACTGTGGATTGTATTGCATATTTAATTCAATTCAATCTTTATTTCAGACCCAAGGGAGATCCACATCACAATGAAAACAGAACAGGAAAATAAGATAGAATAAAAATACTTCCTCCATGTTCAGTTTCGAACATACAGACAAGTGCGGCAATGGTTCCACAGTCTAGAGGAGAACCTGACAGAACTACGAATAGGGTTAGTTATGATAGCAATGATGTCATTTACTGACTCCCTAGATGCCCTACACATAAATCTATACATAAGATTGCGTAGCACCGCAGAGCAGGTGGGTACCCTGACACTAACAAACATCTGGCTTGCACTGGAGCTTGTTGGAGCTCTCAGCAGCAGCCTCATACAGTCATTATAAGCCACCGTGAGTTGTCTGATGCTGCCTCGCTTGTAGCGACACCACAGGTGGGCAGTATACAGAGGTGTACAGAAAGATTTAAAGAGTGAAATTCTTCACCGTTACTGAGCACATGCTAAATTTGCGACACAGCATGTTCCCTTGAGCATACAGTTTCCTGCGCTGTCTATATATGTCCTTGTCATCAGAGAGGTTATTTGATATTATATGGCCCAAATATTTAATCTCACAGCAGACACTAAGGGCAGTGCCGGAGAGATAGAAGTCAGGAAAGGTTGTATTTGTGTTTTCTTTTGTGTGTGGGTGTGTGTTTTTCATGTTAATTTGTATCAGTGGGATCAATTAGGCTTCTCCTGCTGACAGATGCATATTGGTCTGTGTCAGAACCACACAGGCTCACTACTGGGGTTCCCCAAGGCTCGGTTCTGGGTCCTCTTCTTTTCTCTCTCTACACTACATCTCTTGGTGCTGTCATCCACCCCCATGGCTTTTCCTACCACTGCTATGCCGATGACACCCAGCTGATCCTCTCATTCCCCCCCTCTGACACACAAGTGGAGGCACGCATTGCTGCTTGTCTGGCTGACATCTCGGAGTGGATGTCGACGAACCACCTGAAGCTCAACCTGGACAAGACCGAGCTGATGTTCATCCCGGGGAAGGGCTGTCCTCACCGAGACATGGCCATCACCATTGAGAATGCTGTGGTGACGTCAACTCGGACTGCGAAGAATCTGGGTGTGACCCTGGACGATCAACTGTCGTTCTCGGCTAACATCACATCAGTGACACGGTCCTGCAGATTCCTCCTCTACAACATCAGGAGGATTCGCCCCTTCCTCACGGAGAAAACAGCCCAGGTGCTCATCCAGGCTCTTGTCATCTCCCGCCTGGACTACTGCAACTCCCTCCTTGCTGGTGCTCCGGCATCAGCCATCAGACCTCTGGAGCTTGTTCAGAAAGCTGCGGCTCGTCTGGTGTTCAACCGCCCCAAGTTCTCCCACACAACTATCCTTCTCCGTTCTCTGCACTGGCTCCCCGTAGCAGCTCGCATTCAGTTTAAAACCCTGGTGCTAGCCTATAGAGCAGTGAAAGGAACAGCTCCTTCTTACCTCCGGGTTTTGGTCAATGCCCACACCCCTGCCCGACCACTCCGGTCTGCCACCTCGGGGCGACTGACTCCCTCGCCACTCAACGGTCCTTCTGGTCGATCGACACGGTCACGACTTTTTTCTGTTCTGGCCCCACAGTGGTGGAATGAACTTCCCACTGATGTCAGGACAGCAGAGTCACTGCCCATCTTTCACCACAGGCTGAAAACCCACCTCTTCAGGAAACACTATCCTTCCTCTTTGCCTGGCCTAGTTAACTTGTTGTTAACTAGTTGTACGAACTCTTGTTTTATTTTTGTATTGTTTTATTGGATCTTGTTTAGTCGATACACTTATTTGTTTTAGCTCGTGCTCATTTGATTTTGCCATTTTTATCTCATGTGTTTAAGAAAGTAGATAGCTGATATATTGCACTTTTACCTTAGCGCTAGGTATACTCTTGGTTGCTTGTTTTTGCAGGAAATGTACTTAAGACTTCTGGTGATTAGTAGTTTTTGTTCCCTACCTATGTTGAATACACTTATTGTAAGTCGCTTTGGATAAAAGCGTCTGCTAAATGACTGTAATGTAATGTAATTGGTAAAGCGCCTACTAGCTCAATGGAAGATTACTGTGTGTGGTTGTTATTCATCATTGCAGTATTAGGCTACCGTACGTGCTTTGGAAACTGAGCCTCGAGTCTCACTGTCTCCGTCTCGTCAAGCATTTATGTGTGTGGTTTCCCATTGCCGCCCAAAAACAATGAAAGAGACGTGATGAGTGTGAGCTGTCTGCCAGAGACGAGTCTAAAAGTCAATGTCACAGCTTTTCACATTCTGTAATCATCCTCAGCTGCATGCAGTCACATCCTTATGTCAACTTAACTCCAAAGAGTGTACAAATGTAACCAAACACTCTTCTGAGTTAAATTAATTCAGGTTTTTAACTGAATGTTTGCATGGGTTTATTGGATTATGTGTGGGAGGCTTGGCCATTTAGTTTAGCATTGAACAGAGCTGGTAGATACAGGAGAAGCAGGCGCTTTTAACCAAAATGTCTCTGCTTTTACCTGTATGCGTGAGTGACGAATACAAATCCTTTTGAGTCTCTTGAAATTTGACTTGTAGATAGGCCTATCTTACTCCCAATTGAACCCGTTCTAGCTGTGAGGCGACAGCGCTGCCCACTGCGCCACCGTGCCCCCTCGATTTTATGACTGTGCACTTAATTTCTGTGTTTTCTAAGTAAGAAAAAAATATTGTGTCTTGTTCGCATTGCAAACACTGTTGTGTGTTTTAGTGAGGTCTACTCCACCAAGTGGTGCATTTTAAACTAGAAAAAGTGCTCCTCGGACCACAGGTCTCCGCCAGGTCAGGTAGGTTATTGTGGGGCAGCAATGTTCGGAATATGAAAAATCGGATGGAACCATCTTGACCACTTGACTATAGAGACAATGGGTACAGATTTGCATGATGTTTGAATTTGTAGGAGTAATATAAAAAAGAAAAGTGTTGCAAAATCGGCCTCCTGGTGGAGCTATAATAGGGCAATGTTAAAATGGTGACATTTGTTCTTCAACGTAGTGCGAATGTGCGTGCAAAGTATCAACGCAATCGGACGCTACATTCATGATTTGTGGCATTTTGTTCAAAACTCCACTCCTGCAAACTTTAGATGTCAATGTTAGCCAAGCAGGATGGAATATGAAAAATTAAACAGATCCATCTTGATCACATGACTATAGAGATCATGTGTACCGATGTGCGTGAAATTTGGATACATGCTGAGGGCTTAATATCAAAAAATGTGTTTTACATAAGTCGGCCTCCTGGTGGCGCTATGAAAGGCAAATGTGAAAAATGCAGGGCAGCTGTTTTTCCTTGGCCTCTAGGGGTGTGCGTGTAAAGTTTCACGCAGATCGGGGCAGTTATAGTTAAAAGCACAAATCGGCCTTTTATAGCGCCACCATGAGGCTGATTTCAAAATGTTCAAGTGGCATTTCTTCCTCGGCCTAGTGGGAATGTACGTCTCACGGAAATCTCAAGCTGCGTTCATGATTTGAGGCATTTTGTTGAAAACGGAGCAATACTGCAAACTTTGGAAGCCAACCTTAGCCAATCAGGATGGAATATGGGAAATTGGACAGATCCGTGTTGATCACATGACTATAGAGATACTGTGTACTGATTTGCGTGATGTTTGGATAAAATCTGTAGGAGTAGTGTCAAAAAATTTGTTTTGCAAAAAGCGGCCTCCTGGTGGCGCTATAAAAGGCCCATTTGAAAAATTTGGGGCAGAGGTTCTGCTCTGGCATCCAGGGAGTGTGTGTGCACAGTTTCGCTGCGATCCAGCCAACGGTGCCAGAGATTAGCTGTACACAAAATGAGAGAGTGACGGACGGACAGGGGGTAAAACATACTCTCTCGCCATGCCTTACGGCCTGGCGGAGACAATAAGATATAGACGGAGTGCCACTACAAAGGGTAAAGATACAGTATAGTAGTCACTACTGCTGGCATTACTATTCAAACTAAACAGATTGGTTTCTATGTTCTTTTTAGTGCATATTCACCGAGCATCTTGCGGTGAAGGACACAGTGACCTACTGTAGTAATGATGCATTTGCTGGAAAAACACTGCAGAAGGCTGAAGAGGCTCCTTTATTATGATAATTTCAAGGACTTTGTTTATGCAAAATAACTCTCCATAATGATCATGTGACACGTCTCATCCTCACAGTACTATCACACGTAGATAGATGTGTCTGTCTGTCCACCACTTTGTTCCCAAACAAGATATCTCAAAATCATGCACTTAGGCTCTAATGTAGCCTGACAGCGCATTGTGGGTTTGAGTCCCGTTCCCGACGACCTTTGCTGCCTGTCTCTGCCTGTCTATCTCTCCCTCTTTCCTGTCCATCTTCACTGAAAACTATCAATAAAGGCAGAAAAGCCTAGCCTGGTAAACCCTCACTCCGGAAATCTCATTTCCATTTGATTCCAGGAGTGAGTCTGGCCTGATTGCCCATTGTGGGAGTTTCTAGCGGAATTACCAACTAACCGAGCCAATCAGCGTCCTCGCTCATTGTTTTGTGATTGACAGCGGGGGTAGGCCAATCAGGTGGAACCAGAGTGGTTCACACGTTATTAATCAATACACCTTTCATACAAGCTGCTCATTAACATCAAAGACAAACCAATTACTCCTGGTGATAATCCCTGCAGCCTAAAGTTGCTTAATTGGACATCAAAGGGCCACTTGGACATCAAAGCTACATTACTCCCGCCCATCTCCAGCCCACAGCCAAATTGCCCATATAGGTCTGCAGGCCAGACTCACTCCTGAAATAAAATACAATTGAGATTTCTGGAGGGAGGGTTTACCAGGCTAAGAAAAGCCTTTATTATACCAGAATAAAAATATCTTAGAAAAGAATGAGCACATTCATGCTTCCCGGAGAAAAAAAAGTGAAACCCTACTGAATTTGGTGACCCCATGGCCTTTTCTCTAGCGTCCCTTTTATAGCGTCCCCTTATGCCAAAAGGTCCATGTCTCACAAGATATTTCAACAGGCAGATTGACATGAGGCTTGCTGCGTACATTCATGCTCCCAGGAAGATGAAAATAAAATCACCCAAATGTATATATATATTTTTCAAGATTTGTTTTTGGGCTTTGTATGCCTTTAATGATAGGAAGTTAGTCTGACAGGAAATGGGGAGAGAGATGGGGGGTGACGCGCAGCAAAGGTCGTCGGGATCGGGATCCGAACCCGCGACACGCTGTCAGGCTGGCATTGCAGACTAGGGCGCCCAAATGTATTTATTATTGTTTGTTCTATGGTGTCTCTGTAAGACCAAAATGAGCCACACTTTGTAGACCTACAGTATGGATGATTATTTACAGTATAAAAATATAAGTATCGTGTTTCATATGAATAAACCAGCAATTAGCAACCATTTCCCTGTGTGGTGGTGTTTACCTGAAGAAACACATTGCCCTCTTGCTGTGTTTTGGTGTTTTCACTGTTTTGGTACGCAGAGGTCTACCAAACAAACAGTGAAAACAGCAAAATACATTGAGAGGACAATGTGTTTGAAAACTGCTAGTTTAGAGGATAATTATGGGTAAAAATGTTGTTTTGCTATGTAAACACAGGGCAAAGTTTACAGTACATTTATGCCTTTAGTTAATAATGCATTATGTTTATGTTCATGAAAGACACACCACCCTTTCTCCCCTGTGACAATAGTCTTCTTATAGAGAAACATGTAGAGTACGAGTCCAAAACACATCTATTGAATGTTGGCCTTGTGTAGGAGCAGTGGTGGAAAACGTACTCAATTGCTTTACTTAAGTAAAAGTATCAATACTGCAATGTAAACATACTCTGTTGCAAGTAAAAGTCCGGAATTCAAAATTTACTTGAGTAAAAGTACAGAAGTATTGGTGTCAAAATATACTTAAAGTACAAAAGCAAAAGTACTCATTATGCAGAATGTCCCATTTAAAGTTTTCAAATGTATACAAATATTTAGAAAATAGCAGATCTACAAGCTCACAATGCGACGCATTGTGAGCTTGTAGATCTGCTATTTTCAAATGGCCGAAATGTATATACGGCTGAAGTGGTTAATGTGTGTTTTGTAATAATGATCAAAATCTACAAAGTAACTAATAACTAAAGTTTTCAAATAATTGTAGTGGAGTAAAAGTTTAATATTTCCCTCTGAGATGTAGTGGAGTAGAAGTAAAAGTAGTGACGATTGGAAATACTCCAGTAAAGTAAAAGTGTACTTTGTTACTTTACATCACTGCCCCCGTGACAACAGTGTTTGTATAGAGAAACAGATACACTACAATTCCAAAACAAATATATTGGATGTTGGTCTTTGTGTAGGAGGCGCTGAAGAATTATAAATTACATCTTCGCAGCACATTGTATTCCTCAGCTGCTTCATCTAATTGCCGGGGCGCACACATGGTACTTTTCCATTAAAAATGCCTACGACCCCCTCCTTCTGTAACATAGATTTCTCATCATAATAACGCCCTCTTAATTTCCTTTTGGTGTTAATTTCACAGCAGTGGTAGTAATGATGTAGATAAAGCACAATTAGGCGAAGCCTGCATGGATATTTGATGCATATACCTCACATTGTGAGCCTCCCACGGGATTCCCTTGATATGTGAATAATTTAGACCTGAGGAGATTATCACACGGAGAAGAATGATGCATGTTGAACAGACACGGATCACACGGGGTTAATGAGAAGGGGCTGAACCTTTGACTATCTCTCTACTCTCTCTCTTCCTGTGTCTCATTATATGATATGTCTCCCTCTGACTCTCCTCTGTCAGCATGTCAACTATAAAATCATGTGTAACACAGTGGTGTATGCATGCATGCATGCACACTATCTTAGATGTTTATCAACCACGTTATCAACGCACAGACACACGTTCATTAGGCAGCCTACAATAGAATTCTTAGAACTCACATAAAGTATCTGAATTCCATAGAGAAAGACATTTTTGAGAAGTGTTGAAACACTCCTCAAACCTTTCTTTCTCTGTGGAATTCAGATACTTTATGTAAGTTCTAAGAATTCCACTATATATGGTGCTGTGAGCAGGGTCATATATAATATAATTCTTAGAACTTACATACGTAAATCTGAATTCCACAGAGAAAGAAAGGCTTGAGAAGTGTTGAAACACGATCACAATGTATTCAGGAGCGCTCCCAGTCTGCATCATTACATTATTACATTACAGTCATCTATCAGACGCTTTTATCCAAAGCGACTTACAATAAGTGCATTCAACATAGGTAGGGAACGAAACTACTAATCACCAGAAGCATTAAGTGAATTATCTTCTAAAACAAGCAACCAAGAGTATACCTATAGCTAAAGTAATAGTGACATATATCAGCTACCTAATTTCATTAGGCATCACACCGTAGTATAGCCCAGTGGTTCTCAAACTTTTTCATGTCAGGGACCCCCAAATTGACAATTTTTACCCCGTGGACCCCCATTTGAAACGATATGCCAGGGACCCCCATAATAGAAGATTTTTACGGCTCTAGCAGTGATTTTCAACCATTTTAATTTCAAGGACTCCCAGTTTGACATGCATTAGAGCTACGGACCCCCATTTAATGGCATTTCTATCTCTGGGACCCCAATTCATATTGTAAAATCAATGTTAATTTAACTCTGAGAGTGTACAAATGGAACCAAATGGACCCGTTAGGGTCCATTTGGTTCCATTTGTACACTCTCAGAGTTACAGACCCATAAGGGTCCATTTGGTCCCAGTCCATCATTTAGCTGGGGACCCCCTGGAACCCCCTCAAGTACCCCTGGGGGTCCTCGGACCCCACTTTGAGAACCAATGGTATAGCCTACAACCCCCCCCCCCCCCCCCCACATACAGTTTCCCACTCTCTCTTATACAAGTCTAGAGACACAACATAGACCCAACACTCAGTGACGTATATGGCCTTAAATGGCCCTTTCTTCAGGACTGCAGGAAATAGCTAAAGCAGGCACATGACATTCTGGTGACAGGTGAAGGAGTTCTGTCACCTTAACAATTGTCCTCTCAGCAGGTGGGCTAATAGCATGTCATCAGATTCCTTAACCCATTAAGACCTGGAACTGTGTCATTTTTAGATTTGAGCTAAAAAGCATTATTTTACACTTTGGGCTATTCAAAAATAGCAGATCTACAAGCTCATAGCGCGGCACCGAGTGCCGCGCTATGAGCTTGTAGATCTGCTATTTTTGAAAATTCGTGAAAATGTGTCCAAATCTTTGAAAATATATATTTTTAAAGCGAACATTTTTAACTCAAATCTTTGCTTCTGGGGGGGTCCCTGGAACAAAATATTTTGATGGGGGTGCGCGGCCAAATGCATATAATTTTGGCGGTCCTTGACATGAAAAAGAGTGAGCACCACTGATATAGAAACATACGTTTTTCAGAAAACTGTTGGGATTTAGGAGACATGTAGAATCGGCTTCAGGTCTCAATGAAAGAATGTCATGCAGCTACCACACAGCCACAGCTCAGTTTATAGACCAGTAACTACAGTACAATCAAGAAGTCCAACATTTACGTTCCTGTTCCACCTCTAGGAGCGTAATTGTTCGGGAAAAGTCCCCATTCCCCCTTTCCTGTATTGTAAGTCACTGGTTCTCAAACTCTTTCAGGTCAAGGAACCCCAAATTCATAAATATTTGTCCACGGACCCCCATCTGAAAATAGTTTGTGGCAGGGACATACAGAACAAGATTTGAACACGCCCCCCCCCCTTCCCCTGGGGGTCCCGACCCACCATTGCTATGAGTAATACATCAGAATGAGATTAGAAGCTATGTGTAACTACATTTTTGGGTCATGGAGGGTACAGTATACAGTAGCTGCCATAGATGCAGCTTTGGAGAATCTTTGCTACAACCATGGGAGACAGTTACTGGCTGACAGCATTATAAAATATATGATATATATATTTTATATGCCATCAGTTCAAGCCCAAGGGAACCCTTAATGAAACAGACATGTTTTTTCCTTTCCTAAAGGCTGTGTACTTATGATTTGGCTCTGGAACGTTCCATCTTACAGTGGTTTTTTTTTTCAGCACTATAAGCTGAGATACCATAAAAGCTGTGGCCATGGATGGGTCAATTAAATTGCAGTCTGAGAATTGTGCAGCGCGCGTGCGCGCACACACACACACACACACACACACACACACACACACACACACACACACACACACACACACACACACACACACACACACACACACACACACACACACACACACACACACACACACACACACACAAATGTTTTCTAAATCCTAACAGTTTTTTGAAAAAAAAAAAAAAAAAAACTAGATTTTTCAAAAATAGCAGATCTACTGTATACAGTATCTGCTGTTTTTGAATAGGCAAAGAAATCTTAAGTGACACAGATGCGTTCCAGGTCTTAATGGGTTAAAGTACCAAAAGTTAAAGTACTAAAATGTTTGGAAATCTAGCCGATCTACAAGCTCACAACGCGTCGCAATGCAACGCGTTGTGAGCTTGTAGATCTGCTATTTTCAAATAGCCTATGTATAAAATAGGGCCAAAGTGGTTAACGTATGTTTTATAATGTAATCATTTCTGCAAAGTAACTAGTAACTAAAGTGTTCAAATAATTGTAGTGGAGTAAAAGTACAATATTTGCCTCTGAGAAGTAGTGGAGCAGAAGTAGAAGTATTGACGCGCGCACGCACGCACGCACGCACGCACGCACGCACGCACGCACGCACGCACGCACGCACGCACGCACGCACGCACGCACGCACGCACGCACGCACGCACGCACGCACACACACACACACACACACACACACACACACACACACACACACACACACACACACACACACACACACACACACACACACTCACTGTGTGAACTTTTCACAGTAGGGACTATATCACAAACGCTGAAGAATATCGTTTTGACAGGTTTGACAGTGTTGTGCTGTCTCTCTTGTGAATCCCAGAAAGTTGATGATGTCTGTCAACTGTCTGTCCTCCTCAACTTTCCCCTCCTCTATGAGTAATATAAAACCCACATATGATACACAGATCAATACAACTGTGAGCTTCAAAGCAAAACATGAACAAAAAAATATATAATATATATTATAGTTGATAAAAACAACAAACATCTACACACCTTCTAAAATAGCTTTTTTTCAAATTAAGCTGTTTGCAGACTAGAGAACAACATTACTAACTGGCCCCATGTTATCTTAACCCATTCAATCCGGGAACGCATCTGTGTCATTTTAAGATTTCTTTGGGCAATTCAAAAATAGCAGATATACAAGCTCATAGCGCGGCACCGAGTGCCGCGCTATGAGCTTGTAGATCTGCTATTTTTGAAAAAATGTGTGCAAATCTTTGAATATAATATATACTTTTAAAGCGAACATTTTAAACTCAAATCTTTGTGTTTTTTTTTTTTACTTATGTTGCTATAATATAAGTGGTTCTCAAACCTTTTTCATGTCAAGGACCCCCAAACTGATATTTATTTGGCCGCGGACCCCCATCTCAAAATGTGTTGTTCCAGGGACCCCCCAGAAGCAAAGATTTGAGTTAAAAATGTTTGTATAGGCTACAGTATACATATATTGAAAGATTTGCACAAATTCGCAAGATTTTCAAAAAGTAGCAGATCTACAAGCTCATAGCGTGGCACTTGGTGCCTTGTATATCTGCTATTTTTTTATTGAATCTGCTATTTTTGAATAGCCAAAGAAACCTAAAAAATGACACAGATTCTTTCCCGGTCTAAATGGATTAACAATAAAGAGAAAACGCCCACACACTGTCTGAACTGCCACGGTACGGGAGCAAACCATTTATTCAAAAGAAGAAGCAACGTTTTTCGCTCCCTGATTACCTTTCTTCAGGGCCTGAAGTGCAGTTTGTGCGGGCGTATTTGTTTTATTGTTGATGTGCACTCTTGTTTGCCTACGCACCTGCTCTTAAAAGTTTTTTTATTCTAAGGTTGTGCGAAAGAGTTTCTAAACATGCCCATGTCTCTTGAAATCATTGCAAAGAAAGGGCAGTGACGTTTGGAAAGTGTCCGTCCGTCACTCACTCTGTGTTTGTACACACTAAAAACAAACAGTGCTATATAGAACCAAAATCGGTTCTTTGGCCCGTAATCATAGGGGAACCGTTTTTGGTACTATATAGCACCAGTCTTTAAAGGTACTATATAGCACCTTTGTCAAATGGTGATATATAGCACCTGTTATTGAGGTGCTATTTAGCACCATTTGTCAAATGGTACCACAAAGGTGCTATATAGCACCACTAGAGGTTCCAAATAGCACTATATTGTTTACAGTATAGTACGGCAATTAAATCATGCCAGCTATCACCATATATTACTTAATATGCTTCTAAATCACACTTCCACTCGAAAATATTGATCATTTCTTACCAAACAGGGCTTAAAAGATTCGTAATCCTGTACTAGAAGCATACTGAGAAACACAATGCATAACCTTTTCAAAAGTTATATTTATTTTAGCAAATAAATAATGTATTGATGAAACTATGATACAAATATCCCCTATATCATTAATAAATATACACTCAATGTCGCTAACTTGAACATCAGTGCTGAAATGTCAGGACAACATCGAGAGAATACTGACTCCTACAAGCTACTCACAGATGGAGTTGTACATTATTTTTTACTGTGACAGGAAGTTTGCCTGCATCCTTCAATTTCAGAACAACACAACTCCAAAAAGGTCAGTGTCTTGTTCAGTCCTTTAGGGTACTGGATTCTGAACACAAAATATACACACAATAGGAGTCCTAGTGCCATGGAGATGTACTCACTCTCATCTGTGATCACCTGGACATCCAATGTGAGCACGATGTGGTCATACTGCATTGGTGTCGACATGCCAGAAGTGCTGGTCTGAGCTTGGCCCTGGGGAAGAGGGAATAGCATTAACCATCTGGTCTCACATTTATTTGAAAGGCAAATTCAGCTACTTTCATACTACTACTCACATTAGTGATGCACAATATTAACATTTTGGCTGATATCTGATTAACCATCAATTGCATACTCAAAAATGCCGGTATTGCGATACAAGTGTCAATTATCACTGATTTGTCAGAGTTACTGGCCCATAAGGGTCTATTTGGTTCCATTTGTACACTGTCAGAGTTAAAGACCCATAAGGGTCCATTTGGTTCCTAACTATCCATCATTTAGCTGCCCTGGAACTCCCTCAATGACCCCTTGGGGTCCCCGGACCCCACTTTGAGAACCAATGGTAAAGTCTGTGTTGTTGCCACATGGGAGGCTCATGTTGTTAAAACACTTAATATCCATAACAGCCATTACCACAGTCTTCAAAGCCACCAGAATACACGACAAAAACACTGTGCAAAATACCAAATTACCGAAATAAAGTTTCCCCAGTAACGTCAAAAGACACATTCTTTGCCATTAAACACTCACCTCACACATTCCCTCTTCTTTAGGCTGCTTTCTTCTATCTTCTTGGTGAATCAACGATGACGCAGTTATATTATCACCTTCTCAGGAGGATTGTTATTGTTCCGCTCGAGACCAACTTCAAACAAGCTCGCGCTGTGACGCACCGTCCTTTCTGAAAGGACAGATCTACAAGCTCACAGCGTGTTGCCATGTGACGTGTTGTTAGCTTGTAGATCTGTTGTTTTGTAACATGACACCTTGCATGGTGAACTTACTTTGACTTAGTTGGAGCCAAGTCAGCCAACCAATAGAGCGTTGCAGTTCCCGCCCACTTCCAGTTGCCGGAAGTAAATACTCAATGCATTTTTCCCATTGACTTTTCCGAAAATATTTATATAAATTAATTTAAGCCTAGAATCAAGCTATCCAGGATCCTGGTGAATCATGACCATAAAACGTTTGATTCTGTGAAAAAACTGTTTTGAAAACGGCAAAACAAAGGGTATTTATTAAACATAGTATATCATATCTGTGGATCCCCTCGAAAACGAGATGGTAGGCCTACATCTCAAGGGGTTATTTCCAATAAAGAATTTCTATATATATATATCATTAAATATAAAATTTAAAAAATCACAGAAAAAAAGGTTTTATGGTCATGATTCACCAGAATCCTGGATGGCTTGATTCTAGGCTTAAATTCATTGATATAAATATTTTTGGAAAAGTCAATGGGAAAAATGCATTGAGTATTTACTTCCGGCACCCGGATTCTGCGCAACTGCGATGCTCTATAGGAAAGAAGCGCTGAGAGTTTACGTCACTTGGCAGCCATTTGTAGTTTTCTTCAGTTTCCTAGCGATTCCTGTAGGCTATTAATAAGCTATTATTGATGATGAACTAAATGTCTCATGTGTTTGACTGACATGTGTGCATGCCTGTTTTGTTTGAATTAGACATTTGGGCAGGCCCCATATATTTATTAGATGTTTAAAAATTAAAAATAGCTAGCACCCACATTTTATTTTATATATATATATATATATATATATATATATATATATATATATATATGTATATAGATAGATAGATATATATATATATGTATGTATGTATGTATGTATATATATATATATATATATATATATATATATATATATATATATATATATATATATATATATATATATATATATATATATATATATATATATATATATATATACATACATACATACATACATACATACATACATACATACATACATACATACATACATACATACATACATACATACATACATATATATATATATCTATCTATATACATATATATATATATATAAAAATACGTACAGGATACAGGATAAATAAGTGAAATTGGAAGTGATGAAACCGAAAAAGACTTAGCAGACAAAAATGTCATAATTACATAATAGATGAATGCCGACATAGACTTATACTTGACATTCAATATCCACAAAGCCACTATTAGACCGTACTGTATCTTGTATATTTACTACTAAAACATATATGACAGAAATATGCATGTAGTATTTGTATGCTGGTGACATATAGTGATACGTTACGCCACAAGGTTTAGGGTGGCCTGTCTCTAAAATACTGTGGAAGGAATGTTAAAACATACTAAATAATAACTTGTATTGATGCCTCTGTCGTGGCTCACTTCCCACCCATGTCACTCCTCCCACATTCTTTCTCTCTCTCTCCCAATCCTCACCACTGTCTTTACCCCAGGGGTCTTCAACAGGGGGTCCGGGACCCCTAGGGGGTCCTCAGAGTTACTACAGGCCACCAAATCTCTGTGTCATAGGATTTTTTTTCTTCTTACATTAACCACTTGAACCCCAGCATCCCTATTCTGAGAGGAACATTTGCCAATAGCTGATCTACAAGCTCACTTTCAGTAAAGTGGTTTGGTGTAGAGGGGAAAAGGAGCAAACCAAGTACAGAGCCAAAGGAAAAGTTTACTAAGTATTGAGGCTTTAAGTGGTTAAATGTCTGAAATAAACAAAAACACATTTACACAACACTGATAGTCAATGACGTTATCTATGAAATCTATGAGACAGTTTAATCTGTTTTCTGTTGCTAGCAATATGACATGTCGTTCATACCCCAGCCTCACAAAACATGTCACCTTTCATTAATAATGCTGACAGAACTCAGCCTGAACTGTCATGAGAGAAAAACTGTTGAAAGAGAGGGAGGGAGGTAGAGAGCGCAGAGAGGTCACTTAATGATCAAAGCGTACCGAGGAAAAATGATGACAGACAGGCAGCGCTTAGCCTCAGCACGCTCACAGCCTCAGGGAGGTTAACACAGATAAACAGCCTTTTTTATGTGGAACTGTGTGAATGGCGTTTATTTATCTTGCCGGTAGGAAATAAATGGATTTTCATAAACCTTAAATGGTTCAGAGAGACTTATCACTTCTCAAACCGTCACACCCCAATTCTCCGTCAGATTCTATACTTTATTTCACCAGTTAATCTATTAAGACCGGGAACGTGTCTGTGTGTCATTTTTAGATTTATTTGGCTATTCAAAAATAGCAGATCTACAAGCTCATAGAGCGGCACTCGGTGCTATTTTAAAACAATCGTGGAAATGTGTGCAAATCTTTGAATATATACATACATTTTAACTCAAATATTTGCTTCTGGGGGTCCCTGGAACAACATATTTTGAGATGGGGGTCCGTGGATGAATACATATCATTTTGAGTGGTCCTTGACATGAAAAAAAGTTTGAGAGCCATTGATATTATAGCAACACAAGTTTGTAGAATCCCCCAGAAGCAAAGATTTGAGTTACAAACGTTCTCTTTAAAAATATATATATTCAAAGATTTGCACACATTTTCAAGATTTTTCAAAAAATAGCAGATCTACAAGCTCATGCTCGGTGCCGCGCTATGAGCTTGTAGATCTGCTATTTTTGAATAGACCAAGTAAATCCAAAAATGACACAGATGCGTTCCCGGTCTTAATGGGTTAAAATAAAGATTCACAATGATATATATAATCACTTAAATATGATCATTCACTTAAAATCCAAATGTTCACTCATCATGAAGTGTAGATTTGCATTCAGGAGAGGAGATGGTGAACGGCGTGGTGTCACGTGGCTGCCTGCCGCTGTAGGCTACATTGATTTCCCCTTTTTCCCTTTAGCTTTGGAGAGCGTAAGAGGATTAAGTGCCAGGAGTATCTCTTATAGTAGCAAACACCCAGTAATATGTATGTATGACAGCGCTGCAGGCAGCTTAATGTTTACCACCTCTTCAGCGCTCTGAGGAGCTCAGCAGGTGTAGCATGGTGCAGACTGGCCTAATATTACTCTCTTTCTCTCTCATCCACTCTTTTGTCTTTGTTCTGAAACTTCCTCACAGTCTGGTCTCTTCCTCCAGCACCTGGTCTACAGTATTTTTGGGGCTTTTTTAAAAATGCCTTTTATTCGCCTTCTCTCATACGGCCTTATCGCTGCAAAAAAAAAAATACTCTTATTTTGGAAGAAGAAAGAGGCCCCCACAATCAAACTCTGGCTTAACGAGATGACAGAATCTTTACATTTAGAAAGAATCAAATTTATACTCAAAGACAAACTGAAAGATTTTGAAAAGATTTGGAAGCCTTTAGTCTCCTTTCTTAAAGGTTGAAAGGCTAATCCTTGTGGATGACCCGTGTCGCACGTAATCTGGGGCAGCACTTCTGGGTAGGGGGAAGGGAGGCGGGGGGGTCCCTTTGTTTTTAGCCGCCAGCTGAAAGTGCGGCTCTGTATTCACTCTGACTCTGACCCGACAGATTTCCGACATGTATTCAACACTTTTTTTGCTATTGGCTGTCCTGGCTGTCCTTCACTACTTCACAGCCAATGGGGAGACACTACTTTAAAGCCAATGGACGGCCGTCCTAGCCAATGGACGGCCGTCGTTTACAGCACCCGCCTTGGTATGTTGTTAGCTGCTAGCATGGCCTGCTACTTGTATTGTGTAACTGCTGGTTCATAATGCAACCTGATAATAATGTCCAAAGCATGTCTGTGAACGTTTACATCCATTACTGTGTTGGCATTAGTTGGGATTAATGATTATTAGCCAAACCAACTTAATATGAGCCGTTAGCGTGTTGCTAAGCTAACGGACGTTTAGCGTTAGCATGCGGCTAACGTTAATGCTAACGTCGTCACCGTGACTGAACTAACAATGTAAACATCTCATCTACAAACTTTATGAACCTTACTGTGGTTAATGTTATCAGTGCTACCCAAGTAGTCCATTGAAAAGTATTATTTTGGTGTATTTTGTGTATTGTAACTTGGACACTGTAACTTAATGGTAGAGGGGGACGCGTTGTACGTTCAGAATGCCTCATGGGTAATGTAGTCATTTTCTGCTATTTCGGTTCTACTGTGATAGACTGTATTGGGGCAAAAAAAGCCTGCCGCTGGCGGCTATATTATGACTTGTCATATCTTGTTTGCTTATGTTTGAGTGTATTCTTTTCATGTTACCTGTCTATTTTGTGTATTTGTCTGTTTGTTTTTGAAAAAAAGGAAGCAATCCACGTATATGAACAGAAATGTATGATCCTACCCTGTGCTTCACAATAAAAAAGATTTGAAACGTAAAAATGCCTTTTATTGATAAGCCAAATGCAATATTTTACTCTGAGATGTAGTGGGGTACATGTAGTACATGTAGCTACTTAGTTACTTCACTCCACTGGTAATCTCCTCGACAGAGGCACGGCACCATGCTATATAAAATGATCTCACACATTCACAGTGAATACAGGGAATATTCACAGTATTATACTTCATTGGCATAAAATCATTGCATATTACACATGATTGCTCAGCATGTTTTAAACTGTGATTATGCACCACAGCAAACTAAACCAAATAAGCACATTGGATAGAAAGAGGAGAAAGGCCTGCTCTTCCACAAAGCCAAACACAGAGACACAGAGATTCTTTCCCCCCTCAAGCTATCAGAGCTTTGAACTATGACCCCACTGCCAGGGTCGACAGTCTTTAACCTGCTAACTATACCTGCTGGCTATAACAGAGAGAGCATCATGCAGTGTTTCTGGACACAATCTGTGCCTGACCTCTTTGCACAAATAATAATGTGACTGGGTCTGGAGATCAGGTCCACAAGCTGGCCGTGGTGAAACAGCAGTAACAAGCAAAAATATGTTGTTGTTTTTTTCTTATTATCCCATTAAGACGCATCATTAAGAAAGCATCTGTCATTTTGATTTGAACCACTTTAACCATTATTTTATACTTAATTACTTTAGCTATTCAAAAATAGCAGACATACAAGCTCGTAGCGCGGCACCGAGTGCCGCGCTACGAGCTTGTAGATCTGCTATTTTAGAAAAATCTTGAACATTTGTGCAAATCTTTGAATATATATTTAACTCAAATCTTTGCTTCTGGAGGTCCCTGGAACAACACTATTTTACAAATGTTCGCTTTAAAAAAAGTGTTATAGGTCAGGTCTGCAACCTGGACGTTGTGAAACAGCAGTAACGAGCAAAATATGTTGTTGTTTTTTTTGCCTTATTATCCCATTAAGACTGGTAAAGCATCTGTCATTTTAGATTTTAGTCACTTTAACCATTATTTTATACTTTTGCTATTCAAAGCTCATGAGGAGACCGTGTTCTTTTCAATCACTTTTTTTCATCTATTTTTAATATCTTTTTGGAGAAATAAAAAATACAATAAAAACATTCTATTCAATACGTGAAAAAAGTAATCGAAAAAAGCAGGGCCCCTCATGTTTTAGGAGGGCACGGTGAGTCACCAGAACCAAGGACGGGTGTTTTTGATGAATCTAATATGTTAAAAATGGAGTTTGAAGTTATAATGGGTTTGTTTAGGTAGGAAGGAAGGAATTCATTATAAAATGAATATCAAATATCTCAATACTGAATCAAGCACCTTAAAAACTGTCTGGGGGGTTCACAAAAGCCTGATTTTTTTGTAGAATATCCCTTTAACAAACACTTTAGGCTACCTGTGATCATAT
Organism: Gymnoscopelus microlampas; assembly: GCF_963454915.1. Lineage (NCBI taxonomy): Eukaryota > Metazoa > Chordata > Actinopteri > Myctophiformes > Myctophidae > Gymnoscopelus > Gymnoscopelus microlampas. The sequence goes on along the minus strand of NC_139959.1, from coordinate 43,088,309 downwards.
AGTTTACTGAGGCACTACACTGTCTCTCTGTATTTGATATATGTGTGTTACCTTGCTTGTACTGTAAGTCGCTCTGGTTAAAGAGCGTCTGCTAAATGCCTACATTGTAAATTGTATTCATGCTGCTGGTGTGTCTTGCCGTTACTTCCTCAAGCTTGCAACCACATATTTGTCTTGACCAACACACAACACGGTGAACTGGGTCCACTGCTGTGCAAACACTCATACTGTATTGATTATTATTATGAGTAGGTGGATGAAGCAGCAACTGGGGTTTGATTAACACAGACACCTTACTGGAACACATCTCATAAATATGCACCAGTGTGAGTCATTATAACAGGGAAAAGGTAATTTGATCTCGTCCATGTTGTTGAATAATGCAGCTGGCGGTAGTCTTGTAAGTCATTCAGGTTCCATACTAAGAAACTAGAAAAAGTACTCCTCGGAGCACAGGTCTCCACCAGGTCAGGTAGGTTAATGTGGCCTCCTGGTGGCGCTATAATAGGCCAATGTGAAAAGGGTGCCATTTCTTCTTAGGCCTTTCATGGCAATCGTACACTGCATTCATGATTTGAGGCATTTTGTTCCCAAAATGTGTTTTGCTAAAAAAATTAGACCTGCTGGTGGCGCTATAACAGGCCAATGTGAAAATGGTGGCATTTCTTCCTTAGCCTAGTGGGAATGTGCGTGCGAAATTTCACAGAAATTGCATGCTGCGTTCATGATTTGAGGCATTTTGTTCAAAACGGACATATCCTGCAAACTTTGGAAGCCAATGTTAGCCAATTAGGATGGAATATGAAAATTCCGACAGATCTGTGTTGATCACATGACTATAGAGCAGGGGTCTTCAACGTTTTCAGCCCAAGGACCCCCTAGCTCAGAGAGAGATGAAGCAGGGACCCCCTCTATATTGTATAAAATTGTGTTTTGCATTCAACTTTTTTTGTTTACGTTTACTGTTCTTTTTCCCCTCTACACCTATACCTCTTTGCGAAAAAATAGCCGATCTACAAGCTCACAACGCCTCGCGCTGCGAGGCGTTGTGAGCTTGTAGATCGGCTATTTTTGGCTAAAGCTCTCCTCAGAAAAGGGATGATAGGGTTCAAGCTGTTAAGGTAAAAAAAAAAATCATATCACACAAAGATTTGCCGGACCCCCTGTAGTAACTCTGAGGACCCCCTAGGGGTCCCGGACCCCCTGTTGAAGACCCCTGCTATAGAGATTAGCTGTTCACAGACAGACACACACAGGGTGCAAAACATACTCTCTCGCCATGCCTTTCGGCCTGGCGGAGACAATAATAACAATAATAATAATAATAATAATAAGCAACTACACACTAACAAGCCCCGAAAATGCAACTACCAATAGTTACAAGTGACTTTGCCCAGTACAACCACAATCTTGTACTGCATGGCCACTGAAAAGCTCCACTGGAGGGAAGGCTCTCTGACGGCAGGTATTGAGCGAGTGTTGATCATTCACCTCCCTTTACCCAGGTTCCTTCTGCCCAGTGTGGAGGGAGAGCATGCTGTCAACCTTCAATTATAATCATTATACCACTCTGGATACAGAAGTCTATAATCAGCATAGCCTTTGTGACCGCATGGTCTCAGTCACATATTGCAGCAAAAGCAAAGGTAATTGCTCGCTTGCAATGGACTTAGTGTTCGCTTTTTCACCATTTTGTATTTATTTTGTATTTTTTATCATTCTTCATGTCATCAAAAGGCCCAAAATATTTAATCTAGCGTAACACACACACACACACACACACACACACACACACACACACACACACACACACACACACACACACACACACAGACGCACGCACGCACACACACACACACACACACACACACACACACACACACACACATACACACACACACACACACATACACACACACACACACACACACACACACACACACACACACACACACACACGGAGAGAGAGAGAGGCCAGTATTATAATGATTAATAGGCTGTGAAATGTGTTACTGCCACGAGTAATGGCCTCAGAAATGAAAGTGCTGCATGCTGTGCACTGTCAAGAAGCACTGATGTTTTCAGACGTGAAAATCCATTCCGTGTTGAAGCGCACAAGCACGTGGAGCAATGTAGCACTTTAAAAGACACCGTTAAGAGTTAAATCCATGAAATGAGGCGCGTTTAACCACTTGAACCACATGGACGCCGGCATCCCTACTTTACATTCAGCGAACATACAGTAGCAGAACTACAAGCTCACAATGTTTTTGAGTATATGTGTTACATATTTTTATTGTCTTTTAACCCAGGAGGACCTGAAGCCGATTCTACATGTCTCCTAAATCCCAACAGTATTTTGAAAAACGTATGTTTCTACTGTATATCAGTGGTGCTCAATATTTTTCATCTCAAGGACCCCCAAAATGAGCCGCGGCTCCCATCTCAAAATATGTTGTTCCAGGGTGTCCCAGAAGCAAAGATTTGAGTAAAAAAATGTTCCCTTTAAAAATATATATATTCAAAGATTTGCACACATTTTCACGATTTTTCAAAAATAGCCGATCTACAAGCTCATAGCGCGGCACCGAGTGCCGCGCTATGAGCTTGTAGATCGGCTATTTTTGGATACCCAAAGTGTAAAATAAGGCTTTTTAGATGCGTTCCAGGTCTTATTAGGTTAAAACGTTAAAGTTAGCTTCATTCCGATAGTAAAACCAATAACCTAGCATCAGTCTAAACAATATACTATATAAAAATCGGTACATTGAAACTATAACGACTATGGGACACCAGGTAAACAATTAACCTAGCGTCTGTCTAAATAACATGCTACTGTATCTAAATGAAGTGCGCACGTTCTTCAAGGCTAGGTCAAGTGCTACGGGCTAAGGTTGAGTCTGAAGAGGTGAGTCTTCAGAAAATTGGGAGTGAGTCTGCAGTTGTAACTGCAATGGGGAGATTGTTCCACAGTTTGGGGGCCAGGAGGGAGAAGAGTCTGGGACGTGTGCTGTGGAGCGTTGTCCCGGATGTTTTAGGGAAGGTTCCCTGTGTTAGCTGATCTGAATAGCAGTCAGTACATAGTTTGGCCAATATTATATTCTGTGCTGTGTTCCCATAATGACAAATAAAAAGGAATATACTGTGTATCTCTGCTGTCGGGCAGAAACCAACATGTCCAAAGTATGAACTTTTCAAGAAATGAAATAAACCATGTTTCTTTTTTAAATAAACAACACAATACTGCCTCATCAAAGGTATGGTGACTTTATACATTGTCAGATACTTACATGTGTCCTTATTTTATCATCACTTTATATTATACAGCTCAAGTGGAGTTTTTGACCATTTATGTGGAGATAATTGTTTTGTCCATCATTGATTAGAATGACCAAGTCAGATGGAATTAAAAAAACAAAGTTGGAGTTAGGAGGTTTGACCAACAGTTTGAGGAGCCAATGGCGTTAGGAGGTTTAGTCAGAAGATCTTTTTCATACTTTTCATTGGTTCAATGTTTGTAAAACCCACACACAGACGTAAAGGGTGTTCTATAGACCAATTATTTGTTTACTAACATTGAGACTGGACGCACAGGTGATTGTTTCACGCAATCAATTCTCAACCTGTTGTTTAGGGGTGCGCTGGTTTCAGCACACCCCAACCCCCTCTTGTGTGTTGGCTAGTGAGGCGCGTCCTAGAGAGACCTGATAGAATGGGTTTCATTGCACGCATACTTTGCATGCATACTGGTTCTTATCAGTGTGACGTCGTCTGTTAAGGGGTCTATAGCACTGATTTATTAAAGAAAACTAAAAAAAAGTTGAAAAACGGAGCTAGAAGGTTTGCGCCCAACAGCGATGATAGGTAGGTTAACATCTCAACATTATTTACAGAAAATAGCATTGGAGTTTTGCAAATCTCATACCAATAAAGCTGAAGGGTTAGCGTGTAGATGCTACATCTTCCTAAGACATAATCCCCTTCTCATTGCATTAACAATTCATATGTGTGTTATCCGTTTGGCCCCCAGCGTCATGACAGAGGAGCTGAGGCAGAGGTTACTGCGGGTACGGCATCACATTGACATCTTTGACGCGCCATCTGTCATCTCTGGAGAGCATCTGACCTCTCTATGTGCACACAGTACTTCTCTTTGCCACCATGTGTCCTCTGTTTGAACTAGTCAACTTTATGTTACATAAAGTATATTACATTACAGAAAATAACGTAACGTTCCCGTTGGAACGATGGCCGGTACTACCCAACGGGTGCCTGTCTAGTCAATATCAACTGATCAATCAATGTGATGTCAGTGAGACAGAGCAGGTGCTCTTGTGCTCTGAGATCAATCAAGGCTCTCGGTCTCAAAAACTATAGGCTACTCATGATTAAAATATCAACTTGATGTGAACTTGGAAAAACACATCCCAATGTTCTAATCCAGGGTGGGTGGGTGGGTGGGGGTGTGTGTGTGTGTGTGTGTGTGTGTGTGTGTGTGTGTGTGTGTGTGTGTGTGTGTGTGTGTGTGTGTGTGTGTGTGTGTGTGTGTGTGTGTGTGTGTGTGTGTGTGTGTGTGTGTGTGTGTGTGTGTGTGTCTTGCTGGTGTCCATGTTTGTTGATATAAAGTTATGAATATCATTGATATAATATATAGTGACACGTTTTGTGTCATTATGTATTTGTATCCTAGGAGCAGTGAGAAGCTGTTGGTTGTATCGGCTCGGGGAGCATTTGCTTTAAGTGTCTTGCTCAGTTTGACGCTTTGACACATTGCTGAGGCCTGGAATCGAACCTGGGACCCTTTGCCTTCCCAGGCGGGCTCTCTGACGACACAGCTATGGCCGCCCCATGTTGCCATGGTTACCCGATGTGTCCAATCACAGTACGTTGAGGCCATTGAGGCTCCATTTTTGGGAAGATGGCGTCATATTTGATGAGTGGAAATTTGAGGAGCTGGATTTAAAGGCTGATTCCACACAGTGTGAGGACATCAGTGAAAGAGAAGCAGACTTTACATCCTCCTTTTGAAGCCATTAGAGCACCGAGTGGAAGTCAAAACTGAAGTCAAACCTGGATCGTAAACTTGAGACGTCACTGTTTGGGTTCTTAAGACATCACTGGGACAGTTCTAGACAGCTGGAGAAGACGCTCAGTCAAGAGATGGAGAACAAGCTGTGTGATGCTGAGATGAGGAGCATCCAGCAATATGAGGTAGATGTGACTCTGGACCCTGATACTGCACATCCCTACCTCATCCTGTCTGAGGATGGAAAACAAGTGAGTCATGGAAACATAAAAAATAATCTCCCAGAGAATAAAGAGAGATTCTATTATTATGTCTATGTCTTAGGAAAACAGAGCTTCTTCTCAGGAAGGTTTTACTATGAGGTTCAGGTTGGAGGGAAGACTGACTGGACAATAGGAGTGGCCAGAGAGTCCATCAACAGGAAGGCATTGTTCTCTCCGGGACCCGACGAAGGTTACTGGATATGGTTGACGAATGGAAATGCGTACTGGGCTGCTGATGACCTTGATGATGTCCTCCTCCCTGTAAGAGAGGAGCTCCAGAAAGTGGGAGTGTTTGTGGATTATGATGAGGGTCTGGTCTCCTTTTATGATGTGGAGACCAGAGTCCATCTCTACTCTTTCACTGGCTGCACTTTCACTGAGAGACTTTATCCATTCTTCTGTCCATCTTTAAACCTTAATGGTACAAACTCTGCTCCTCTGATCATCTCCCCTGCCAATCACACTGATTGACAGGATTGATCCTTACACGTACAATGAGGGTTCAATTTACAATAGAATGTGTAAATGACACAGTATAATTGTATCTCTTAACACATTCGGTGCCAGAGTTTTATTAAAAAAAGTGACGTTGACTGCCAGAGATCTCACCGTTTGAAATGCTACGCTGTTTACAGCTGCAGACTCCACGGCGATCTAGTATTAAAGGGTCTACACCATGAATTTAAAAAATAATAATAATATTTAATATCATATTGTTTATGTCCCTCAAACGTTTTTCAAAAGGTTTGAGCCTAAATCAAGCCTCAGATATACTCATTCCAACTAACTTCTCTCTGGCTTATAAAGCTGAAGCCCTTCACAGGTTTCTAAATGGTACATCTCATCACATCTCTAACAGCTTCCCCACGTTGGCCTCTTCTCACTTTGTTTCATAAAACGCTCTGACAAGGATTCACAAGTTGAGACAGTTTGCATGGCCTGCTTACTGCCAAAGCTGAGAGAGGGATCTCACGGTGACGAACATAAACAGATGGGCTGTGAACTCTTGTCTTCTCCAACAAGAACTGTGAAAAGAGCATCCTCCTCATGAGACATCCTGATCATTCGTTTAAGCAGTGGTGGAAAAAGTATTCACATTTGTTACTTAAGTAAAAGTATCAATACTGCTATGTAGAAACACTCTGTTACAAGTATAAGTCCAGAATTAAAATTTGACTTGAGTAAAAGTACAAAAGTATTGGTATCAAAATGTAACCCTAACCCATAAAGTACCAAAAGTAGAAAGTACTCATTATGCAGAATGTCCCATTTCACAACTTTTCAAATGTACAAAATTAATAAAAATCTTTTGAAAATAGCTGATCTACAAGCTCACAATGTGTCGCATCGCGACACATTGTGAGCTTGTAGATCAGCTATTTTCAAATAGACGAAATGTATGTAGGGCTGAAGTGTTTAATGCATGTTTTGTAACTAGTAACTAAAGTTTTCACATAATTGTAGTGGAGTAAAAGTATACTATTTGCCTCTGAGGTGTAGTGGAATAGAAGTAAAAGTACTGAAAATTTGAAATACTCCAGTAAAGTAAAAATACAGTACGTGAGTACTTAGTTACTTTACACCACTGGGTTCATGGTGACGAACATAAACAGATGGGCTGTGAACTCTAACAAGAACTGTGAAAAGAGCATCCTCCTCTGAGACACACAGCACGGATCCTGAGCATTCGTTTAACACTGAAAGTGTAAAGATGGATTTATACAACACAGCATGAAAAGAACACATTTTCAAGCTGATTTCATTTTTACAGCATGCGTCTTCAACAGGGGGTCTGGGATCACTATAGGGGGTTCTCAGAGTCACTACAGGGGGGGGGCAGCAAATCTCAATATGATAGGAACTGTTTTATTGTATTAGCCGGAAATAGTAGATCTACAATGCCTCGAGCTTGTACTGTACATCGTCTGTTTCCGGCAAAGAGCCAAATGTCACATTTAAGTATTGACATTGTGTTTGTCACATTCCTATAAGCCAGTAATTTGATGACCGGCAGCGGTTCCGGTAGGAGACACAAAGAGTCTCCTTTGTGTCTCCTACCGGAACCGCTGCCTGGTTGCTTACTCCTTTCTTTCTATCAAGAAACCCTCCATCTGTCTGTCTGTCTGTCTGTCTGTCTGTCTGTCTGTCTGTCTGTCTGTCTGTCTGTCTGTCTGTCTCTGTCAGCTTGGACGTGCCACTCAAGGAACCAATCAATGACACTCCAGTTGAGCTGCATTTCTTCCCTGTTCGTTTAAAGGACCAATCAACCAACCTCATGAGCGTGGCGAGGCGGCGAAGTGGGGTGACGTATAGATCTCGACCAATTTGCCACGGTGAAGCAAGCACAAGGCATTGCTTTTAGTCTGATTCCTCATGTGCTTTGTTGTGCGTCTGTTAAGCAGGAGGTTCTATTAGAAGCTGTCTCCGGAACGTCAGGAACGCTTCATTTCAACTCTAAATGCTCCTCCTGGTTTAAAGTGGCTTCAGTGTGTTGTTTTCCCTCCTGCAGTTTAGTGCTGATAACAGAGCCGATCCATCCAGAAGCTATTAACCACTTAAACCTTCTGTTCTTAAAGCATAGTTAGGACTATTTAACACTAGATCTGTCTACACTGTTCTGCTGTGTGATGCGTTGTGAGCAGTGGCGTAAAGTCACTATACTAACTAACTAGTAACTAACTAATCTATACTAAGTACATTTACTCAAGTAATGTACTTAAGTACAATGTTGAGGTATTTTTACTTTACTGGAGTACTTTATTTTCAGTACTTTTACTTCTACTCCACGACATCTCAGAGGCAAATATTGTGCTCTTACTCCACTACAATTATTTGAAAACTTTAGTTACTAGTTACTTTGTAGATTTGTATTATTATTACAAAACATACATTAACCACTTAAGCCCTATGTATATCTGGGCCATTTGAAAATAGCCGATCTACAAGCTCATAATGCGTCGCGATGCGACACATATGAGCTTGTAGATCGGCTATTTTCAAAATATTTGTATACATTTTGAACTTGTGAAATGGAGCATTCTGCACAATGAGTACTTTCTACTTTTGGTAATTTAAGTACATTTTGATACCAATAATTGTGTACTTTTACTCAAGTTTTTTGAATTCCGGACTTTTACTTGTAACAGATCATTTCTACATTGCAGTATTGATACTTTTACTTAAGTAAAACATTTGAGTACTTTTTCCACAACTGGTTGTGAACTTGTACAGTAGATCTGCTATGTTGATCGAATGTTCCCCCCAGAATAGTCATGGGTGCGTGCGTGTGTCCTTGTATTCAAAATGGCAATGCATTTTCCAATTAACAATTCAATGTGCAATTTGAAAATGCATTTTGCAATTTTGCAAGCAATATACAAAGTTGCCAATGCAATCCTCACTTCCGTTTCATTTCATTTAACCACTTAGTCCCTCAGGGCTCTATGCTAAAGTGTATTTTCTGTTTTCTGTTGTTGTGGTGAAAGCTTTTGCTGAAAATAGCCGATTGACTATATAGCTCACAGACAGCGTTGTGAGCTTATACCATAAAAATTGATGTACTTTAATCATATATTATAACATTTAAAAGCAAACACGTTTCTACCAAACTGCCCAGTGAGCCATAGTCGGCTATTAGACCTCCGTCTAAAACCGGGTTATAATTGGTCTAACAGTAAAAGTTTTTATACGCTTAAAAAACTGCTAATCAACGTCTAGGCGTCTAAAAAACTTTTACTGTTAGACCAGTTACAGTATAACCCGGTTTTAGCCAAGCCCTTAGACGTATTTTAGACGTCTAATAGCCCGAAAAATGCTCAATCATCAGGGCAATTATACCATCCTTGCCCTGATGAAGACCAGTTTGGTTGAAACTTGTTGGTTTCGTTAATTTTTTAGTGCTCTTTCTCTTTTTCTCTTTTTCTCTGTTTCAACTCATTGACAGTCTTGATATAGGCTGATATTTGCGCTTGGGAACTACAGTATCAAAACTAATAGGGTATTTTTCCTTTAGAGAGAGATTTTGCACATGGGGGCATCTTGGCATAATACAAACTCATAAGGATCGTGACCCCAATCTTCAGTGTCTGCCACTATGAGCACAGGTGCATTCAAGGAGCGGAGGCGAGCTATAGCTATAGTTAACCCATTAAGACCGGGAACGTATCTGTGTGTCATTTTTAGAATTATTTGGCTATTCAAAAATAGCAGATCTACAAGCTCGAGCTTGTAGATCTGCTATTTAAAAAAAAAATCATGGACATTTTGTGCAAATCTTGTGCAAAGCGAACATTTTAACTCAAGTTTTTTGTAAATGAAAACATTGAAGTAAATGTATTTATTTATGCAACTTATGTTGCTATAATATCAGTGGTTGTCAAAGTTTTTTCATATTAAGCACCCCCAAAATATGTATTTGGCCGCAGACCCCCAGCTCAAAATATTTTGTTTGCTTTAAAAAAATATATATATATATTCAAAGATTTGCCAAAAATGTCACGCTTTTTAAAAAAAAAATAGCAGATCTACAAGCTCATAGCGCGGCACTCGGTGCCGCGCTATGAGCTTGTAGATCTGCTATTTTTTTTGTTTGTTTACTACAATCAGAGTGGACTTTTCTGTCTCACAAATAGGTCTGTCAGTGAACGAAACTGCATCTTAAAGGGTTGGATAGCCTTGAAGTTGTTTGTGGCCATCATCAGGAGTTCCTCCCAAGAAAACATAATGTCTGTCCAAACTCTAGATCTGCAGAAATCTAAACCATCTAGGCGGCATCTGCTGAACCAGCGTTATTTCATTTCCATTCCATACGAAGAATGCAAAAAGAGGAGGTGCTCAAGAAACTACACGGCCCCAGACCCACCTGGTCTGTTTGATCGACATGTCTGGCCCATGTCGTCAAACACAAGTCTCTGGGCTATTCAGTGACACAGATGCGTTCCCGGTTTCAATGGGTTAAAGAGTTTGTGTACCCCTGAGGGCAATAGCACGTCCACCTATATAGCAACCCTTTTTATGTGTCTCTCTCTGCAGCAGCTTTGTGCACTCAGGGGGGAGAGTGTGGATTTGTTAGGTCACTGAACACTCTTTCTACTCCCAGTTGAAACGTTGAGGTAGTCTGATAGGAGGAGGCTAAGGTGAACACTGCTGGGATTAAAACACATTTCATCCCGGTTCTCGTATACTTGTATTGTTGTAACCCTCTGTACTGAGCAGTGGTGGAAAGTACATTTACTTAAGTACTGCACTTAAGTCCAATTGTGAGGTATTTGTACGTTACTTGAGCATATCCAATTTCCAATACTTTTACCTCTACTCCACTACATCTCGGATCCAAATATTGTAGGCCTACTTTTACTCCACTACATTTATTTGAAAACTTTAGTTACTTTGTAGATCTTGATTATTATTACAAAACGTGCATTAACCACTTCAGCCCTGTATATATTTTGGCCATTTGAAAATAGCCGATCTACAAGCTACCAATGCATCGCGACGCATTGTGAGCTTGTAGATCTGCTATTTTCAAAAGATTTTTAATACATTTGAAAACTTTAAAACATTCTGCATAATGACTGCTTTTACTTTTGGTACTTTAAGCACATTTTGATGCCAATACTTTTGTACTTTTACTCAAGTAAATGTTTTATTCCGGACTTATTTCGACATTGCAGTATTGATACTTTTATTTAAGTAAAACAATTGAGTACCTTTTCCCACCACTGTGTACTGGGATGGTTGTGGATTCTCTGAGGAGGTGGATATATCTGTACTACAGAGTTCTGATTTCAGTTGGGCCTTATATATTTGCATCCCGTCTCATTGTAATATATTACAATATTAGATAATAATGTGCTATTATTTAAAGGACAACTTTGTTTTTTTACAACCAAGGTTTATGTTTTAGATTGTAATTAAAGTAAATAAAAGATGAGTGTTAACATTTTAAAATGTACTGCTTTCTATAGTTTTAGAAATCTTTTTTTACAGTGGGCGGGGGCATTCTGTCCGGTGGCTAAATATGCCTTTTTTTTTTACACAATAACCCGGTGTTTTCTATATTATTATTTGCAATAGCTCTTCTAGCCCCCAATAACTCACATCTGGCCATCAAAGACCAAAGGACCTTTTTTATTGTGTAAAAAAGGCATATTTAGCCACCGGACAGAATGTAAAACTGCCCACTGTAAAAAAAGATCGCAAAAATTGCTAAAACTATAGAAAGCAGTAAATGAAAAAAAAAATAACACTCATCTTTTATTTACTTTAATTACAAGCTACAATATAAACCTTGGTTGTAAAAAAACAAAGTTGTCCTTTAACATGTTGTTACATACCATCTATGTATCTTAATTGCAGTCTCATCAACACAGCAGCACTGCATTGCACCACACTTGATACTACATGTACTGGTAATTACAGTATCTGTTCATGTGGGAGGTTAAGTGTTGTACATTCAGATATCGTTCACACTGCTGCAGATCCCTTTCATATCTACATCTGAAAGGAACAGATAGATCAAACGTCTCATCTCACCGCCATCTTTAAAGGCTAAAAATAGTTCTTGTCATGTAATTTTCCAACACGAAACAGCGCTCTCCTCCTCCTGTATCATATGAAGAGCTTGTTGACATCATTAAAAGCCGTGCTCCAGTTCATCAGGTGACATGGATGTATTTTACGATGGTTTTCCCCATCATGTTTAGATGTTGAAGGAAGCCAAGTTGCTTATTGCTGTGTGAGACACCATCAGCCATTACAGGCTTCATGATCTGTCATTTCAATTATTGTTCTCACAAGAATATGTCTAACTGTTACGGTGCGTTTTAACAGCGGGCAACTCTGGGCGATGCCGGGCGATATCGCCCAAAAAGATAAAGAAAATCCATCTTTCATCGCCCCCCCGCCCACTTCGCCCGATCGCCGGCTCTCATAGACTTTCATTATATTTTGGGCGATGTTGCCCGGCATCGCCCGAGAATCGCCCGCTGTTAAAATGCACCGTTAGAGCACAGACCGCTGACAAGGTGGCAGTATCTGTCATAAATGTTGTGAAGCTCCTGAGAGCAACGTCCCCTTTGGACTTATAGAACCTCATGATGCATATTGTGACAGTTTTTGCTGCTTGGCTCCTAGGGGCCCGAGCCATCTAGAAGAGTGTCTGTGACTCCATGAGTTTGTAAGTCTGTACAAGTATGTGAGACATAGACTTGTACAATAAAGCACCTAAGTGTCTGTACACCTGGAGCCAGTTGCACCACCTCACACTAAGTTCAAACTTAGCCTACTTATAGCTTAAATAGCTTTTTAAAAGCCATTTAAAGCCATTTAAGCTATAACTAGGCTAAGTTTGAACTTAGTGTGAGGTGGTGCAACTGGCTCCTGATGGCCATGTTTGATCAATTGGTTCATACTAGTAGTATGTTTGGTTTTTTTAAGGCATATGCATTGAAAAGGCAAAGAGGTGACATGTTACTGTACATATCTGTGTTAGAGAAGTGTGTTTAGTTTGGTGTTTTGCAAACGTGTGTGTGCATACGTACGAGCATGCTTGTGTGCCTCTGTGTGATTACCTTAGCTGATTCATGGAGACCCCAATTTTCAAAGATTAAAATGTGATTATTTTATCCAGATTTCAATGATTTATGAATGTATTTTATTGGACACATTTCAGTTAATTAAAACGTGCATGGCTCTACAAGTGTAAAAAAAGAGACATTTAAGCTCAAGACCTTTGAGGAAAACATACGTATTGTATGTAGTTATGTACGGACAGTACGTAGGCCTACAGTATACATACAAAAGGTGTAAAGGCACAGTTAAGGTTGTTACACACCGGGGCGATTTTTTCGTGCGAATAATGCGGGTTTTTTTAAAACCTTATAAAGTCAATGGCTCCGTACATGGAGCGAAAAAGCGAAAAAGCGTCTTTTAATTATTCGGAACGAGTCCGAATTTTGCGTATATTCGCTATTTTCGCCGGTGTCGCCCGGTGTGTAAGGACCTTTATTCGTATGGTACAAGGTGTTCGGTTTGGTATGCACTGTACAAACTCTGTAGCTACTCTGCTTTTTATCAATCAACTTCCAAAGCACTGTCTCTCAATTTTGTCCGAGTGCCAAATAAGGCAGATTGAGCTTTACCTACTTCGTAATTACTATCATCTCATATATTTATCCTCTTATTTTTTTGATACATTTTCACAAAAAACACTTTCAACACCACAAAAATTGTACTGTAGTGCTGAATCTATACTGCAGTGGTTTTAAACCTTTTTCATGCCATGGACCCCTAAATTGATATACATTTGGCCATGGACCCCCATCTGAAAATGTTTTGTGTCAGAGACTCCCAGAAGAGAAGATGTGTGTTAAACATTGCAAAATTTTACAAAACACTTTCAAGATTTTTTAAAAAATGTCCAAAAATAGCAGATCTACAAGCTCACAGCGCGGCACGAAGTGACATGCTGTGAGCTTGTAGATCTGCTTTTTTTTTAATAGCCAACGTATACAATATGGTCAAAGGGGTGAAAATGTATCAACACCTTTTGCTGGGGACCCCCTGGAACCCCCTCAAGGACCACTGGTTGAGGATCACTGATCTACTGCATACAGAAACGGCTTCCAAATGCTGGTCATACAGAACAGGAGAAACTGTGGGCGTAAAACTATCCCTTGTGGCACTCCTCCTAATCAGTGGTGGACAAAGTACTCAACCCCAGTACTTGAGTACTAGATACTCCTGGTCAAATATTACTCAACTACACGTGAACGTTGCTCTGTAAAATGTGTACTTGAGTTATAGTAGCCTACTGGAGTGCTAGCTGTGTTAAATACATTCAAAAGTACACGCTTTTCAAAATACAAAGTAGCCTACATTTGCTTTTTGATATCAATGCAATACTGTATTGAAAGTTAGACGTTTTCTTGTCTGAACATTTTCCAATAATGAAAATGGCAGATCTAAATACAAAAAACCTTACTTAAGTACAGTACTCAAGCACATGTACTTAATTACTGTTCACCGCCTCTAACAGGCGGAGACACAGATCCCCCAGTATCTTTAAACATGAATGTGATTGAATAAAGCATCATTAGAACCAATAACATTTATAGTCCACTTTAAATAGCAAACTTTTACGATTTTATCGTTGTTTAAACAACTAAAAATGGGATTGGCTTTCAAAATACAATGCGACTTTGCCCTCAATGCCCTCAATACCCACATATCTGATTAAATACCTCCAACAAATCAGCGACACCCACAGCCGTTCATCGGCATCCTTTAAAACAGCCCTGAAAATGCACCTTTCAGGCGGCCAAAAGGGGAGGTAGTCACTTCTCCCTTAGACAGCCGACCCCCTTATGTTGCAGAACCAACCCTTCCTACTGTGTACATATAGTGTTTTCTATTTTATATGTTGATGAATTGAATACCTAATGCAGGGGTCTTCAACGTTTTCAGGCCAAGGACCCCCTAGCTGAGAGAGAGATGAAGCAGGGACCCCCTACTCTATATCGTATGAAATTGTGTTTCAGATTCAACCTTTTTTGTTTACATGGTCTGCTCTTTTTTTTTCCCTCTACACCTATAGCCTCTTTTGCCAAAAATAGCCGATCTACAAGCTCACAACGCCTCGCAGCGCGAGGCGTTGTGAGCTGGTAGATCTGCTATTTTGGCTAAAGTTCTCCTCAGAAAAGGGATGCTAGGGTTCAAGTGGTTAAGGTAAAATAAAAAATCCTATCACACAAAGATTTGGCGGACCCC
The DNA here is from genome assembly GCF_963454915.1 of Gymnoscopelus microlampas. Classification (NCBI taxonomy): domain Eukaryota; kingdom Metazoa; phylum Chordata; class Actinopteri; order Myctophiformes; family Myctophidae; genus Gymnoscopelus; species Gymnoscopelus microlampas. The sequence continues at coordinate 43,073,252 of NC_139959.1, read as the reverse complement.
CTGTAGTAACTCTGAGGACCCCCTAGGGGTCCCGGACCCCCTGTTGAAGACCCCATGACCTAATGGAAACAAAGTGTTTGACTGTACTCGTGCTGTTTTTACATTTCTGTCTAATACATCAATATATTGTCTTTCAGTGAATAACAAAACAATCTCCTAGAATATATCTTGTGTATGATCACATCTGGTGGGTATAAAAGCAGACTTGGCCAGCAGTGTGGGATGGAATTCGAAATAATCTTAAAGGACGACTTCAACACTTTTCAACATATCTTCATATAATAGGTCCTCACTAATGCTCATGATAAAATGTTAAAAAAAAAATCTACTCGGTCTGTGTCTCAGAGGAGGACTGTAGACAGTTCAGAAACCCGTCTACCAGTGACATCATCGATGGGGAATCCAAGCTAATAGAAACTGCAGGCTTTGTATTCCTGGAAAGTTGCAATGCAATAATAGATCCCATTGTTCTCGCCTTAATACAAAAAAATCTGAATAAAAAAATTGTAATCTTTTGGGGAAAAAAATCCTGCCTAACGATGATGTCACTGGTAGACGGGTTTCTGGACTGTCCACAGCCCTCCTATGAGACACAGACCAAGTAGAAAAAAATTGTATAATTTTATCATGAGCATTAGTGAGGACCTACAGTATTATATGAAGATATGTTGAAAAGTGGTGAAGTCGTCCTTTAACACACCTGACTGAACAGCAGCCCTGTATAAATGCCATGCAGACAGACAGGTGACATTGATGTAAAGGAAACTAAGGAGCATTTGTATGTACTTTGGTGCCACAGGGAGCTACATGTATACAGCGAGTCAGTCCCAGCTGTACGTTTCTGACAACACACTGTAAATGGCAATGAATAAATTAGCTTGGCGTGTATATATATATATGTATAATGTAAAGCTGCAGGGAGTCAACAACCAGCTCCAATTGGAGCATGTTTGTACACAATGTCACATTCTTAAACCATTCAATTCGGGAACGCATCTGTGTTATTTTTAGATTGCTTTGGCTATTCAAAAATAGCAGAAATACAAGCTCATAGCGCGGCACCGAGTGCCGCGCTATGAGCTTGTAGATCTGCTATTTTTTTTTTAAATCTTGAAAATGTGTGCAAATCTTTGAATATATATATTTTAAAGCAAACATTTTTAACTCAAATCTTTGTTTCTGGGGGATTCTACAAATGTCTCCTAAATCCTAACAGTTTTTTTTTTAGAAAAAACGTATGTTGCTATAATATTAGTGGTTCTCAAACTTTTTCATGTCAAGGACCCCCCCCCCCCCCCCCCCCCCGCATCTCAAAATATGTTGTTCCAGGGACCCCCCCGAAGCAAAGATTAGAGTTAAAGAAAGATTTGCACACATTTTCACGATTTCTCAAAAATATCTACAAGCTCTAGATCTACTATTATTTTTTGAATAGCCAAAGTATAAAATAATGGATGAAGTGGTTACACAGATGCATTCCCGGTTTTAATGGGTTAAAATAGGGTGAATGGGGGAAAATATGTATGTAGGCTGTCTCGCTTATTTTCTTGACACCTGACAATGGCATCATCAAGGACTGCAAACATAATTAAGTAATCAAGCAGACACATTACATATGTAAAGAGCTTTAATTGCAGACATGATGTTTGAAATATCCATTCAAATTAGTCACATCAATTAGGCATCTCTTCCCCAGCAAAAATATAATCGCTGGTGTAATTACGGCAAGCCTAGTGCAAGTTGAAAAACAATTTGAAAAGCAATTTCGGTTTCCAATTAATTCTTGACTGAGGGAGTGAAAGAGATGTTGACGTGAACGGGGGCAAAGCTGTGTCAGTGATGAAACATGTTCATTTACAATGCTAGGATCGCATTCTGTGCATTATGAGGTGTAAGTTAACCAGTGTTGTTAGATTGTTAGATGGAAGTAAGCAACCAGGTCTATGAAGACGAGCCCAAAAGAAGCGACTATATAGGCTACGGCTATTTGAAAATAGACGATCTACAAGCGCACAATGCGTCGCATCGTGATGTGTTGTGAACTTGTAGATCTTCTATTTTCAAAAAAGGAAAAAAATGTGGAAAAAATGTATATTTTTAATATTCTTGTATGGGGGTCCCTAGCACAACGTATATTCAGCTTGGCGGTTCCGTGGACAAATGCATATTCATTTGGGGGTCCTTGACATGGAAATGTTTGAGAACCACTGGTCTAAACAACATTAGGAACCAGCAACTACTGTACCAATATTTACAAGCAACGAAAAAAAAGCTCAACGTTGCTTATAACAAGCGGACATGGCAACGTTGGATGTAACCTGACAGAAGCAAACAAAAAGACCAACATAAATTGAAGCCTAAAGCTGATCGAGGTCTTGAATAACCTCATGTTTTGCAATTCTTTTTCAACTTTGGCAGAAAATCAAAAGATGGCCTATGTATTTTTTAACAAGCGGAGAAACGATACAATCCCTTAGAATTGTCTGGGGGGAGCTGTGAGGAATCCTGAACTCTGTCAGATGAAAGCCGAACAAGGCTTCTCCTCTCAGAGATACAAAAGCTAAACCCGTTTCCAACAATCCAATGTTTAACCCATTAAAACCGTGATCTGTGTAACCACTTAAACATTTTTTTTATACTTTGGCTATTCAAAAATACCAGATCTACAAGCTCATAGCCCGTGCTATGAGCTTGTAGATCTACTATTTAAAAAAAATATATATATATACTAAATGAATTTAGTTAAATAGTGAATTGGTGCAAATCTTTGAATGTTATATTTTTTAAAGCCAACATTTTTAACTCAAATCTTTGCTTCTGGGGGGTCCCTGGAACAACATATTTTGAGATGGGGGGGTCCGTGGCCGAATACATATCATTTCGGGGGTCGTTGACATGAAAACGTTTGAGAACCGCTGATTATAGCAACGATGTGGATTTAGAAGACATTATTTTGTAGAATCCCCCAGAAGCAAAGATTTGAGTTACAAATGTTCGCTTTAAGAAAAATACAAATCCAAAAATTTGAACACATTTTCATGATTATTCAAAAAATAGCAGATCTACAAGCTCATAGCGCGGCACTCGGTGCCGCGCTATGAGCTTGTATATCAGCTATTTTTGAATAGCCCAAAGTATAAGATAATGGTTAAAGTGGTTAAAATCTAAAATGACAGATGCTTCCACGGTTTTAATGGGTTAATGTAAAAATGTCGATGCATCACCAGTATGAGTGCATATACCCTGTTTTTTTCTTCTTCAAAAAGGCAGCATTTCTAATAAATAATGACTGACTTTGTGAGAACTCAACTCATCAACAAATCTCATTGTTCATCCACTGCCTTTTCCTCCATGTCTTTTTCCACAGATATACTTTGTTCTGTCCCAGTGGTGGAAACACAGTACTCACATGTTTTACTTAAGTAAAAGTATCAATACTGCAATGTAGAAATACTCTACTGTTGGCCGTAAAAGTCCGGAATGCAAAAATGTACTTGAGTAAAAGTACAAAAGTATTGGTATCAAAATATACTTAAACCACAAAAGTAAAAGTACTCATTATGCCCGTTTGTGAGCTTGTAGATCTGCTATTTTCAAGTGGTCGAAATGTATATAGGGCTGAAGTGGTTAATGTATGTTTTATGATAATAATCCACATCTACAAAGTAACTAGTAGCTAAAGTTTTCAAATCATTGTAGTGGAGTAAAAGTATAATGTTTGCCTCTGAGATGTAGTGGAGTAGAAGTAAAAGTACTGAAAAATATTGAAAATTGGAAATGCTCAAGTAAAAATGCCTCAACATTTGTACTTAAGTAGAGTACTTGAGTAAATGTACTTAGTTATTTTACACCACTGTGTTTTCCTCCCATGGCCTTTTCCCACAGATATACTTTGTTCTTTCCACAGAGAGCTCCATGGGCTTTATATAAAAGAAAAAGACGGTTCATTCATCATGCACTTCCATTCTGTTTGGAGGTTGATTACAGTATGTTAGCTGTCTGTCTCTTTCTTTTGTTGCAGAATCAACTCTTTTCCCACGTCGATGCTTGATTCAGACGCCAAATGTGGCAACCCCAGATCCCCAGATACAACTTACAAAGCGTTAAGCCATAACTACCATTAACCCATTAAGACTGGGAACGCATCTGTGTCATTTTAGATCATTTGAGCTATAACCCAATTTTTGATACTTTGGCTTCTCAAAAATAGCAGATCTGCAAGCTCGTATCGCGGCACCGAGTGCCACGATACGAGCTTGTAGATCTGCTATTTTTGAAAAATCGTGAAAATGTGTGCAAATCTTTGAATAGACATCTTTTTTTAAGCAAACATTTTTAACTCAAATCCTTGCTTCTGGGGGGGTCCCAGGACCAACATATTTTCAGATGGGGGTCCGCGGCCAAATTCATGATCCTTTTGGGAGGTCCTTGACATGAAAAAGTTTGAGCACCAGATATTATAGCAACATAAGTTTAAAAAAAGGATTTAAAATACATTTTTAGAATCCCTCAGAAGCAAAGATTTGACTTAAAAATGTTCGCTTAAAACAATATATAAGATTTGCACGATTGTTCACACATTTAAAAAAAATAGCCTAAAGAAATCTCAAAACGACACACAAGATGCTTTCCCGGTCTTAATGGGTTAACCATGAAAGAGATTGAGTGGCACACTTTAGATTTGCGTTAGATTCCCTCAACAGTACTGTGAGATTTGCCAGAGGGGAACGTAATAGGGGCACGAAGGCAATCAAATTCTAAATATGTGATTTGCTGTGTTGAAAAGCCATATTGTACAGAGCAATACAACGCGAGCAGAATGCAATACATAGGATTATATTATATTCATGTTTTGTGTGGGTTGGCATCCATATTTCTGAGAAATCGCTTCATTCTCTTTCTGTCTTTTCTTCCTCCTTTATTCCTGAGCCTCACCACCAGCTGTTATTGCAGATGGGCAAAAAAACAAAACAGGAACAGACTTTTATTCTAATAGCGCTATCCATTTCTATGCAAATCCACACAGAGTCACAAGTAACTTTTTCTATCGTGTCTCAACTCACGCACTGACTCCTGCTGTGTCTAATCTATACCCCCCCCCCCCCCCCCCAAATTACAAATGAGCTAATAAAGCCTGCCTGCTTGCTCAGAGGATAAATTGAATATTGACTTTTAGGTCAAACTCAGTGTCAGATCCCATGTGTCTAGGTGAGACGTGACCTTTGACACGATATAAATGCCTCAATAGAAGAGCAGGGAGACACAATACAACCACCTCAATTGTGTAAGTTATGTATTAACATACATAAACCAGTGATATATGGTTTTATCTTGGTACTACACCTGCATTTCACAGTTTCAGCTGATGAGGTCCTGATGATGAACTAGTTGACAGAAAAGAAATAACCAAATAAAGTGCCCACAACTTAACCCACAATCACATCATCAATTTGATTTTATTTTTTTCTCAGTCACTTTCAATGTGATAACTTATTGTCAGTGAGATAGAGAGATCAACTAGGTGCTCGAAAGAGATAAACAAATAGAGTTAAAGGAGTAGTTCCCCCCAAAAAAATACTTATTTTCTATGAAGTATACACCCCATGAAGCCTTGAATTCATGGAGATTGTTTCTTTTTCTCGCATTCCTAAGCCATTCATTTGCTTGTAGATCGTCTATTTTCGGCAAAGAGGTTTGTTTGGTGTAGAGAGAGAAAGGAGCAAACCACGTACAGAGCCAAAGGTCAAGTTTACTAAGCACTGAGGGTTTAAGTGGTTAAATGTCTGAAATAAACAAAACAAAAACATGAATTTACACAACACTGACGATAGTCTATGAAGACTATGGAGTCGGGGTCCCTGCTTCATCACGCTCTCTCTCTCTCTCTCTCTCTCTCTCTCTCTCTCTCTCTCTCTCTCTCTCTCTCTCTCTCTCTCTCTCTCTCTCTCTCTCTCTCTCTCTCTCTCTCAGCTAAGGGGTCCTTTGGCCTGAAAAACGTTGAAGACCCCTGTCTTATTGGATTATGGGGATCTGGTTTATATGCTCGCCACGTGCCAAACGCTTTGCACGGGTTAGATACGGTGTGCCACAGACAGTCCCTGAGGTTTGTCACAGGCAGCATGTTTCTCACTCACCATGGCCTCACATACTGTACTCACCATTGTTGCCATGTCTGTTTATTATAAGCGACTTTGGGCTTCTTTTGCTGTAAAGTTGCTTGTAAAATATTGGTTGTGGTAAAATATTGTGTGAATCCGAAGGTTCCAGGTTCAATTCCCAGCTCCTCCTCCAGCGTTCACACTAACCAAAACATTTGGCAAGTGAACAGAAAGACTAGAAAGGCACTTTATAAATGCAATCCATTTACCGTTTGCATCCGAATGCAGATACAAACGCAGATGCTTATTTTAACAGATACAGATACAGGCCTTGCGTCTCACCCTGGCCTACAGTGTAGTATTAGTATTCAGAAAGAATTCAGAATTCAAAATAAATAAAAACTTATCCTCATTGCCACAGCAGTATAGCCCATTGGTTCTCAAAGTGGGGTCCGGGGACCCCCAGGGGTACTTGAGGGGGTTCCAGGGGGTCCCCAGCTAAATGATGGATAGGAACCAAATGGACCCTTATGGGTCTGTAACTCTGAGAGTGTACAAATGGAACCAAATGGACCCTAACGGGTCCATTTGGTTCCATGTGTACACTCTCAGAGTTAAATTAACATTGGTTTTACAATGTGAATTGGGGTCCCAGAGGTATAAATGCCATTACATGGGGGTCCGTAGCCTAATGCATGTTAAACTGGGGGTCCTTGAAATTAAAATGGTTGAGAATCACTGCTAGAGAGCTGTAAAAACCTTCTCTTATTGGGCTCCCTGGCTTATATTTTCAAATGGGGGTCCGTGGGGTAATAAGTGTCAATTTGGGGGTCCTTGACATGAAAAAGTTTGAGAACCACTGGTATAGCCATCTTTGGGGCTGTCTTCCTGCAGCATGTGATTGTGTGCAATTCAACATGGCACACTTCTTACTAAGAGCCTGTAGTCAGTACAGTTATTATTATTAAGGTGACCTTCCCCACTTCTTCTCCACTTCACTACATTATGACGAGTGGCTGCAGAGAGCTGTGATCTGGCCCTCATTAAGTACACCATCAAGGACGGCGTGAGAGACAAGCCAAAGGAAGGAAAAGGGAAAGCTATTGCTGCACATTTATCATACAAATCAATGTAATTGCCCTTCCTTTGCCTCTTTCCTGAGATGCATGTTCAGTTTCCATTCCTGTGCCGACAATTACCATCATGGCAGTCAGCTATATCAGGTTATTGTGTCCGTCCCGAGTTTGTGAGGTCGAGGTTCAACCCCCAAAAAGACCCTTTGGCACTTGAGGGTAAGTCATACTGTCATACATGTCCAGGTGAAAGCATAGGCTCTTTTACTATCTGATGTTGCTTTTTGGTACTTATTACATGGGAGTTCTTACTGTAATTCATTTAGACTTGCACAATAAGGGTGAAATGTGGCTAACACTGTTCTTTTTGTTTTGTTAAATAACGTGAAATAATCACAGGGTGAAACATTAAGTCAAATGCTGATCGAAAGGTAGTTGAGTAAAATTGAGAATCACAGCATCAAACACTTCAGTTCCCTCCATCTGGATACAAGGTTATAGTTTATTATTCACTTCATCTGCCTCGTTTTACTGGTAAAAGGAGACACTTTCAAACACAAGCACCTTTTTTTATTGTCTTTGCTGAGCTGGGCTGCAGTTGACAAGCCTGAGTGTCAACAACAAAAGAGCAGTGGGATTGCGACCTCCGCGAGGGAGGGAGGGAGGGAGGGAGGGAGAGTGTGTGTGTGTGTGTGTGTGTGTGTGTGTGTGTGTGTGTGTGTGTGTGTGTGTGTGTGTGTGTGTGTGTGTGTGTGTGTGTGTGTGTGTGTGTGTGTGTGTGTGTGTGTGTGTGTGTGTGTGTGTGTGTGTGTGTGTGTGTGTGCGTGCGTGCGTGCGTGCGTGCGTGCGTGCGCGCGTGTTTGTGGATAGTTTTTGGGGGGATAATTGACTACCATTGCATAGTAATGGTAGGACAGACATATACAGCACTTGTTATTTGTGCCATCCCTTATTGAACTCAACTGCTACAGTATTATCCAAACATCCTAAAGTAGTGTAAGAACAGGTGAAACACAGCTGAGGCAAACCAAGTCGCTGCGGCTAGAACAAAAACAAGAACAGCTGATCTCTACAGAACCAAACTTGGAACCGACCCAGATGGGGAATGTTCCACTGTAATCAGGTCCCAGAAGTATATCTGGGGAGGACATTATGTGCTTGACTGCTTCACGTCAGCATCTGGAGTACTTTGCCACCTGCTCTGGACTCTGGAGGGACACAGTGGATATAACAAGTGGGGGGCTCCAAGCAAAGCTCAAGTTTGGGGCCCCCCTCTCAAGATGCGCATTTCAAAACAAGAGTTTTTTTTAAAATATATATATATAGGCCTACTTGTAATGTGATCATTCCAGACATGTTTTATTTTGAAATTGTACTACTGGACGTAGAAGTAGCCAGGTAGCCTAGTTGAAACTACTTCACGCTATTGGGAAAAATCAACTGCCACAGAACGTGCATCGTAGATTTTTAGGGGTTAGCCCATGGGGCCCCCCTGCCTCGGGGCTCCACGCAATTGGCTCTATGCACAGCACCCATATTGGAAAGAAATTGGGCCTCTTCTTACTTTCTTAACAGGTGTTACCAATAATACTAATTAAGGCTCTGTTCCATTTCTGGTCAAACAGAGTCAGGGGGCTGATATTGTGCAAGTTGGCTCACTGGAGACACCAGTGGGTCTCAAAGTGTGGTTCAGGGACCCTCATGGTTCCTTGACAGGGTTCCAAATGGCCCCTTACAGGTGTGTAACTCTGAGAGTGTACAGATGGAACCAAATGGACCCGTAAGGGTCCATTTGGTTCCATTTGTACACTCTCAGAGTTATGGGGGTCCTTGAAAATAAAAAGTTTGAGAACCATGCTACACAAAATGGAACAGAGCCTTCATTAGTATCATTGGTAACAGGAAGTGTGAAGGAAGTAAGGAAGAGGCCCAATTTCCTTCCAATATGGCTGCTGTGCATAGAGCCTATTGTGTGGTCTGTGTAGTGCATTAAACCGCCCCTGTGTCCACATAGGGGGCCACAGCCTGGTCCTTCTGCCCGCATACTGCCTTTATCCACTTTGTTTGTTTGTTTTACTTACTACTCTCAGATTCCTCGCCCACACACTTTACAGAACGCGTCACACAGTCACTTAGCCTTGTGTCACACATTCCAGTCTGAGCCAATATCTCTACTACACTGAATATAGCTGTCTTGAAATTCCATGGTGGTATTTCTTAGAGAACGCTACCTGGGTGACAGATATATCCTTCCCAGTGGTGGAAAAAGAACTCACATTGTTTACTTAAGTATAATGTATCAATATTGCAATGTAGAAGTAAAAGTCCGGAATTAAAAATGTACTTGAGTAAAAGTACAAAAGTTTTGGCATCAAAATATAGTTAAAGTACCAAAAGCAAAAGTACTCGCATCTGGACTCACATTTCACAAGTTTAAAAGAAAAACAAATATTTTGTCTTTTTTTTTTGTCTGAGCTTGTAGATCGGCTATTTTCAAATGGTCAAAAGGTACGTAGGGCTGAAGTGGTTAATGTAAGTTGTGTAACAATAATCAAAATCTACAAAGTAACTAGTAACCAAAGTTTCCAAATAATTATAATGGAGTAAAAGTACAATATTTGTCTCCAAGATGTAGTGGAGTAGAAGTAAAAGAACAGAACATTGGAAATACTCCAGTAAAGTAAAAAATACCTAAACATTTTACTTAAGTACATTACTTGACACCACTGCTTTTCACACACTCCAGTCTGAGCCAATACCTCTACTACACTGAATAAAGCTGTTTTGAAATTCCATGGTGGCATTTCTCAGAGAACGCTACCTACAGATGTGCCACTTCAAAACTTCACACGTTACTGTTCTTTCCCTGAAAATGCATTTTTTTCCTCCCTTTTCTGCCCTTAAAATGCACTGTTTTGCCCCTGAAAAGAAGTTGTCACTACACACCCCCGTTTTTCCCTTCAACAGACATCCATATACATGAGAACAGAAGAATGTGTGTTGAAGAAGGTGTCAGACTCATTATGAGGCGAAAGGTGATTTGAAGAGGTCCTTGACCAGTTGCTCAAATTAATTAGCATCATAAAAGAAGTGATCATCAAAATAATTCAGCATTTTAAATGCCCTTCTTTGCCCCTCTTATTGCCCTGGGAATCCCCTGAAAATTTACTGTCTTGGCGATGGCAGGACATGTGAAGTTTTGAAGTGGCACATCTGTAGGTGACAGATATCTCTCAATACAAATGAGAAATCACATCTGAGCCAGTCTTGCATTATTTATTTTGGATTTATTTTTCATTCTAGGTAACAGATATCCTTCCTATAGGTGAGCTCAGTGTTAGTTCATTTTATTTTAACCCATTGATACCTGGAACGCATCTGTGTCACTTTAGATGTCTTTGGCTATTCAAAAATAGCAGATATACAAGCTCGTAGCGCGGCACCGAGTGCCGCGCTACGAGCTTGTAGATCTGCTATTTTTGAAAAATCGTGAAAATTATTTTTTTATATATTTTTCCAAAAAACTGTTAGGATTTAGAAAAAAAAGGATTTAGGTCTTAATGGGTTAAAGGACGTAGCGGGGTCTCGTAGAATCGGACAAAAAAATGTGTGCCGCCACGATTATCCATTCCATAGTTGTGGGCAGTTGAATGTGGCTTGTTTTGGCAAAAAAAAGATTCAGTACTTTTCCACTCTTCAGTGTAAACCAATATTTTTTTCTCAGTGAATATATACGGGTAGGTGACAATATAATAAAAACGGTTACTGTTAAACGTTGCCAGATAATGTGAAGAATGTTTCAGACTGATGTTGGAATAAAATGTCATCAGCTACTAATTAAAAAATCACACCCAGTGTGAAGTGGGCGGTGTGTGGTCATCACAACATGACTCACATTAAAAAAGGATAAATGACTTTTTTTTAAAGTCCATACTGCTATTCATAGGGCTGCACATGTGTCATGTGTTTCGCTAGCCAATCACAGTCCTGAATTTGCAAAGTCAGCCAATCACATTACAGTTAGTGTTGATGACACTAGCTGTAATTTGATTGGCTGATATGAAAAAAGTATCGATTTGCATTAACAATGGAAGGGTTAGGGGGTACACAAATCTTTTGGTCGGTGTCCAAAACTCACTTATAGGGGGCGGCTACACCGCCCCAAAAAATCGCTGGTTTGTGTAATAATGTATTATTTACTTATTTTGATGACGTCATACACAATGACATCACAATGTCATCATCGCAACCATGTAACTGTCCTTTAAAATGGTTTGTCCTAGATACAAATGTGATTCACCAAGAAATCAACCTGCTTTATTACAACGTCTTGAAAATGTGTTATCAGCACTGATTTGTGTTGGTGAGTGAAATGTTTCAATGGATGGTGCATCTGCATGGAAGACTTAATCAATACTTTCATGGTGTCGTAGCAGTTGGACACAAGGTCTACTGCTTTGGAGGAAACGTGAACCAGTATCAGACTGGAGTGCATGTCTTTAACACAGTGTCTCTGCGCTGGAAGGCATTGCCCCCTGTGACAGATGGAAGAGGAGAACATCACCCTGGTGTTCCCTCCATGCGCTGGTGCTACTCAGCTATGCTGATCGAACATTCCATCTACATTTGTAGCAGATTTCTTCATGTGTTTGATGTCGACACCCACAGATGGTTCAAGCCCAGGGTTTCTGGGAATGTTCCAGAGCTGGGGTACTCCCACTACCACTTAACCTGTGTCTTGGGGAAGGCCATATATGTCGATGGAGGATCCGACAAAAGGACGGATGAATACGTTAATGACATCTACAAGTTGGACACCACCACAATGGTCTGGTCTTTACTTAACACCAGAGGCACTCTGCCACCTGCTTCCACCGGTCACTCTCTCACCATCATCGGGACAAAGATGTTTGTATTTGGGGGCGAGGACCGTATTTGGGGGAGAGAAACTAACAACATTAGTGTGTTTGACACAGAGACCGACTGCTGGCTGAGAACTCTTTCTGCAGAGTTTCTTCCAGAAGGACGGCGGGATCATTCAGCCTTTGCCTACAATGGAGAGCTGTACATATTTGGTGGCCAGTGCTGGAACAAGGACTTCAATGATCTGTGGAAATTCAATCCAGAGACCTTTTCCTGGAAGAAGGTTGAGCCAAAAGGAATCGGCCCGTGTCCAATGAATAGCATATGCTGTTGCATGGTGGGAGATCGTATCATCTTCTTTGGAGGATACAGAAAATACTTTGGCCATATGCGTATTGATAATCACTGGGTATTCACTGATAAACTGCTCATGTTAGATTTAAGACCTAGCCTGAAGACATTATGCAAGATAGCAGTTATTCAATACAATCTGGAGCGGTCAGAACTCCCACACAACATCAGATGGGAACTGGCAAAACTGAAGAAAATGGAAAAACTGAAGCTGAAAAGAATATGTCTCCGACGTCTTTACCGGTTAAACCGTTAACCATGAACATTTGGTTCATTTTTTTGTTTACAAGCCAGTGGCCCCGACCTCAATTAATTTAACAACTGTGTCCCCCTGTCTAATGAAGTTGAATAGCCCTGCTATACACTCTGGTAAAACTAACAGATTATACTTAAAACAATGGCTGCTGTATGTAGGTTGTTGAAAACCATTTCTCCCCGCAAATCCACTTTTTTTGCCATGAATTTGTGGATCTTGTCAATGGTGTAGTGTAGCATAGTTGTTGGCAGCTTCCTCTTTGCCAGTGATCATCTGGTCAGGATGGAACAACTGGCGGTAAGCCCCAGTGTGCACGTTAGTGATGGTTTGGGTCAGCGAGACCTAGGGATTACCTTGTTTGTCTGTCAGGTGTAAAGTAACTAAGTACATTTACTTAAGTACTGTACTTAAGTACAAGTTTGAGGTATTTGTACTTTACTTGAGTATTTCCAATTTCCAATACTTTTACTTCTACTCCACAACATCTCAGAGGCAAATATTCTACTTTTACTCCACTACAATTATTTGAAAACTTTAGTTACTAGTTACTTTTCAGATATAAATGATGATATTATAAAACACACATTAACCACTTTAGCCCTATTTCATACCTAGGCTATTTGAAAATAGCCAATCTGCAAGCTCACAACGCGTCGCAACGCGACACATTGTGAGCTTGTAGATCTGCTATTTTCAAATATGTTAGTACTTTTACTTTTGGTACTTTAAGTAAATTTGGATATCAATACTTTTGTACTTTTACTCAAGTAGATTTTGAATTCTGGACTTTTACTTGTAACAGAGTATTTCCATATGGCAGTATTGGTACTTTTTTTGCAGAAGTTGAGTACTTTTTCCACCACTGTTAACAGATATCCTTCCTATAGGTGAGCTACTGTACAAGTTCCCTGTTGCAAAAGCAACCGTTTGCACATATGTACTGTTTTAGAGCAGTTATTACGGGGGGCATTTGTACAGTATGTGGTTGCTTTTCTCCTCTCTACCCTCTGCTCTCTATTTTTGAATAGCCCACGGTATAAAACAATGACTATAGCTAAAATCTAAAATGACACAGATGCGTTCCTGGAATGAAGGGGTTAACTTACTTGTAATATATCTTGTAGGATATTGTGTTGGACATTACTTGTTGCACAGTCTGGCAGACTGTCCTGCAGCAACATTGCACAGCACAAAAACATTATAATCTTTGAGTTTTTAATTGAATCCATCTATTGACTGTTATCGTTCCATACACGAGAATATGCTCATAATTATTTTAACACAGAGTGGTTTTAGTGCCTCGGGTCAAGTGTAATCTAATAATTAGTACTGTATGTGCTAAGGATTAGTTAAATCATCTATACAACAGCACTGTTTCCCAAATACTGGATCGGGACCCATTTGTGGGTCGCGGACATTTTAATGGGTCGTAAGTAAATACCCCTTTATTTTTTCTTATGTATTTCAAAAGGTTAATGTTCAGAAATAAAAACAAATTCAAACATTTGTCAAAGTAACTAAATACTAAATAATCAAAGGAATTCCATAAATAAATAAAAACAAAATGTTTAAGAAGTAGAGAAAATAGTAGATCCACAAGCTCACAACACTTTGCATCACGACATGTTGTGTGCTTATAGATCTGCTATTTTCACCAGTTTGGGTGAAAATATCGAGTAGAGCCTTGCAGGCCCGTCGGGACCCAACCAGGCCCGTTAATTGGGGCCGGGCTTGGGCCGTTATTTTATTTCACCATCGAGCCCAGGGCGGGGCTTGGGCTGACAGACCCCATTATATTAATAAGGTATAACATTTATGCGCAGTAACTTTAACCACCTTGGCCATTGTGGGCATGTCTCAGCATGTGTGTTAGTCAGTGAAAGCGCATGCTAGAAAATGATTAATTAATGATAATAGATAAATAAAAAGCTGTCAGGCTTTGGGCCGGGGCTCGAGTCTTGAGCTAAAAAGTTTGGGCACTCTTGAACTACAGTATGTAATTGTAAACCATAAACACCTTATTGACACTTTGACATTTGACCTTATTCTATAGCAGGGGTCTTCAACAGGGGTTCCGGGACCCCTAGGGGGTCCTCAGAGTTACTACAGGGGGTCCGCCAAATCTTTGTGTGATATGATTTTTTTTTTTTTTACTTTAACCACTTGAACCCTAGCATCCCTTTTTCTGAGGAAAACTTTAGCCAAAAATAGCAGATCTACAAGCTCACAACGCCTCGCAGCGCGAGGCGTTGTGAGCTTGTAGATGTGCTATTTTTGGCAAAGAGTTATAGGTGTAGAGGAGAAAAAAAAGTTATATAGAGGGGGTCCCTGCTTCATCTCTCTCTCAGCTAGGGGGTCCCTGGCCTGAAAACGTTGAAGACCCCTGTTCTATAGCATTACTATCTGCTTAATAGCGTTCATCAACCTTTGAGAGTTTTTTAGGCATTATCTGAGAGAGGGTTTTCCTCCAGTAATTGTATAGCACTATAGTTCAAATCCGGCATAGAAGAGGAAAGTTACATAGTGATGCTTTAAGCGTACAGTATCTGTTACTGTGGTATATCCCAGTGACTTGTTGTCATATTCCCCAGGGTCTGACTAAGATGGAGAATCCAACATGAGTTCAGGCCAATTATGCTTCAGTGTCTAACAATAGCCTTATGTATTCTCTGTCATCTGACAGTGTTGAGCAGCTGCTCGATCTGACACTTTACTGTGAGGAAGGCTCACATGGGATGCAATGAGTAAAACATTGGTTTGATATTATGTACAAAGATGTGTGTGTGTTTCTGTGTATCTAGACAGAATATAAACAGTAGCGTGTGTGTGTGTGTGTGTGTGTGTGTGTGTGTGTGTGTGTGTGTGTGTGTGTGTGTGTGTGTGTGCGTGTGCGTGTGCGCGCGCGCGCGTGTGTGGGATTTCTCACATATAGCAACATTATGAATATTACGATTATTGTGAATATTATTCGCAATGCCTTCTCCAGGAAAGGGGGTGAATTCTGCCGAATTTGAGTTTCATTTCGTTGTTGTCGGGCAGAAACCTTGTATCTCCAACTCCATATTCCAACTTTTCGTGTTTTTATTTTGGTAAATGATCTCCCTGCTTGATCATACTACAGCGTCACTCAAAAGTAGCAGATCTATAGAACTGCTTTTGATGCTTTTGAATTTGAATCCTTAACCCATTGAGGCCTGAGGTTCCGATTCTGCAAAATGTCTTTCAAATGGTTTTCTGAAAAACGTATGTTTCTACAGTATGTCAGTGGTTTTCAAACGTTTTCATGTCCAGAACCCCCATAATGGTATGAATTTGGCCGCGGACCCCTATCTCAAAATATTTTGTTCGAGGGACCCCCCAGAAGCAAATATTTGAGTTAATGTTTGCTTTAAAAGAATACATGTATTCAAAGATTTGCACACATGTTCACAATGTTTCAAAAATAGCAGATATACAAGCTCATAGCGCGGCACTCGGTGCCGCGCTATGAGCTTTTAGATCTGCTATTTTTGAATAGCCAAAGTGTAAAATAATGCTTTTTTTTAAGCTCAAATCTAAAAGTGACACCGATGCGTTCTTAAAAGGAACGGTTTTGAACATGAGGTTTCCACCCCGACAGAGAGGATTTCCATAATGTAATAATAGTAGAAAATGTTCCATTTATGTTTTCACAGTGAAGACATCTTTATGCCCAGAGGGCAGCACTTTGATGAAGGCGCTGCGTACAGACGGATGAAATAAACACATAAAAGGTACAGAGAAAAAAAGGCTTGTGCTTCCCCAAGTGAGACAAATCACCCTCTACAACAGGGGGTCTTCAACAGGGGGTCCTCAGAGTTACTACAGGGGGTCCGCCAAATCTTTGTTGTGTGATGATGGGATCTTGTTTTTGTTACATTATAACCATTTGAAGCCTAAAATAGCAGATCTACAAGCTCACAACAACTGGTAGAACATTGTAATGCGGATAGACTCCTGTGTTCTCAGCTGATACCGACAATAAGCCTTTATGACCTACTTACTAATGATTTTGTTTGACATTGCATTTGACACTATTCCTTCTATTCCTTGTATTGCCCTTCAAAGGGTTAAAGGTAGGGTAAGTGATATTTTTTGGTTAAAACAAAAAGTATTTTGTTAAAAGGTAAAAAATACTACTGTATGTTCTGATAGTACTCATTGCTATAGAGTGTTTGTTCAGTAACAGGAGTCTCCCCGTCTCTCCAGCTCTTTAATAAACAGAAAATACATTTTTTTCGGTAGGTGTCAAAATCTCAGCCAATCAGAAGAAAGTACCCATTTTTAAGCTTAATTTATATAGTGTTCCAGTTCCAATTTTGTCTGCTCATTTCTTAGTGTCATCACTTCCAATTTCACTTGTTTAATCTGTATCCTCATTGAGTTCTCTGTCCTGGTTGGATAAAATTGGAACTGAAACTGAAACGAAAATGCATTTTCTGTTTAATAAAGAGGTGGAGAGACAAGGAGACTCCTGTTACTGAACAAACACTCTATAGCAATGAGTACTATCAGAATATAGAGCTATTTAACACTTATTTTAACCAACGCAAATCACTTACCCTACCTTTAACTTAAAAAAAACTGAATGTACTACAATGCTTTGTATGCGGATGTACATTAAGAAAGAAAAACCCGGTATTGTTCTTTTTCAGAGTAATATGTAGCTTGCCAGAGAGCAGGCTCGTATGCCTAGTGATGCCAAGATACTGTATCTGTATCTGTATTTTTTTGCCACCTTTGTTGTCTATATATATAAAGCAAAGCTTCATTTTCATATTCCGACATCCTGTCAAGTTTTTGAACGTAGTTAATCAACAGTGTGATTCACATGTAATCATGATGAGGAATCCATCCTCCTATAATTTGACAAACCTCTGTAGTGCCGGGGTCTTCAACGTTTTCAGGCCAAGGACCCCCTAGCTGAGAGAGAGATGAACAAGGGACCCCCTTTATATTGTATAAAATTGTGTTTCAGATTTAACTTTTTTTGTTTACTTGGTCTGCTCTTTTTCTCCTCTACACCAAACACCTCTTTGCCAAAAAAATAGCCGATCTACAAGCTCACACCGCCTCGCAGCAGAGAAGGGATGCTAGGGTTCAAGTGGTTAAGGTAAAAAAAAAAATCATATCACATAAAGATTTGGCGGAGCCCCTGTAGTAACTCTGAGGAGCCCCTAGGGGTCCCGGACCCCCTGTTGAAGACCCCTGCTGTAGTGCATGGGTGCATGGTGTCGTGGTGGTGAGGCCAAAATTGTTCCACCCGGTTCTCCTCAGTGGCTGGAGCAATTGATCTGAATTTGCACACAGCCATTGACTATTACCATGCCCACGGAACTGCGGAGCCCGTTTTTCCATATGACCAAATCTCAGCTGTTTTTTAGCGTTTTTGTGTGAAAGAATGTCGCCTCCCGGGTTGCCAGATCATGTGCGCATATCCCCCCACGGGATGCGTCGACCGGGTATGGACTAGTATGTAATAATATAGCATAGGCCATCTATCCGATGTCACAGTACCATGGAGTACCGGCAACCCGTTCTCACTCCCAAGGCGTCACATTTTGCCGCTCTGTCAGTAGCCCTGAAACATCACGTTTTGACATGACGGAACGCCATGGCGACGTCGCATGTTGACAAAACTATGCCTAAACCTAACCCAAAAACTGTGCGGAGAGGGAAAACAAAAAGTCGATAGAAAAGAAAAGTCACACTCATGATGGGATTTCATATTGGGAGGTTGTGGCTAACAGCTAAGCACTGCTACTATAGGTAAGCCACCAAGGAAGCTGACCAACACCTAGATTCAAATCTTATCTGAAGCTCCAATACGTGCGTTTTAGTTTTTGTTGTCCTATAGTGACGCATTAGGGAGTGAAAATGACAGAGAATGTGAGAATGTGTTGGTACTGGAGAGTTTCTGTCAGAAATGAGATATCTCAACACATATAGTAATACAACCTACCTACTATATGAATTCACCATAAAAATAAACGTCTAAAGCAGTGGTTCTCAAACTTTTTCATGTCAAGGACCCCCTAATTGACACTTATTACCCCGCGGACCCCCACTTGAAAAGATAAGCCAGGGACCCCAATAAGAGAAGGTTTTTATGGCTCTCTAGCAGTGATTCTCAACCATTTTAATTTCAAGGACCCCCAGTTTGACATGCATTAGGCTACGGACCCCCATTTAATGTAATTTATACCTCTGGGACCCCAATTTACATTGTAAAATCATCGATGTTAATTTAACTCTGAGAGTGTACATATGGAACCAAATGGACCCGTTAGGGTCCATTTGGTTCCATGTGTACACTCTCTGAGTTACAGACCCATAAGGGTCCATTTGGTTCCTGTCCATCATTTAGCTGGGGACCCCCTGGAACCCCCTCAAGTACCCCTGGGGGTCCCCGGAGCCCACTTTGAGAACCAATGGCCTAAAGGATTACACCATTTCTGTCTGTCTACTCGCTCTGTGTCACAGTGGTAGGCTGTGGACATTTAAGAAACCTGCCTACCAATGACCTCATTGGTAGGCTGGTTTCTGTAATTTCAAACACAATTTTAATCGTTTTCCCCCCTTCAATTTCAGCCTATTAACATTTCAGGAAGAAAAAGACTGTAGTCTGTCCTACCTTGGAATCCCCATTGGAGATATGATTAGTAGGTAGGTTTCTGAACTATCCAATAGCGGCTATTGGACAGCTATTGAATAGCCCACTTCTGAGACACAGGGTGATGTAATAATAATAATACAAATAATAATAATAATAATAATAATATGTATGATTTATATAGCTTTTCTAAGTACTCGAAGTCGCTTGAACAGACATTGTCATCTTATAATGCACATTAGTGAGGACCAAGTATATGAAGATAAAAGGAAGATGTGCACACATTTTGTAATTGTTGTTATAATGCACTGCAAACTGTCCACACTGACTGAAATGTGGAATGTAATTTCCCTTTTACTCTAATCCATTGAAAGTAAAACCTATTCCCATGTGGTGGGTCAAATTAGATTGGTAATTAGTTTGCCAGCTTTATGCTAAACGAGGCGGTGGTTTCACTCATTTCTTCCACACAGAGTAAATAAACTCCACATCCAACAGCAGCTCTCCAGAGAGTAGAACAGAGTGGTCTAAACAAAAGTTTAAATTACAGAGTAGTCAGCGAAAGTGATATCCTTGCTGGATGCTAATTAACTTAATGATTCTCACGCACGCACGCACGCACGCACGCACACACACACACACGCACACACACGCACACACAGTGGTGGAAAAAGTACTCAAATGTTTTACTTAACTCGAGTACATTTTGAATTCCGGACTTTTACTTGGAACAGAGTATTTCTATATTGCAGTATTGAAAGTATCAATACTGCAATATAGAAATACTCTGTTCCAAGTAAAAGTCCGGAATTCAAAATGTACTCGAGTTAAAATACAAAAGTATTGACATCAAAATGAAATTAAAGTACAAAAAGTAGAAAGTACTCATTATGTAGAATGTCTCATTTCAAGTTTTCAAATATATAAACTAAAATAACAGATCTACAAGCTCACAATGTGTCGAATCGCAACGCGTTGTGAGCTTGTACATCAGCTACAGTATTTTCAAATGGCCGAAATGTATATAGGCATTATAGGGCTATACTATAGGCCTAGTAACTAAGTTTTCAAATAATTGTTGTGGAGTAAAAGTACCATAGATCCGAGATGCAGTGGAGTAGAGGTAAAAGTATTGGAAATGCTCAAATAAAGTACAAATACCTCAACATTGTACGTAAGTACAGTACTTAAGTAAATGTATTTAGTTACTTTCCACCACTGCGCCCACACACACACACACACACACACACACACACACACACACACACACACACACACACACACACACACACACACACACACACACACACACACACGCCATAACTCAAACGGCCCCCCATAATTGAGACAGGACTGAAAGTCATTGAGGCTGACCCTATTCTTCTATAGATAGGAGTTTAATTGTCCAGAATATGAAGTGATGGAGCAGTATATATCCTCACTTATCAAATTAACAGCTCAGAGGAGGGAGACAGTGAAGCACTTAAGTGCTTATATAAATGAAATGGGTCATGTCAGAGGTAATCTCTCAAGACAGATATTCTGCTAACAGCAGAATCTGTCAGCACCACTACTGCCCTAAGTGGTGCTGTTAGTAGGAATAAGCACAGAAGCACCCAGGAGGAAGTGGACAATGAAAAAGGAGGGGCCAATCCAAGTTCCTGTTGGTGCTTGGGTTGCCCCCAATACAATAAATATTGTTTTCCTCTTTTTCCCCAGATTTTGTTAACGGTAACTGTTCAAAGGAAGAGTTATCCCGAGAGAAATGCCTCATTGAGACAGTATTACATTCAGTGGCGTGCACAGATATTTTGAGGGGCAGGTGCTCAAGTAAATTATACTTATTTTTGTTTACTTGGTCTGCTCTTTTTTCCCTCTACACCTATACCTCTTTGTCAAAAATAGCAGATCTACAAGCCCACAACGCCTCGCGCTGCGAGGCGTTGTGGGCTTGTAGATCTGCTATTTTTGGCTAAAGTTCTCCTCAGAAAAGGGATGCTAGGTTTCGAGTGGTTATGGTAAAAAGAAAAATCATATCACATTAAGATTTGGCGGACCCCCCGTAATAACTCTGAGGACCCCCTAGGGGTCCCGGACCCCCTGTTGAAGACCCCTGCTGTGCCCTTTTTTCAAAAGGGCACTTCTGGTCAAGAGGGCAAAGGGCAGGTGCTCTAGCACCACCTAGAGTCTATCTGTCCACGTCCCTGATTACATTATTTCTTCCCCGAAAAAGTCATATCACAAATATACCCCAAAAAAACTGGGAAAAACACAGTGCACACAGTTCTCCAGAGGGAATTTAACCATGGATGGATGTTGCAATTATGTGATCTATCCATGCAGTGAGGTTCCGTTGCACATAACATATATAAGCCTGATTTATATGTCACTGTCGAAACAACGGGGTCATTGCCATGCGCCGGTAGCCTGGCATGGCCGATATAATATAACAGGTAGATATTAGTCTGGAACTTTGGTGTGGAAGATTAATTTCCAAGGGGCGGTTACCAGTGGTGGAAAAAGTACTCACATTTTTTACTCAAGTGAAAGTATCAATACTGCAATGCAGAAGTACCCTGTTACAAGTAAAAGTACGGAATTCAAAATCTACTTCAGTTAAAGGACAAAAGTATTGGTATGAAAATAGTAAAAAGCACTCATTATGCAGGATGTCCCATTTCACAAGTTTTCAATGACAACGTTTCCTCTGGCGATAGGGCAACACACCTGGTGACTGGGCGGTTGCTGTCCAAGCCCCCGGTCTATGGAATGTCCTACCCAAGTTAATTCGGCAAGTTGACACCATGGGATCTTTAAATCGCCTCTGAAAACCTTCATGTTCAGAAAACCCTTTTACTGAACCATCCTCTTGCTATATTATTTTTGTTGTTGTTGTTGTGTTGCTACTTATTTGTTGAATTATAATCTGCTGAATTTGGCAATAATTCCTCTTACTTTACCTGTATTTTTGAAGCACTCCTATGTTAAGTATTTTGTGGCCCTTGTATGTTCCCCTAACCCTATTTTAATGTGTGATTTTGTGCAGCACTTTGTAACTTATGTTTACAAAAGTGCTACATGAATAAAGTTATTATTATTATTATTACCGAGTACAGTAGATAGAACGACACATTACAAGGCCCTCATGCAGTACTGTGCACGCACGCACGCACGCACGCACACACAGTCACACAGCATACAGCGTGCACATAAGCACACTTTAAAGTAACTGCCTAGTGTACATGCTCAGAACGTCAAACTTCCTCCTGCCATGATGTGTAATTCACGAGAGCAAGAGAGGTACTGTGTATCTCCACACACACACACACACACACACACACACACACACACACACACACACACACACACACACACACACACACACACACATAGACAGTGGTGTAAAAAGTACTCAAATGTTTTACTTAAGTAAAAGTATCAATACTGCAATGTAGTGGTGTTCAAAATGTACTTGAGTAAAAGTACAAAAGTATTGGTATCAAAATGTATACTTAAAGTACCACAAGTAGGCTAAAAGTACTGAAATGTTTGAAAATAGCAGATCTACAAGCTCACAACGTGTCGCGATGCGACACGTTGTGAGCTTGTGGATCGGCTATTTTCAAATAGCTTATGTATAAAATAGGACTAAAGTGGTTGATGTATGTTTTTATACATCAACCACCATATATATATATATATATATATATATATATATATATATATATATATATATATATATATATATATATATATATATATATATATATATAATTTCTCAGTCAGTCTCCTGAGCAGGTCTGGCGGGGCCCAGATAACAGGGAAGTCGCCTGGAGGGGCCGACACAGCGGGACGTAATGCAAGCTATCATAATGCTCGACGGGGAGCTGCTATCAACGTGGCGGAGACAGCTCTCAACACATAATAGACACAACGCCGACAAACTCACACCTGATCCGCTTGTGTGAACCTGCTGGGCATGTTGTGACAGCTACAGTACTGCATGGTTGGGTGATGGGCATATTTTTGTATTCTGTTCCGTACTTTGCTAGATGTATATTAATGCAATTAATGCTGAACTACCACATTTAAAGGTAGAGTAAGTGATATTTTCTCATTAAAACACAACGTTTTTTTTGTTAAAAATGTTAAAGCACTATATTCTGGTAGTACTCATTGCTATAGAGTGTTTGTTCAGTAACAGGAGTCTCCATGTCTCTCCAGCTCTTTATTAAACAGAAAATGCATTTTTCAGGTCAGGATACAATTGTTTTTATCCAATCAGGATAGAGAACTCAGACAGGATACAGATTAAACAAGATACATTGGAAGTGATGACAGAAAGAGCAGACACACAATTGGAAGTGGAACACTATAAACATGAAGATGATAAATGGGTACTCTCTCCTGACTGGCTGAAATTTGGTCACCTACCTGAAAATGTATTTTCTGTTTATCAAAGAGCTGGAGAGACATGGAGACTCCTGTTACTGAACAAACACTATATGATTACTATTAGAATATTGGGCTATTTAACACTTAACCAAAGAAAGTCACTTACCCCTTCCTTTAAACTCAATATTGTCAAAAAAGGAGATAATATATTCTGTGCAGCAATACGTTGGAACACTTTACGCATTTCCTACAATAGAATGACAGCTGCTGTTGAGTCAACACAATGTGCAGGGTGTTCATTTCCATTGCTTCTTAATGTGTGGCTGCATGATGATACAGCAATTTGTTACAATCTGAAATGTAGGTAAAATAAGTGGCTTTCTTTTGCATTACTTTCCCTCAGTCACAACTTGACCCTGGATGCACGAATAACTGGTAAATATCCATAAAGTGATGGACTATATAGATAGTCATAATTTGTATTGTGGGTCATTATTATGATGGCGGGTTAATAACTACACAAACAGTTTCAACCTCATTGTGGAAAAAACATGCTCTAATCTCGGTGGAACATAATAATGTGTTTGTTTACCCACTTATAGGCTGCGATTGTGCTAAATGGCAAACCTCTCAAAGCTCAATCATCTACACAAATGCAGTCATTTGAAGTTAAACCTGGCTTGTGGACCTTTGAATTTTAAACTCTCCCTTAGCCAAACCGGGAGTAGGCTATATACTGTATTTATGCATTTATTTATGTATTATATTAATACATTAATAATTATATTAATTAAGCTACAATGCCATGTGTCACTATGGGACATGATGAGGATCTATTGCAGACTGCAGATATTCTATTTAAAGTCCCTTAATCCTAGCTCCCTAATCCTATGACTCTTGATTTGAAATTGAATTCAAGAAATAAAGTATAGCCAATAAATCACCACCAGTTCGCACTTACATCACTCCTTCTTCCATGTAGGCTGAGGCTAACTGTACAGAATGATAATCAACAGACTTCATCCCCCAGTGGACCTACAGTCAGTAGCTACTTACATTCGTTCCACATCTTCTAGAACAGTGGTTTTCAACCTTTTTCATGCCAAGGACCCCTAAATTGATATACATTTGGCCGCGGACCCCCATCTCAAAATGTTTTGTGCCAAGGACCCCAAGAAGAGAAGATTTGTGTTAAAAAATGCAACATTATACAAAATTCTTCAAACACTTTCATGGATTTTTTGAAAATGCTCAAAAATAGCAGATCTACAAGCTCACAGTGCATCACGAAGTGATGCGTTGTGAGCTTGTAGATCTGCTATTTTTGAATTGCCAACATATATGGATAAAGGGGTGAAAATATATGCACCTTTTGCTGGGGACCCCCTGGAACCCCCTCAAGGACCACCGGTGGTCCCCGGACCCCTGGTTGAGAACCACTGTTCTAGAAGCTTGGTGACATCAAGCAGGCATCGTGAATCAAACGACAAACGACCTACAGTGCATGTACTGTACGTATGTGAATGGTTGTTCATCAACGTTGACTTGAAGCTTTAGCAGAAAATATGCAGCATTTATACTGTTCATCAGCAATTCCCTTTCTGCATAAACAATTAGGCCAACCGTACAAATGAACACGTCCAGCCAACAGGTTGCACATTATAACAGGGATATGTCTCCGTTGTCTTTATTGTAAATACAATGAATTATATATATAGGCTACTATTATGAATGAACGTCTTAATCCCTGTTTATACCTGCAAAAGCAGAATGGCAGTTCATCTTCGTCGGTACAGTAAAGAAAAACGCATTGAACTCTTCAAAGAATGAAAGCATGTCCACCACCAGCAGCAGAATCATGTAAAAAAAAAAGAGAAAATGATCCCCAAAAAAAAGAGAGAAAAAGATTCGATACTGAAACCACCAGCAAAAGTAGGTTATAATGAATCAGTGCAGGGAGGGAAAAAATGAAAGAAACAAAAAACAAACAAACCTGTGAGCTTCAGCTGCAAGAAAAGGGTATCACGTTAAAACGGCATCGTCGGTGTTTTAAAAAAGCACTTTGCACAAAGAAAAGAGTAAAAGCAAAGATCTGTGGGGATTCCCCGAGACATCAGCAAAATCACAAAACTCGAAAGAGGCTCAATAAACAACACTGCAAAATGCAAACCCAAAGCAAACAGCAACAGCAAAAGTCGACAGAAACAAAAAAAAAAAGACAATAAAAAACAAAACAAAAAAAAAACGTTTCAAAACCACCAATGGATGTTTGGGAAAAATCTTATACTGACAAAGCAGCCTGCTTGGGTTTTGGAGCAGAGAAACAAAACGGCAAGCAAAGATTAAATAGGCTCCGAACCCCCAACGCAATGTAGTTGAGAAAAGCTCGCATTTGAAACTAGTGCGTTTTCAGCACCCTGGACAGCGGTACTGCGTCGGCAGCGGGCACCGGGCGGCAGTGCACCGGGCACCCGCCAGTAGGCACCGGGTTCCCGGCAGTAGGCACCGGGCAACCCGGGTAGTGTATAGGCTTTACCCTCGACCATAAATAACTGCATGCTACAAAAACTTGAAGCCCTGAAGAATCATGGGGGGGAAAAACCTCTCAAAACCACCACAGTTTCCAATTCTCATCTCAAACACCAGCAGCAGCAAAAGGAGGAGAAAAAAAACCAAAAGAAAAAGAGCAATTGAAAAGACAAAAAAAAGAAAAAGAAAAATGCTTTTATACAAAAAAAGCCATTTGAAAGGTACTCACCGAGGTGGGGAGTAAAATGTTGCAATAAAAATTATTGTGTGATATTTATGGCTCAAAATGTGAGACAGTATGGCGGTGGCTGGCTGGCTGGTCAAGCCCCAAACCTCTTGCTTTTTCCTCTATAGATCCCCTAGATCTCTGCCTCCTCCTCCTCCAATGAGCGACTATAGTGTCTACCAGCTGACGCTGGAATGCTTTTTCTCTCGCTCGCTCTCCAAAAGTAAAAGAGGTAGTCCTTCCTTCCTTCCTTCCTTATCATTCTACATTTACAACTGAGGAGCTGCTTGTGTTTTTCTTTGTCGTTTTTCCTCCCTCCTCTTTTTTTTCCTCCCTTATTTTGTCTTCTCTTTTTAAAGATGCAGAGCTCAGACACCGATGTCAGTGCTAACAGAAACGTATAGGCTACGTGACATCAAAGCTGCTCTATAAAGTGTTTTTGCTACGATCCAATCAGTTTGAGCCTATAGGGCTTTTATTTTAACCGTTGCATGTCCCTATCCTCTTAGGCAGTGGTGGTACAAGTACTCAAATGTTTTACTTAAGTAAAAGTATCAATACTGCAATGTAGAAGTGCTGTTACAAGTACAAGTTAGGAATTAAAAATGTACATGAAAAAAAGTACGAAAGTATTCGTATCAAAATGTGCTTAAACCAAAAGGATAAGTACTAAAATGTTTGAAAATAGCACATCTACAAGCTGGCGTCCTGATGCGACGTGTTGTGAGCTTGTAGATCTGCTATTTTCAAATAGCCTATGTATACAATAGGGTTAAAGTGGTTAATGCGTGTTTTATAGTGTAATATATTTATATCTGCAAAGTAACTAGTAACTAAAGTTTTCAAATAATTGTAGTGGAGTAAAAGTACAATATTTGCCTCTGAGATGTAGTGGAGTAGAAGTAAAAGTATTGGAAATACAAATACCTCAAAATTGTACTTGAGTAAATGTACTTGGTTACTATCCACCACTGCTCTTAGGATAAGTTAAGGAATAATTAGGCAACCGCTTTAAAAAAAAATAGCGCATGATTGCACAGCGAGTAACACACTCAGGTCCGCCAATAATTCTTGATGCAAACCAAGGCTTGTATTTCTGTGCCGCTATCCAGGGTGCTGAAGCTGGCGTTTGAAACCACAGTGGTGTTTCTGTACCACGGACAGCGGCGGTACCGCGTTCTGCCACCAACAGAAACGACAGTGTGTTTCAGCACCGCGGAGAGCGGTACTGCGTTCTAACTACTGTGTTTCAGAACCACGGAGAGCGGCGGCACCGCGTTCTGCTGCCAACAGAGGGCAAGACGATTATGACGATTATTCTGCAGCGCGCCTTGAACGTACATGTCCTGCCTAAATCATTGGTTCTCAAAGTGTGTGGGGGGGGGGGGGGTTCCAGGGGGTCCTGGGCAAAATGTGTTAATATAGCATCACAATATTTTTTAACCACTTTAACCTTTTATAATTTGGCTATTCAAAAATCGTGAAATTGTGTTCAAACCTTTGAATAAATACATTTTAAAGCGAACATTATAACTCAAATCTTTGCATCTGGGGGTCCCTGGCACAAAAAAAAATCAGAGGGGGGTTCGTGGCCAAATAAATATCTATTTGGGGGTCCTTGGCATGAAAAAGTTTGAGCCAATCGTGAGCTTGTAGATTGGCTATTTTCAAATAGCTGAAGTATTAGGCTTAAGAGGTTAGTGCAGGTTTTGTAATAATAATCAAAATCTACAAAGTAACTAGTGACTAAGGTTTTCAAATAATTGTAGTGGAGTAAAAGTTTTTCAATATTTTAGTCAATATTTGTCTCTGAGATGTAGAAGTAAAAAAATATAGAACATTGGAAATACTCCAGTAAAGTAAAAAATACGTCAAATTGTACTGAGTACAGTACTTAGTTACTTTCCACCGCTGCAAATGTCAGATAATATCTAATACAAGCTTGTGTAACTGCAGAGCGTCTGGAGACGACTGTCAGCATTCATTCATCATAAGCAGGGTGCTGCATGCTTTCATCTCCAGCCCAGTGTCTGCCTTCATTTATGTTTCACATCTAAACCTAAACCATGGGAGGCACAGTGTTCCAAACGCTGTGTGCAGCGTTGCCAGGTCTGCTTATTATAAGCGACTTTGGCCTTGTTTTTCTATAAAGTTGCTTGTAAATAGTGTTTTCGTTTTTTTCTTTCTATAACGTGTAGTTGCTTATTTGGGCTTGTTTCCTATTGTTGTTTAAATCAGTGGTACTCAAACATTTTCACGTCAAGGAGATGGACCCCCAAATTGATATTTATTTGTTCGCGGACCCCTTATCTGAAAATATTTTGTAACGGGGACCCCATATAAGATTTCTGTAAAATGTTCCAAAATATTCCACTTTTTCAAGATTTAAAAAGAAAATGGCATTAAGGCAGATCTACAAGCAGATCTAAAAAATGGCAGATCTACAAGCTCACAATGTGATGTTGTAGATCTGCCATTTTTGAATAACCGATGACGTATAGTGCTCTTGGCCTCGCTTCTTTTGGACTTGTTTTCATAGACCAGGTTTGCTTATTTTTCTCGTACAATCTGGCAACGCTTTTGATATGCTTTTAAGATAACAGGTTTGCTTCAGCGGATGTGACAACATCTCAAGGCTGAATGAATGATTTACCACATTTCGTTTTTAAATATATGGCCTGCAGACCTAACCCAATACCAGCCTCTATTCAAAGACTGACGCTCTGATTTAGTTATTGACAGAGGAACATGCCTTTGGTTTGACATCTTGCACGGCCCTCAGTTTAGTGCCACAGTATAATACCTTGTATGCGTGCCATAAATTATGATATACACTCACTCTGAATGAGTCTGATCTCATTTGAAATGATTCATAGCGGTACATGTGAACACAAAGACACTGTCATGTTTATTGCCTCAGACATCAGCCATGTAAATCATGTAAAGGAATCTCTCCAAGGGCAAAGGAATGCTGCCCCCATGTTGAATATTATGGGTAATGAAAATCATTAATCATTGCATTGACAATAGGGCTCTTTGTATGTTTCCTGTAGAACTCCAATATACAGCAACATACACATTATACAATACGTAAGCCTGTTATATCGTCTCTGTCGGGGTACAAAACTCAACACATTCAAAAATAGCAAAAATAGCAGATCGACAAAATCAAAAGTTTTGAGCTTGCAGATTTGCTACTTTTGATGCTTTTGTGTGACGCTGTATGATTAGTAGGGGCGTTAATTTATGGGACAAAAACACAAAACGTTCAACTATTTATGGAGATAGGAGGTTTCTGCCCGACAGTAACGGTATTCAATTCATACTACAGCAGTGTTTTTTTTTCCAACCCTTTTCATATCAAGGTCCAATATTTATTTGGCATTTGAGCCACGGAACCGCCGTTTGATGAGATTTAGACTCTCAGACCCAAGACTTCAAATATTGTGTTATCATTAGATACGATTTTGTCCACAATTCCATCCATGTTGTATTGATGTTGGTACCATAGGAGAGATGACAGGCAAACGTTGATCAAAAATACAGAAATGTATAAACATAACCTGTGCTTCACAATAAAAAAGATTTGAAACAAAAATAACAATTATTTAATTAAGTAATGCAGACGTTTACCAACAATGTAACTCTTTAGAGCGTAACACTCTAAAGAGTTAAAGATCTATAAGGGTCCATTTGGTTGCCAACTCTCCATCATTTTGCTGGGGACCACCTGGAACCTACTCAAGGACCACTGGTGGTCCCCGGACCACTGGTTGAGAACCAATGCAGTATTGAATCTCAACAAGTTTGCCAATTGTAGCATCAATGATGAAGCCTGGCATCAAGGCAAACAGATGCCTGTCTTTTACCTTTAGGCCATAGGGACCCCGTCAAAGCATTTTGGAGGTTATTTGGCCTTCTCTACACTCCCAAATGGTTTCCCCTCAAAGCAGGGGTCTTCAATGTTGTTTTCAGGTCAAGGACCCCCTCAGCTGAGAGAGAGAGAGAGAGAGGAAGCAGGGACCCCCCACTAGATATTAGATATTGTATAACATTGTGTTTCAGATTAAACATTTTCATAGATTTTCATAGATAGCTTCATAGACTTGTTTGACACTATATTGTCAGTGTTGGATTCATGTTAATGTGTATTTCCAGACATTTAACAACTTAAAGGGACTACACCATGAATTTTAACTTTTTCTTATTTTTGTGTTTTGGGTTTTTTGCACCCTGACGTGACGCCACGTCAGGGTGCAAATCCCTCCCGTTTTTCAGTTCCAACACAAAAAATAAATAAAAATATATACATATATATATATATATATATATATTTTTTTTTTTTTTTTTTTTTTTTTTTACTTTTTCCACACATAACCAGGAGATAACATGCATACAAACTGGCTCAATGGCGCCCCGTGCCAAACAGGACAATGTGGTATTGCAAGTGAAAGTGCTTTATAAGCTAGAGAGAAGTTAGTTGGAATGAGTATATCTGAGGCTTGATTTAGGCTCAAACCTTTTGAAAAACGTTTGAGGGACATAAACAATATGATATTGAATAGAATTATTATTTTTTTAATTCATGGTGTAGATCCTTTAACCCTTAACACTTAGGCTCTTGTTTCCCTCTACACCAAACCTCTTCGGCGAAAACAGTCGATCTACAAGCTCTCAACGCGATCGGCTATTTTTCAGCAAATGGTCCCCCCAGAATGCTAGGGTTCATGTGTTTAATACAACAATACAACAAAAACTATTACAAAAAAAAAAACTATGACACAAAGATGTGGCCCTGCAGTATTGTCTGAGGGCCCCCTCGGGTTAACTAAGAACATGTACTCAATTACTGTAACTTTTGAGATATTTTTACTTAACTGGAGTATCTCAAATTCTCTTTAATTTTACTTCTACTCCACTATATATCTCAGAGGCAAATATTAATAGTTTAATCCACTACAGTTATTTGAAAACTTTAGTTATTATTTACTTTGCAGATTTTGATTGTAATTACAAAACATAAAATAACCACTTCAGCCCTATTTAAACTTTGGCTATTTGAAAACAGCCGATCTACAAGCTCACAACGTGCCGCGATGCATTGTGAGCTTTTAAATCTGCTACTTTCAAAATATTTTGTTATACTTTTTTAGACAATTATGATAACTCGTGAAATGGGACATTCTGCATAATGACTACTTTTACTTTTGGTACTTTAAGTACATTTTTATGTCAATACTTTTGTACTGAAGTCAATTTTGATTACCGGATTGATACTTTCTACATTGCAGTATTGATACTTTTACTTAAGTAAAACATTTGAGTACTTTGTCCACAACTGCAGAGGTGGCACAAAGGGTCGACACCGCAATGCATCAGTTTTTATGACACTATAATATTTCTTCCTTCGAATTAACCACTTTAAACCAGTTTTATTAGAAAACATCATTGCATAACGGTATGAATTATGATGTTCCTTACAGATTCAAGGAGACATCATAATTCATCGCGTTATGCAATGATGTTTTCAATTCGAATAAAACTTGAACTTGAACTAAATAATAGAGGTGTTTAAGTGGTTAATTTGAAGGAATACATATATAATAGAGTCATAAAAACAGATATAATGCAGTGTCAACCCTTTGTGTCACCTCATATGTCAATGAAGTCTGTATAAAAGAGAACTTTAAAGTTTAACGGTTTGGCACAGTTCCAGTGCCACGGTCTGAAGGAAAGTGGTGTAAAGTAAGTAAAGTAAATGTACTCAAGTACTGTACTTGAGTATAATTGTAAAGTACTTTTACTTTACGGGAGTATTTCCAATTTTCGACCATTTTACTTCTACTCCTCTATCATTTCAGAGGCAAATATTGTACTTTTTACTCCACTACAATTGTTTGAAAACTTGAGTTACTAGTTACTTTGTAGATTTGGATTATTGTTACAAAACATACATTAACCACTTCAGCCCTATATACATTTCGGCCATTTGAAAATAGCAGATCTACAAGCTCACAATGCGTCGCGATACGACGCATTGTGAGCTTGTAGATCTGCTATTTTCGAGAGATTTTTATACATTTGAATACTTGTGAAATGGGACATTCTGCACAATGAGTACTTTCTACTTTTGGTACTTTAAGTACATTTTGATACCGATACTTTTGTACTTTTGTACTTTTACTTTAAGTACATTTTGATAACCGGACCTTTACTTGTAACTTTCTACATTGCAGTATTCCTTAAGTAAAACATTGTTGTACTTTTTCCACCACTGCTAGCATTTGTTAGTCAATATGTGATTAAGATTAATCACCACTGGAGCTCGGGTGGTGCAGTGGTAAAGTTCCTGCCCACCAGGGCAGAGGTCGTGGGTTCAACTCCACCGCGGCTTTGTCGAGGGTCTATAATGAACACAATTGGCTCGTGTTCAGGGGGAGGGAAGCCGGGGGCGGGGAGAAGGGTGATAATTGTCACTACATGTAATCCTATATGGGCAAAATGTTAAAGCTTGAGGCACCTGTCAGTAGTGGTGTAAAGTAACTAAGTACATTTACTTATTTATTTTCCCATTTTCAATACTTTTACTTATACCCCACTGTGTGATTTTCACCCGACGGGTGTATCCCTTTCTCTCATAGGCAAAAAATTGCTCAGAATGTGTTGCGTCAACGCATTTTGAGCTTGTAGATCTGCTATTTTTTTCTAAACCGTTGCCCCTAGAATAGTGACGCTGGGTTTCAAGTGGTTAACTGGCCGTGGTCCACATGGATCCACTATAACCGGACAGACCGCATAGTCTCACGTTTGGCAGGGGAGTAGAGATTACAACGGTAAGACCCACAACACGGACTTCATTAGTTCCCTCCATTCTTGCACTGATTGGGGGATTTGTATTCTTTAATTATCATTTTGTCATGCACTCTGCAGAAATGTTCTCCTCAAAATATATTAAAGTGTACTCTTCTTTAATGTTTCACTTTCAATTATAAAATATTACAACAAAAAACATCATCAGGGGGTCCTATTAAAAAAAGTAATAACATAATACAAGGGTCTTCAACGTTTTCAGGCCAAGGACCCCCTAGCTGAGAGAGAGATGAAGCAGGGACCCCCTCTATATTGTATAAAATTGTGTTTCAGATGAAACTTTTTATGTTGACTTGGTCTGCTCTTTTTTTTTACCTCTACACCTAAACCTCTTTGCCAAAAATAGCAGATCTACAAGCCTGTGGGCTTGTAGATCTGCTATTTTTTGCTAAAGTTCTCCTCAGAAAAGGGATGCTATAGAGTTCAAGTGGTTCAAGGTAAAAAAAGAAATCATATCACACAAAGATTTGGCGGACCCCCTGTAGTAACTCTGAAGACCCCCTAGGGGTCCCGGACCCCCTGTTGAAGACCCCTGCCATAATAAGACTAAATCTGACAAAATCTGTGAAAAATGTGGTAATTGTATAAATAAATAATGGAGCTGGGAACTTCTTCTTTGGTCGACCCATTCCTGGACATGTGAGCCTTGTCCAGAGAAGGCACCGTCTCCCTACATGACTGACAATATGCACAGCAGTCATATTTTCACGTCCTTCACAGGTGTTACCAATGATACTAATGAAGGCTCTGTTCCATTTAGAGTAGCACATTGGTTCTCAGTTTTTTCAATTTCCACGACCCCCATAACTCTGAGAGCGTACATTTGGTTCCATTTGTACACTCTCAGAGTTACACACCCGTAACGGGCCATTTGGAAACCCCTTAAGGAACCATGAGGATCTCTGGACCCAAATCGTAGTCCCACTGGTGTTGCAATGTTTCCAATTAGCCAACATGCACAATATCAGCACCCTGACTCTGTTTGACAAATAGGGAACAGAGCCTTCATTAGTATCATTGGTAACACCTGTGAAGGTCTTCACAATATGGCTGCTGTGCATAGAGCCTACTGTGGGCGAGCCCATCCGATTTTTTCCACTCTCCATCACTAACGTTGGTTGAAAATCACCCAATCACCCAAAAACCAGGGATGGGGGCTGCAGGGAAACAAGCCTACCTTCGATGATATCACTGCAGCATCCTGAAGGTACCCAATTGGGGGACCCATCCACCTCAGACATTAGCAACACAATGAAAATCGTGTTATTGTTCCAGGGTTACTGTAAATTGCTCTGGATTAAGGGCGTCTGCTAGATGGTTACATTGTGAATTGTAAATTGTTAATATTATTGTAATGCCCGCTGCATAATAACCATTAATACGAGCTTAGTGAGTCAGGCATGGTTTTGATTTGACTGTTTTCCCAGATTAATTTGGTAGAGGGAGGTAAGACGGGGTGAGATGACAATGCTAGACTTCTTGGCCGTACATCATGTATCAACGAAACGTAATTAGCTTGTTAGATTTAATACGCCTCTATTCAACATGAAAAATATGATGCCCAAGAATACCTATTTAGTACTAAATACAAAGTATTAGACAGTGCATGTCCCATGCAAATGTGGTTTCGTTGCTTAATTTGATTTAATTTAATTTCCATTAGTCTTGCCAGCAGCTTCAGTCTCTCTCTCCAAGCTCAACTTGGCTGACCTTCTGCTTATCACACAGGAGACAGTGGAGGCGACAGCAACAAGAAACGCTGCACAGAATCCTGATGTGTGTATCTCTATCTCAGTGGTGGAAAAAAGGTTTTACTTAAGTAAAAGTATCAATACTGCAATGTAGAAATACTCTGTTACAAGTAAAAGTCCGTAATTCTAAATTTACTTGATTAAAAGTGCAAAAGTATTGGCATCGAAATGTGCTTAAAGTACCAAAAGTAAAAGTACTCATTATGCAGAAAATAAAGTTTTCAAATGTATAAATTGTATACAAAATCTTTTGAAAATAGCAGATCTACAAGCTCACAATGCGTTGCATGGCGACACATTGTGAGCTTGTAGATCTGCTATTTTCAAATGGCCGACATGTAGGGCTGAAGTGGTTAATGTATGTTTTTAAATTATAATCAAAATCTACAAATTAACAAGAAACGAAATTTCCATAATTGCAGTGGAGTAAAAGTACAATATTTTCCTCTGAGATGTAGTTGAGTAGAAGTAAAAATATTGGAAATTGGAAGTAAAGTACAAATACCCCAAAAATGTACCAAAGTACAGTACATGAGTACATGTACTAAGTTACTTTAGTTTCCACCACTGGTGTATCTTACATCAGTGGTCCTCAAACCTTTTCATGTCAAGGACCCCCAAAATTATATTTATTTGCCTGCGGACCCCCATCTGAAGAGAAGATTTACGTTAAAAAAAAAAAAAAAAAAATGTTCCACAAATGTTCAACTCCTGTTTGAAAATATTCAAAAATATACAATGGGGAAAAAATGGCTTTTTGGTGATTGACCTCACAAAAGTATAGGCAAATAAATACGTTGCGTGAAAAACAAATGCTTAAAATGGATTCAGAATCATGAAAAAAAACCTAGTTTGACCCCTCACATGCTACTTAAACGGAATTCAATTTCATATTTTTCCCCGCATAAGGTTAAGGGTACCCCAACTTTCAGCAGCTGTCACAGATTCCCCCAGGCCGAATTTCAATCTTTGTGAGAGTAAATGGGCAATAGAAAGCTGATGTTCACATCAGCTGACTGACAGCCGATTACAGCTGACCCGTGCGAGACTTCCGTGTCATGTATGAACTATCACTATGCTTCATTTTTTGCCAGACCCAGGGGGTCGGCCTACATGAGGCTTTGTCTGTCCCTCTTTCGTCCCTCTTTTCCTCTTTTCTGTCCCTCTTTTCCTCTTTTGTCCCTTTTCCTCTTTTCTGTCCCTCTTTTCCTCTGCACACACGTCATGCGAAGTCCGGCCATTCAGATTTCAACCACTAGGGGTCTGGCAGCAGGTATCCTGGTTCTTGTTTTCATGGCTGCCAGTTCCCACCTGATGTTGCGTGGGAGTTCCGACCGCTCCAGACCGCACTGAATAACCACTATCTTGCATAACGTCTTCAGACTAGGACTCAAGTCTAGAATGTACAGGTCATCGGTGCTGTTCCCTCTTCCGGATGACAGGAGGATGACACGATTTCCCACCATGCAACAGCAAATCCAAGACACCGGACGTGGGTCTCCCCCCTTGGGCTTGACCTTCTTCCCGGAGAGGGTCTCTGGATTGAATTTCAACAGATTATTGAAGGTTTTGTCAAAGGTGAGACCACCAAATGTGTACAGCTCTCCATTGTAGGCAAAGGCTGCATGGCCCTGGTTTCCTTCTGGACGAAGCCATGCAGAGGGTGAGCTCAGCCAGCTGTTGGTCTCTGAGTCAAACACTCTGATGGTGTTTTTGGTGGTGGATGTATCCCCAAATACAAACATCTTTGTCCCGATGATGGTGGCAGAGTGACGTGTTGAAGCGGGCTGTGGAGTTCCTCTGGTTTCATTGAAAGACCAGACCATTGTGGTGGTGTCCAACTTGCACATGTCAATAGTACATCTAGTCTGGTTCCATCCTCCATAGACATACATGACCTTCCCCAAGACACAGGCTGAGTGGCTCCTTCTCGGCACAGGAACCGTCCCTGAAATCTTGGGCTTGAACAATGTGTGGGTGTCGACATCAAATGCATAAAGCTTTTCGCGGTTGGTAAACCCTCCCCAGATGTAAACGATAGCGTCTATCAGCACAGCTGTGGAGGGAACCTCGAGGGGGCGTTCTCTCCCTCCTCCGGTTGTGAGTTGGGGAGTCCTCGTCCAGCGTAAAGACACTGTGTTGAAAATGTTCACATCGATATGAGTCCTGTCGCCATAATAGAGCCGTCTAAAGCAGTACACCTTGTGATCCACTGCAACAGCAACATGACCGCATCCGTTTGGTAATGCGCTCTGACGCAAGGTCCAGCGGAACATCTCAGACTGTACACTAAGTTGGCTTTCCCAAGCCTCGCTCTGTAAAGCTAAAGAGTTATATTGTGCACACTACCACCTATTGGTGCAGTGGCACAAATGTTACACAAAGTCAGGCCAATCCAGGATAAGCCGATGGGGTTAGATGGACGGATCAAGGAAGCCGGTGGCCGTTGACCTTCCTAATTATGGTCAATTGATCATCAGCACGACAGTAGCCCAGGTAGACTCTGGGAATTCCCCAGGGGGCGCTACACAGCAAACACTCTGTTCAGCAGTTTTTGCAACTAGTCTTCAGTACAATCTGAACATCCAGCTGGATCAGTTGGTAAAAGTTTTGCTAAATGATATTTTTGGGGCGGTGTAACCGCCCCCTATAAGTGAGGTTTGGACACTGACCAATCCTGCACCGTGATTGGCCAATAGTCTACAACGCAGTCTACAACCCTAACCCATCCACAGTCAATGCAAATCTTTACTTTTGCAAAGTCAGCCAATCACATTACAGCTAGTGTCATCACCACTAGCTGTAATGTGATTGGCTGACTTTGCAAATTCAGGACTGTGATTGGCTAGCGAAACACATGACACATGTGCAGCCCTATGAATAGCAGTATGGACTCTTTATTTTTTTTAAGTGAGTCATTTTGTGATGACCACACACCGCCCACTTCACACTGGGTGTGATTTTTTTTGTTTGACGACTTTTAAAGGACGTGGTGGTGATGGGGTCATTGCGACGTCGTTGTGTGATGATGTCATTATGTCCAATACACAATGACGTCACTCTGACTGAGGCCACGTTTACACGGCAACGATCAGAAGAGAAAACGACAAAGTTACTAGTTACTTTGCAGAATTAGATTATTATTATTATCACAAAACATACATTAGCCACTTCATCCCTATACATTTCCGGCGTCGTCAGCTTGTAGATATGCTCCACGGCCAAATCTTACTATCTTACTATCTTATCTTACTATCTTATCTTACTATCTTATCTTACTATCTTACTATCTTATCTTACTATCTTACTATCTTATTTTACTATCTTACTATCTTATCTTACTATCTTACTACTCTATAATTGACAAAAGCTCCGAAGTTCGAAAGCAATTCGCAAGCACAGGATCACTCCACATGCCTCCAAGACCCGTCACAGACTGTTGATCAGAGCTATGGCTACGTTTTAGGCATCTTACCCCACCTCCATCAGTGATCAGACTCTCGGTTTGATTGATTCTCTGATTTGCCTATCAGACCCTCAGCCTGATCTGGCAGGTTGCCATAGCAACCAGATACAGTAAGTCTTTATCACATGACCGAGGTTGGGAAGTTGGGACTAGAGGTTAGGGCCGCAAAGCAAAGCGGGGAGGGAGGAGAGGAGAGGCTAGAGGGGCCGGACTTCGCATGACGTGTGTGCAGAGTGACTAGGCCAGTGCTGACTGTACCAACCTCGGATCTGGCCTAGATGTGAGGGCCGCAAAGCGGCCCTGACATCTAGTACATTTTAATTTGGAGGTCCTTCACATGAAAAGGTTTGAGAACCACTGCTACCATGAGCTATAGAGAGAATGTTGTTTTGTCAAGGTAGGATGAAAAAAAGAAATCTAAACAGCAGTGGCAGTGGCAGCTCGGCAGTGGCAGCTCACAGCCCGGCACTTTGTGCCGGGCTGTGAGCTTGTAGATCGGATATTTTTGATTTTTTTTTAAGATCTTGATTTTCTTTTTAAAAACATTTTGAATAATTCAGATTTTTCTTTACACAAATATTCTCTCATTGGGGTCCCTTGCACAATTTATTTTCAGATGGGGGTCCACAATTTATTTTCAGATGGGGGTCCGTGGCCAAATATGTATCAATTTGGAGGGTCCTTGGCACGAAAAATTTTGCCACAGCAGTTGGTGAGAGTGCAGTGAATTTAGCAATATCTTTTTTTCTAGCTGTATAACATGTACAGGACCTTCGAGGTGATATATTTAACAGCTGTTCAGAGGACAGGACATTGTCTTGTCCCGGCAAAACAAGTCTTCATTATAATTATGGGGTCCCCCGTGAACCAATCAGACATCAGGCCAGCATCTCCCAAAGTAGATTTAGCCATTATGGTCCAAAGTCAATTAGGAAGGTCAATGAAAAGTGTCTTGCTGAGAAAAGATAACGTATGACCTTCTGTACAAACAAATAATTGCCTGCTTATGTTAGTTATCTTAGAATGCTGATGTCTATATGAGCCTATGTTAGTTATGTATTGGTTTGTAACTTTGATGACAAGTTTTGATGCATCAGTGATATAAACCAGGACGGGGCCCGGCCTATTAGGGGCCCCTATGTCTGTGAACGATGCAA
Organism: Gymnoscopelus microlampas; assembly: GCF_963454915.1. Taxonomy (NCBI): domain Eukaryota; kingdom Metazoa; phylum Chordata; class Actinopteri; order Myctophiformes; family Myctophidae; genus Gymnoscopelus; species Gymnoscopelus microlampas. Next base: position 43,033,586 of record NC_139959.1, on the reverse strand, counting down.
GTTGTGCCATTTATGCTGCTATGCGGCACGAACAGTATGCAAAGCTCCGCCACTCAGTTAAGCCAACGGGTCGGGTCAGCCAATACTGGCTTAGTGGCGCAAACATATATTGTGACGCCAAATCCGTGAAGACGGTCCGTGAAGCCAGGAATCAGGGAAGGCAATGCATACGAACTCCAGAACACACAGAGCATTTCTGCCTCTTTCTCAGACCCGTGGGGTTATATGAGAGAAGACAATAGGAAGACAGCCAGTTACAAAGTGCCCAGACGGCAGAACATTGTTACCTACAATACAGTTGACATATGTCAGACACAGCAGACATGAATCCTAGATAAAGGAAACCGTGCCTCCTCCATATTGAGCCGCTTCCCGAGCAGTACCTTGCTAACTGCTTGGCCCACCTTTTGGAGGGCTAGGGCGGCCATTTAAAAGTACCTCACAACCAACTAATCCAAGGGCCCTAGGCCTAGGCAACCAAAGATAAAAACGTTATAAAAGTTGACATATTATGTAGCCTGTTGCTGTGAGATGGTCTGCTCTATAGCCGATGATTATTATTTTAGCACTTTGGTTAGAAAGTGCACACACACGCACGCACGCACACACACACGCACGCACGCACGCACGCACGCACGCACGCACGCACGCACGCACGCACGCACGCACGCACGCACACGCACACGCACACACTTTCATCACCTCACCTTGCCAATTTTCTGACTCCATGCTGTACTGCCATCTTACAAAGCGTTTATGCTTCTAATTAATTTCAGAGAAAAGAAGAAGACTTTGGCCTCTGCACAGAATTAATTGTGCTCAGTCAATGACGCAAGGAGAGGGCAGAATGGCTTCACATCGCTACGTTCTGACGAGCAAAATAATTGGCTTTGAATAAAGAACGGTAAACAGAGGGACTGCGGCTGAATAGCAGTGGTGGAAAGTAACTAAGTACATTTATTTGAGTACTGTACTTGAGTACAATTTTGAGGAATTTGTACTTTACTTGAGTATTTCCACTTTCCAATACTTTTACTTCTACTCCACTACATCTTGGATCCAAATATTGTACTTTTACTCCACTACATGTATTTGAAAACTTTAGTTACTAGTTACTTTGCAGATATAAATTATTACATTACAAAACATACATTAACCACTTTAGCCCTATTTTATACATAGGCTATTTGAAAATAGCCGATCTACAAGCTCACAACTCGAGTACTTCTACATTGCAGTATTGATATTTTTACTTAAGTAAAACATTTGAGTACTTTTTCCACCACTGCTGAATAGTAACACCAGTGATGGAAGAAGTACTGAGATGTTTTACTCGGGCAAAAGTATCAATACCACAATATAGAAATAGTCCAGCGTTCATAATTTACTTTACTTGAGTAACAGTACAAAAGTGTTGGCATCAAAATTAACTTAAAGTAACCAAAAGTAAAAGTACTACTAGCAGATCTACAATGCGTCGGAAAGCGACACGTTGTGAGCTTGTAGATCGGCTATTTTCAAATAGCCAAAGTATGTATAAGGCTGAAGTGGTTAACGTATGTTTTGTAATAATAGACACAATCTACAAAGTAACTAGTAACTAAAGTTGTCAAATAATTGTAGTGGAGTTAAAAAGTACAATATTTGTCTCATACATGTTAGTGGAGTAGAAGTAAAAGTATTGATAATCGGAAATACCTCAAAAGTGTACTTAAGTACAGTACTTGAGTACATGTACTTAGTTACTTTACACCCACTGAGTAACACAGCACAAAAATAACAGGACAATAAAGACCAGCTGAACCTGCCACATGCACCCGCTATAATTGCCTGTTTACCTCGTTAACAGTAATCAGGTTAATTGTCACGTCTCATAGACATATACCGTTGGGACGTTTAAATTCAGACACCAGCAGCCACTGAGACTGAGGGAGGATGACCTTTCACCTTTCCCACCAGAACAACATAAGAAACAAAACCACATGACACGTACAGCAGCATGTGGCAGACTGTCTCATTTGTTACACATGCCGTGTAATAATTGGTGTGTGTGTGTGTGTGTGTGTGTGTGTGTGTGTGTGTGTGTGTGTGTGTGTGTGTGTGTGTGTGTGTGTGTGTGTGTGTGTGTGTGTGTGTGTGTGTGTGTGTGTGTGTGTGTGCGTGCGTGCGTCACCGTGTGTGTGTGTGTGTGTGTGTGTGTGTGTGTGTGTGTGCGCGTGCACTGTCTATGTTGCTTTTGCTTCTATACCATGCACTCTCTCTCCTGAGTCATACTGACATGCCTGTGCAATGGGCGGATCAGGTTTGTTAACCTGAAGCCGATTCCACAAAAATGTCTTCTAAATCCTAACCGTTTTCTTGAAAAAAGTAATGTTTCTATATCAGTGGTTCTCAAACTTTTTCATGTCAAGGACCCCCAAAATGATATTTATTTGACCGCCGACCCCCATCTCAAAATATTTTGTTCCAGGGACCCCCAGAAGCAAAGATTTGAGTTAAAAATGCTCGCTTTAAAACAATATATAGATATATATAAGATTTGCACACATTTTCAAGGTTTTTCAAAAGTAGCAGATCTACAAGCTCATAGCGCGGCACTCGGTGCCACGCTATGAGCTTGTAGATCTGCTATTTTTGAATAGCCCAAAGTATAAAATAATACTTTTTAGCTCAAATCAAAAAGTGACACCGATGCGTTCCAGGTCTCAATGGGTTAATGTTACGTCTGAGTCATAGTGACCGTTAGTGGCCGGTAGAGTGGCCGGATGGTGAACCGCGAGGTCCCCAGTTCGATCCCGGGCTCTCCCAGAGTCATAGTGTCAAAGTAGCCTCGATCTCCAGGCTTTAATTTATTTAATTTTTTGCTCAAAAATTCTCCAGCCTGGACCAGCCTGTTGACGTTCCTGGAATAGGAAGTGTTTCATTTCCCCCAACCAACCAGAGTGCAGTGGGCGTCGCTCCAAATGTTGTGACGTCAGGGCTCTCAATGCTACACATTGAGGGAGGAGGAGGAGGAGGGGCATGGGGTGGGGCGGGGGCGGACAGACAGATCGGTGAACCAATTACATTACAGTCATTTAGCAGACGCTTTTATTCCAAAGGGACTTACAATAAGTGTATTCAACATAGGTAGGGAACGAAACTACTAATCACCAGAAGTCTGAAGTGTATTTCCTGCAAAAACAAGCAACCAAGAGTATACTGTACCTAGCGCTAAGGTAAAAGTGCTATATATCAGCTACCTGTACTTTCTTAAACAGTTGAGACAAAATAGCAAAATCAAATGAGCAAGAGCTAAAACAAATAAGTGTATCGACTAAACAAGATCCAATAAAACAATACAACAATAAAAGAAGAGTTCGTACAACTAGTTAACAACAAGTAGGCCAGGCAGAGAGGAAGGGTAGTGTTTCCTGAAGAGGTGGGTTTTCAGCCTGCGGCGAAAGATGGGCAGTGACTCTGCTGTCCTGATATCAGTGACTCTGCTGTCCTGACATCAGTGACTCTGCTGTCCTGACATCAGTGACTCTGCTGTCCTGACATCAGTGACTCTGCTGTCCTGACATCAGTGTCTCTGCTGTCCTGACATCAGTGACTCTGCTGTCCTGACATCAGTGTCTCTGCTGTCCTGACATCAGTGACTCTGCTGTCCTGACATCAGTGACTCTGCTGTCCTGACATCAGTGACTCTGCTGTCCTGACATCAGTGACTCTGCTGTCCTGACATCAGTGTCTCTGCTGTCCTGACATCAGTGACTCTGCTGTCCTGACATCAGTGACTCTGCTGTCCTGACATCAGTGGGAAGTTCATTCCACCACTGTGGGGCCAGAACAGAAAAAAAGTCGTGACCGTGTCGATCGACCAGAAGGGCCCTTGGACCAGAAGGACCCAGAAGGAACCAATGGGATCTCCCCGGAGATTTTTAACCCGCCCAACTAGACCAGATATCAGACACGCTAGGGCAGTCTAGTGTCAAAGTGTCCTTGAGCAAGACGCTGAACCCCTAATTGCTCCCGGTGAGCAGGTTGGTGCCTTTTGCATGGTTTCCTCCGCCATCGGTGTATGAATGTGTGTGTGAATGGGTGTGTGAATGGGTGAATGTAATGTATGCACAATCTATGTAAAGCGCTTTGGATAAAAGCGCTATATAAATGCACCATTTATTTATTGATATGTCTGAGTCAGAGGTCTGCCAGCCCTCTCATTAGCCAATTTTGATATGAGAGGATTGCATTATTTCCATAATTATACGTGAAATTTGTCTTCTGCATTCTACCCATCCTAGGAGCAGTAAGCAGACGTTGGTTGTAGCGCCCGGGGAGCAGTTAGGGGGTTAATAAGTGTCTTTCTCAGGGGGACACTTCGACACATTGCTGCCGAGGCCTGGAATCAAACCTGGGACCTTTTTATTGAGGTCTCCCAGGCGGGGCTCTCTAACCAATCAGCTATGTGAGCACATGGCACCACATGAGATAACCCGTAACAGACGTCTGAGTTTTTTTTAGCAGATGCTTAGCCATTTAAGTACTTTGTCAAATCACGGGAGCGTGAAATTGGCTCGACTAAGACTTAGTGTGGAATTAATTGGGTGTGGCTGGAACAATATTGATTTACCAGCATTTAACATGTTAATTAATCCATTAAGGCCGGGAAAGCATCCGTGTCATTTTTTAGATTTCTTTGGCTATTCGAAAAATAGCAGATCTACAAGCTCATAGCGCAGCACCGAGTGCCACGCTATGAGCTTGTAGATCTGCTATTTTTGGGAAAAATATTGTGAAAATGGGTGCAAATCTTTGTATATATATATATATTTTAAAGCAAACCTTTTTTAACTTCGATCTGTGCTTCTGGGGGTCCCTGGAACATTTTGAGATAAGGGTCCGCGGCCAAATATTTATTTGGGGGTCCTTGACATGAAAAAGTTTTATATTATAGCAACATAAGTAAAAAGAAAAAACGGGAAAAAAAAGGATTTTGAAGACATTTGTAGAATCCCCAGATGCAAAGATTGTTCGCTTTAAAAAAGCTCACAGTTCCGCGCTATGAGCTTGTATATCTGCTATTTTTGACTAGCCAAAGACATCTAAAAATGACACCGATGTTTTCCCGGTCTTAATGGGTTAAAAAAAATCCCTTTATCCCCTACGACGCGTTTCAATGTAGGTACAGCGTGATATCCCATAAGGTTTAAATAAGAACATTGCAGTCAACAGGCAGAACGTTTTGTAAAGTCAATATTTGTACTTCATTTGTTCCCGAGTGACTGAGCACATTGCAGCTACTGTATTTAACTATAACATTTTCAACAGTGGTGGAAGACTTATCTCTCATTTTTTAACTTACTGTAAGTAAAAGTACCAATACCACAATATAGAAATACTCTGTTACTGTTACTTAAGTAAAAGGTCTGTATTCACATTTTACTTGAGTAAACGTACAAAAGTATTGGCATCAAAATGTACTCAAATAACCAAAAGTAAAAGTACTCATTGTGCGGAATGTCCCATTTCAGATGTGTCACAAAAATATTAATGCATAAAAATCTTTTGAAAATAGCAGATGTACAAGTCTACAAAGCGTTGCGATGCGTGACGCTTTGTGGGCTTGTAGATCTGCTATTTTCAAATAGCCGAAGATATTTTATTAAGGCTGAAAAGTGATTAATGTATGTTTTGCAATAACAATCAAAGTAACTAGAAACTAAAGTTTTCAAATGATCGTAGTGGAGTAAAAAGTACAATATTTGCCTCTGAGATGTACAATGGAGTAAAAGTAAAAGTAAAAGTAAAGTACTGTACTTAATACAATAAGCAGACATGGCAACACAGTAGCACTGCTGTCAACATTGTATCCATGGTGAGCATCGATCACCAGCAGACAAAAGGCTGAAATCATATTTATTAAAACCCAAGGCTGACTGGCTTTACACCTGCGTTTCTATAAGCCATGCTGCAGTGCTACGTGACACCATGCTTTCTTTATTTCTTTTCTCTTTCAGCCGCTGACACTGACAGCCTGTTGTCTGGGTTTTAACTGGATTGAAGGTCTCCAGTGCGGTGAACATTTATGTTGTGAGTCATTGGTAAAGGAATTGCTTTTTATAATAATAATAATAATAATAACAACAGATAATGTACATACAAATGATATAGCGCTTTTCTGAGTACTCAAAGTCGCTCAAAGCTGAAAACAACTGTATTATTATTCCACGTTGAGTGAGAGTGTGCTCTGTACGTAATCTGAAAGTCTTATTATTTTTACCTGCCTTTGTTTGCTCATTCTGGAAGAACCTTGGTTTAGTTTGATAAACACTTCAAGCTAACCTGTTCTGCCTCCTGTCGCCTGCTTCTGGGTCCTCCTCCGTACTTATTCCTGACAGCTTTGATGTGAGCTGGGAGTGAGTTTGTTTTTACATTGAAAAGAAAAAAATATATCTTACTGTTTTTCAAACTAGCGTTTGGGGTCAGTTTGAGTTGAAACTTGTCGGAACTGCCACGGTATGCCCCTGCTTGTCAACGTTCTCTGTCTAGCCTTATAACCACATCACATCTCGATTAGTTAGTGACACCCACAGTCACGAAACTAGAGGGAGCGTAAACAACAATCTGGTACCACACACCCATAAAACAAACATGGCCAAATTCTCCTTCTACAGCACGGCCACCAAGGTATGGAATAGACTAACCCCATCCCTCAAAAAATGCAGTTTGCTGGGCTCATTTAAAACAGCCCTACTCACCTTTCTGGAGGCCAAAAGAGGAGGTAGTACCAGTTTCCCGGTAGACAGACAACCCCCCTCCCCTTTTTTATATATATATATTTTTCATGCTTTTTTTGTACATAGTGGTATTTTTTCTCTGTATTTTTATGTTGATATTTGAACTGTTTGGTTGCTACTATATATGTCTATGAAATTATTGCCAAGGACCCCAACAGAAACAAGTCCGCAAGGACTTTTTTGGTCAGACCTTTTAGACAAAAGTATTATAAATGTAACTGTGTTGTTTTACATCATTTTGCCTAATAAAAATGTCAATCAATCAATCAAAAAACCACGAAAAAAAGAACAACCCCCCCCCCCCCCCCCCCCCCCCCCCCCCATAGATGAAGAAGGTCTATTTGGGGCCATGCGTGTCGGGAACGATGCAACGATGCAAGTCGTTGCATTTATACTGCTATGCGGCGCAAACATTATGCAAAGCTCGGACAATCAGTTAAGCCGACGATTCGGGTTAGCCAATCAGGGACCTACTGTATTTCAATAATGGAGAGATCAAGTTGTTGTAAATGAGAATTGTATTGAATAAACATTTGGCAATTAGACTCTAGACGTGCTCGGTCTTAGCTGTGAATGACAACAAAGATCTTCCTTATTGAGTTTACACTTAGAGCTATATATACTGGGTTAGAAGCACAAACGTGACATGACGCTCCACCAATCCGTGAAGCCCACGGTTTATGTTGGCCAATCAGGGAAGCTGATGCATACAATCTCCAGAACACACAGAGTATGTCTGCCTTTTCCTCAGACCCATCGGGCCGTCAGATACAGATATTTGGGATTTTTCGGTTCTCGGAAACCGCTGGTCCGCCATTCGGCTGAACTGTGCTGTTCCAAGACAAAAAAAATGAAAGACCTGCCATCTCCGGTGTAGGTACTTCCCAGCAGGCTGGAGTCTATTAAATACAATGGAAGAGTGGACGTGAACACAGCTTCTGAACCATTCTTTTTAGCCCCATGGTCACTGAACTAAATATTGGACCCGATCGTCACAAGACACACAATCTTCCCAAGATTTTCATACTAAAATGGCTTTTTTCAGAGAGACAAATCAGGAGAAAATCAACGTTATTATCAACCTTTCAACAGGGGGTCCGGGACCCCTAGGGAGTCCTCAGAGTTACTACAGGGGGTCCGCCAAATCATTGTGTGATTTTTACATTAACCACTTCAACCAAGCATCCCTATTCTGAGGAGAACTTTAGCCAAAAATAGCAGATCTACAAGCACACAACGCCTTGCGCTGTGAGGCGTTGTGCGCTTGTAGATCTGCTATTTTCGGCAAAGTGGTTTGATGTAGGGGGAAAAAGAGCAGACTAAGTACAGAGTGAAAGGTCAGGTTTACTAAGTATTGTTTAAGTGCATGGTTACGTGTCTGGAAATACACATTTACATGAATCAAACATGACAGTGCTGTGAAACAAGTCTATGAAGCTGCCTTTGAAATCTATGAAAATACAACATATTTTATACAATATATAATGGGGGTCCCTACTTTATCTCGCTCTCAGCCAAGGGGTCCTTGGCCTGAAAACGTTGAAGACCCCTGCTCTAGCAGGAGCTAACACCAGTAAACATAGGACATTTACTTAGTTGTAGGATTTGTGTACCATTTCAACTCTGATGGCTCCAATTGGGACGGTGTATCTTCCTAAATTAACCGTCTCTGTGCTGTCTTGCCCTCTGCCTGTCCTTTCCTCCTCCCCCGCTCATTGGTATGGATGATGTAGTGGTGATGAGTGACTGATTGATTACCAGCCGGTGTGAGCGGTGACTGATCATCGTGTGTGTGTGTGTGTGTGTGTGTGTGTGTGTGTGTGTGTGTGTGTGTGTGTGTGTGTGTGTGTGTGTGTGTGTGTGTGTGTGTGTGTGTGTGTGTGTGTGTGTGTGTGTGTGTGTGCGGTTAACTATGAGGTGGAACTAGGCTGGTGATTGGCTCCTGTGCTGTGGTCATGGACTCTATTATAAAGCTGGCTGTCTCCTGTTTGATCAGCATGTTGGTAGTGGTGGGGAAAAAAAACGTTCATTTCATTGAAGGAACGATTTCGTTTACGTTCACGGCAATGATTCGTTCAAATGATTCGTTCAAATGATTCACGTTCAGTAGCGCTCCCGGTTCCGGCCGGCAGCGAGTGCGTGCGGCGCACATGGTCGCGCATGGTCCGGTGACAGGTCTATAAGCTTAGCCTGCGCCCTCCCGTCCTCCTGTGTGCGTGACGTGTGCGGAGCAGGTGAGGGGGGTGGGGGCGCATGAACAAAATCGTGAACGTAACAGATTCAGGAAGTGAACGGGTTCGTTCACGGCAAAGAACTAGTTCTTATGATAGAATCGATCATGAACGACCCATATCACTACAGGTTGGTTGGCCTTGCATGGTTTCCTCCGCCATCGGTGTGTGAATGTGTGTGAATGGGTGAATGTAATGCATAATCTATGTAAAGCGCTTTGGATAAAAGCGATATATTAATGTACCATTTACCATTAGTCTCTAGTGGTGACAGGGGGAAATTCTCAGCCTGGTGAAAGTATTCCAGCTTCAAGTCCGATTCTTTTTTTCTTCAATCAATCTGCACTGAAAGCCTTTGACAGGCATACAGTAGGGCTATGTTTAACTTCAGTGACAGGATCATAACAGCCAGGTCTTGGCTGTATAAATGCCAGGTTTGCATCCGTCTGCGTCACCATTACCATCGACTGCCTGTCAGTCAGTCATTTCAGATGAGAACTTTTAATACGATGGTTGAGAAGTGGGTTCTGTGAGTGGTCTCCTGCTGTGAGGAACACAGCATGTGACCTGTCACATTATAGAAAAGAATGGTTCCACAGCTGACTTCAATGCTATGCTATAAAGTAATGACAACCTTCATAGAAATGTAGTGGGAGTCAAAAGTGCATTCATCTTTGAAATACTGCTTTAAGTACAGTACTGCTTATAGCAGATCTACAAAACGCGTTGCGAGCTTGTAGATCTCCTGTTTTCAAACACTTCAGTAATTTAACTTTTGGGTACTTTAAGTACATTTTGATCGCAATACTTTTGTACTTTTACTCAAGTAACATTTTGAACACAGGTCACTTAATTGAATTTAGTCAAGTACATTTTGAATTCCGGACTTTTACTTGTAATGGAGGATTTCTACATTGCAGTATTGATACTTTTACCCCCCCCCCCCCCTCACCCTCCTACATGACCAACTGTAGGGGTTAGCAGAGACAGAGACTGCACTGTGTGGGAAAATTAATTGGCATAAGGATTAAATTGTATGAAAACCCCGGGGGAGAGAGGAAGAAAAACAAAGACAGGGGAACAAATAAGCAGATTGGGGAAAAAAAGAAGCAAAAAGAGTTATTCAATCATCAAGCCCATTACCACCCATAAAGGTGTGTGAATACAAACCCTCATGGGACGCCCCCAATTATACAACACGCTCAAATATCTATCTGTCAGCCTGTTATCATTGGTGGTGTAAAGTTTGAATATACATTTTTTGAAACATATATTTTTTCCCAACAGCGAACATTTGTTACTCAAATCTTTGCTTCTGGGGGGTCCCTGGAATAAAATATTTTGAGATGGGGGTCGGTGGCCAAATGCATATACATTTTGGGGTCCTTGACATGACAAAGTTTGAGAACCACTGACATAGTAGGCCTAACGTGCGTTTCTTTTCAAAAAAACTGTAGAAGACATTTTGTAGAATCGGCCTCAGGTCTTAATGGGTTAAACAACGTATTGATATGATTCTACTGTGTGGGGGAGGGGGGGGGGGGGGGCTGAGAGAAGCAGAGAAGCTGCGTTCAGGATAGATGCGGGTGAAAGAATGTCGGCTCAATAGTTAATTTTTTAAATTATTTCCTTAATGAAGACAATTTATATAGATGTTTTTTTGTAAATCATAACTCACATGCAAGATAGTGAAATACTGGAGAGGAGGGGAAAATAATGAATGTTTTGATGGTTAAGGATTACAGTGATACCATTCAAAACAGAGGTTTTCAAACTGTGGGTTAGGACCCCAAATGGAGTCACAGGAAGGTGGCAGTGGCTACATTAACTGAAAAATCCTTCCAATTAGGTCTGTTTTTGTTTTGTGTTTGAATACATACAATTATACAATTAGTATAATGGTTTTGGCAACAGATATAGGCTCTATATAATAGGCTATAATCATATGAGATAAAACAACATAAAATCAGTATAGCAAATCATTTATCAACACCAAAATTACAATGGAATAACACAGAAATGAATACAATGTGATTGTACAATTATCTAGCTAGTCACACAAGCAATGCAACTAATTAAACCTCCCCTTATAAAGGGTATTTGAGCAAACGAGTTAGCGGACACAACTCAGACCTGTGTCTTTGATGGTTTTATTATACTAACCAGTAGTCAAGTAGAGTCAGGTTATAAACCTAAAAAAGTAAACACAAACAACAACGCAACGACAGATTACTGACATGAAATATACACACAAAACTATAAACCCCATCAGGAATCTACATATATATTTATTGTCGTGTAAACACGCTCTCAATTCTTACCGTCAGTCTCTTGGAGCTCGCAATGGAAAATGACGAACGCAGCAATAACACCCTGGTAACTAGTAACGCGGATGCATGCGTAGAACACTTTGTCCTGATAGTGAGCATCCACTCCATTTATATGGGTTTGGTCTACCCATGTGGGTGTAACCTTCTGTTGATTAATCATGTGACTTGTGTATTGTGGAAACACAGGCTTTAGCACTGTTCTAAACAGTAGCCACTGTTCCCCACCTAATCAATCAACATGCCCTCATGTGACACTCAGGTGACATGTGTAAAGTCCACTGCTGTGCTGTGGCTTTTAGAATTTGTATACATTTGGATTATATCGGATTACAACTTCAGTTTATAACTCCAAATAAGCAGTATTAACCTTCATACAGTATAAGCATGTATCAACTCCTAGGATAATAACTCGGCCTATAACTCCGGTATACGATCCTAAATAAGCAGGAAACACACACAATAATAATCACAATAATAACCTCAAACTTCAGGTGCTGGAAGGCCCTGGATAATTCATAAAATCACAATGCATCCTGATGCGACCTGTGAGCTTGCAGATCGGCTGTTTTCACTACAATGACAATGTCTTTAACTTTTCTTATACCTGGTGTTTCACCAGGATGGGGGAAAATTATTTTAGCACTTAGTGACTGCACCTTTCAGCAGAATAGATTAGAACAAGATAAACATCTATGTAAGCACACAAAACAAGAATTATTTTAACGGGACAATTTGATAGTGAATGTTGAAAACCGGGACATTTTAGTGTTTTAGAGATGTTTGTCTGTGTGGAAACACAGCTTAAGGGGCCAGTAAGCAAATTGGTGATGACAATGGCTGCCCTGAAACATAAGGGAACAGTTGTGTCATGCATGCTCTGGGCCCTATCTTGCCTTACCCCTTATGCCTAAACGTATTAGCCATATTTTGCTTATAGATCGGCTCTTTGAACTACTGGTATTTTAAAATGTTTTTCAAAAATAAGTACATTTACTTAAGTTCTGTACTGAAGTAAAAAATCAATGTACTTTTACTTCTCTGGAGTATTTCCAATTTTCTGTACTTTTTCTTCTACTCCACTACATCTCGGATCCAAATTATTGTACTTTTACTCCACTACAATTATTTGACTTTGTAGATTTTGATTATTATTGCAAAACATACATTACCCACGTCAGTGCCCTATATACATTTTGGCCATTTGAGAATAGCAGCTCTACAAGCTCACAAGAGTGAGTGAGCTTGTAGATCTGAGTTTGAGATTTGAGTATTTTATGCACCACTGGTGAATACAGTACCATCATGGGAGGCCCCCAATTATACAGGCTCAAATATCTATCTGTCAGCCTGTTGTCCTTAGCCTGTGAGACAGACTGCTGTGACGTGAAGGGAGTCCAGAATAGACCCACACTATTCTCTTGCCATTTTCACACGTCGTGTTGAAAATCTATAATGATAATTTAACCCATTAAGACCTGAGGCCGATAATACGAATGTCTTCTAAATCCCAGCAGTATTCTGAAAAAAAAAACGTACGTTTCTATATGAGTGGTGCTCAAACTTTTTCATGTCAAGGACCCCCAAAATTATATTTATTTGTGCGCCGACCCCATCTCAAAAATATTTTGTTCCAGGGACCCCCCAGAAGCAAAGATTTTAGTTACAAGTGTTTGCTTTAAAACAATATATATTCAAAGATTTGCACACATTTTCATAATAAAAAAAAAATAGCAGATCTACAAGCTCGTAGCGCGGAACTCGGTGCCGCGCTACGAGCTTGTATATCTGAGATAGCCAAAGTGTAAAATAATGCTTTTTAGCTCAAATCACACAGATGCGTTCCAAGTCTTAATGGGTTAAAAATGCTCACTGACATATAATGACCCCAAACACCGGCTACACACACACACACACACACACACACACACACACACACACACACACACACACACACACACACACACACACACACACACACACACACACACACACACACACACACACACACACACACACACACACACACACACACACACACTACATGAGCTCACTTTGTGCAAGGTCTCAGTGTTACCTAGAGCGGCCGATCTAATTCAGTAATCAGGCCAGGCAGATGGCCACAGAAGGAGGCATATTGTAGTTTAAATAGTCATGTAGTGGTATTTATTTTCCCATCATAGCAAAGTTGAATTGAAGTTTAAACTGGTGGTCAGCATGCATAGGTATTAGATATGAATGTGTTTTGGTGTTAACCACCTTGAGGTTGTATTTTCTTTTTATCAGAGAGAATAATGCTTGGGCACTTCAGGAGAGACCACCCAAATAGTCACCCCTGCTAAATAATAAATACGTGCCAACCAGTGGAGTGCTCCAGTCTTTTATTTGGGTAGTCTCTCCTGAAGTATCCAGGTATTATTACAGTATTTTATTTGGGTCCGCGGACAAATACATGCAATTTTGGGGGTCCTTGATATGAACAAGTTGGAGCACGACTGATATAGCAACATACTGTTAAGGATTTAGAAAAAAATGTTAGATATGTATTTGGCCGCCAACCCCAATCCACCACTAAAAAAAAAGTTAATTCCACCACTGCGAAAAACCAGAATCTTCCACAAGGACACTATTAAGTAATTAGAAACTCAACAATGAATTATTCATGCAAAGAATTATCATGAATGTAATTATTATACCCATGTTACTTCAGGCACTCCCATTAAAAAAAATCTGGATGCACAAAATAGTACGTCGGAACGAAGCTCTTTTTTGAAAATTAATTTTTAGTCAAGCATATCACTCTTAATAGACGACAGGATTTCTCATTAAGTTTTCATAATGGAAAATGCCAAACATATAAATACTAATTGTTAGCCATGATGATAATTATTAAATTATATGTCTGTTAATATTAACAACAAGTGAAATCAAAATGTGAGTTGAGAAACTTTTAAAGACGGGGTGCCGTGATTTCCCCCCCCTAAAACATAATCATGAGGTATTATGGTTATACTAGGAGGAAGATTTTTTTTTTTAATGTGGACACGCCTCCAGTTCATTAAGTATACCTGGTTCTCACCTTAGCACCTCCTCCACCACCTTAGCACCACCCACCTGCCCTAGTCCCTCCTCCTCCTCATGCCCACACCTGTTGTGTTATGATAATGAGGGGGAGGGTACAATGTTACTATGTCACTAAAGGGCTGTTTTTCTATTGGCACGTTTGACCCTCAAGGTTATTTTGCGCAAATCTTTGAATACATATATCTTTTAACTCAAATCTTTGCTTCTGGGGGTTTCCCTGGAACAACACATTTTGATGGGGATTGGCGGCCGAAAACATATCATTTTAGGGGGGGGGGGTCCTGGACAAGAAAAAGTTTGAGCACCACTGATAGCTGACAACAATAGCTTCTAAGAAAAATTAAGTCATTTGTTGAGACATTTGACAGTTACAAATGTTCTCTTTAAAATCATATGTATTCAAAGATTTGCGCAAATTTTCCACGATTTTTCAAAAGAAATAGCAGATCTACAAGCTCATAGCGCGGCACTCGGTGCCGCGCTATGAGATCTGCTATTTATTTTAATAGCCAAAGAAATCTAAAAATGACACAGATGTGTTCCCGGTCTTAATGGGTTAATAGGCTAAGCAGCAACGCATTGGACAGACGGACGGAAACACTGAGACTGATAGACTTCTCTTGGCACAACAATGAAAGAAGCATTATGCTGACTTTAGCTTATTTTCAACATGTTTTTCCCACTTAAACAGACGGCCGGGGCAGAAAGACTAGCCTTAGCCAACAGAGATTTGAAGTTTAGAAGCTAACTACATGAATATTAATTCATGCCTTCAAACCCTAGGCCCTCTCACACAAGAGGCCAACGCTTGCATATAATTATTGATTCCTGTTCTCCAATGCAGCTATACTTGAAAAGTTGCTGTGCCAGGCAGTTAGTACATTGTTTAAAATATATATTTTCACATTTAACCCATTAAGACCGGGAAAAAAATCTGTCATTTTAGATCTAAACCACTTTAATCATTATCTTATACTTTGGCTATTCAAAAATAGCAGATCTACAAGCTCATAACGCGGCACTGAGTGCCGTAGCCTACTACGAGCTTGTAGATATGCTTATTTCTTTTGGAAAATGTGTGCAAATCTTTGACTGGATATGTTTTTTAAAGCGAATTAGTTTCAATAAATGTCTTTTTCTTTTTTTAAACATATGCTGCCATAATGTCAATTTTTCTCAAACTTATTTCATGTCAAGGACCCCCAAAATGATATGTGTTTGGCCGCGGACCCCCCATCTTAAAATATTTTGTTCCAGGGACGGGACCCCCCAGAAGCAAAGATTTGAGTTAAACATGTATATATTTTCAAAGATGTTCACACATTTTCACGATATATTTTTCAAAAAATAGCAGATCTACAAGCTTGTTATCTGCTGTTCTTGAATAGCCAAAAGACATCTAAAGTGACAGAGATGCGTTCCCGGTCTTAATGGGTTAAAGGTAGAGGGAATAGAAAAGGAACTATATTACCTAATAGTTAAACTTGGTTTTGAATCTGCAATTTTAATCACTACTCAGGATACAAGTCTGCAGTGGTGGAAAAAGTACTCAAATTCTTTACTTAAGTAAAAGTACCAATACTGCAATATAAAAATACTCTGTTACAAGTAAAAGTCAAGAATAAAAAATTTACTTGAGTGAAAGTACAAAAGTTTTGGCATCAAAATGTACTTAAAGTACCAAAAGTAAAAGCACTAAATATTTGAAAATAGCGGATCTACAAGCTCACAACGCGTCGCGACGCGACACAACGCGTTGTGAGCTTGTAGATCTGCTATTTTCAAATAGCCTAGGTATAAAATAGGGCTAAAGTGGTTAATGTATGTTTCATTATATCATAGTTTATATCTGAAAAGTAACTAGTAGCTAAAGTTTTCATGTAAATGTAGTGGAGTAAAAGTACAATATTTGTCTCTGAGATCTAGTGGAGTAGAAGTAAAAGTATTGGAAATTGGAAATACTCAAGTAAAGTACAAATACCTCAAAATTGTACTTAAGTACAGAACTTAAGTAAATGTACTTAGTTACTTTCCACCACTGCAAGGTTGGCCTTATAGGCTAAATGTCAAGAAAACTGAGGTCATCACCTATAACATCTCATGGGAACATCCACCTCTGACAACAACAGGAGGCATTGTGCTGAAGGAAGTCAAGGACTTCAAGTATACCTGGGCTCCTGGGTCAACTCAACCGAGCAAGCTCTTAAAGTGAGGAAAGCACTTGCGTGGAGGGCCCTGAACGGCATGGCCAGTGTATGGAACACCAACCTCCCCCCGTCAAATCAAACTCAGCTTTGTCTACGCAACGGTTCTCCTCTATGGCAGTGAATGCTGGACCCTGAAGCCAACCCTGCAGAAGTCTCTAGACCAGTGGTTTTCAACCTCTTTCATGCCAAGGACCCCTAAATTGATATACATTTGGCCGCGGACCCCCCATCTCAAAATGTTTTGTGCCAGGGACCCCAAGAAGAGAAGATTTGTGTTAAAAAATGCAACATTATACAAAATTCTTCAAACACTTTCATGGATTTTTTTTTTATTCAAAAATAGCAGATCTACAAGCTCACAGTGCGTCACAAAGTTGTCCTTTAAGTACAATTTTGAGGTGTTTTTTTATTAATAATAAAAAACACTTTTAATTCTACCCCACTACTATAACTAAAACTTTAGTTACTTTGTAGATTTTGATTATTGTTACAAAACATACATTAACCACTTCAGCCCTATTTACATTTCGGCCATTTGAAAATAGCCGATCTACAAGCTCACAATGCGCCGCAATGCAACGCATTGTGAGCTTGTAGATCAGCTATTTTCAAAAGATTCTTTATACATTTTGAACTTGTTTAATCGGACATTCTGCACAATGAGTACTTTTACTTTTGGTACTTTTTAAGTATATTCAAGTTTATACTATTATATTATATATAGTACATTTTGAATATGGAACTTCTACGTGTAACAGAGTATATCTACATTGCAGTATTGATACTTTTACTTAAGTAAAACTTGCAAGTACTTCTTCCATCACTGATGTCATGGTTGTCAGTAGCTTTGCCCTGTCTTAGGCAGGCAAGACAAGGCAGTTTTATTTGTAGAGCACATTTCAACAACAAGACAATTCAATGTTCTTAAATTGAACAGAACATCAAGCAAAGAAAACACAATTATCCAATGACATTAGGATGCACAAAACAAAACAAAATAACAGATACAATTACAGTGCAGAAGAGACAGGAAAATAGCTTGTTCCAGATAATTTGAACCATTATTCAAATAATCTCTGATGAATGTGCCTTTTTGAGCTATTCCATTTGCCATTTAATGGGAGAACGCTGTAGTTCCCATGTCTAGCTGCATGTTGTTTGATGAAAGTCGCCCGTGACTAAAATGTCACATTATCAACTTCAGTACAAATAATGTTTTTTTTTCTTTCTTTTTTTTCTCCCCAACTACCTGTCTGATATATAGACTTTGAATGTTTGAGCATGACCTTTTATGAGAAAGTTTTGTGGAACAAGCTTGTCCCAAGAGTTGAATGAATGAATAAATAAATAAGGCGAATAAAACATCTACTGATGCTCTTGGATACATCATGCTGTGGCCTAAAGGTTAGAGGAGAGCCCTCGTTGCTGGAAGTTCGCCGGTTCGAATCCCCGGATCGGCAGGAAAAATCTAGCCGGGGTTTGAATGGTCACCACTTCCCCAACACCGCTGAAGTGCCCTTGAGCAAGGCACTGAACCCCAGTTGCTCCAGTGGAGCTGCTTAGTGGCCAACAGCATAAAACTGTGGTTGTACTAGTCAGCTCCATGGTTTTAATGTGTCTGTCTGTCTTTCTGTTTGTTTCTATGTGCAGGGCGTTGCTGCAAATGAGCACTTGTGCTCAGCTACTACCCTGTGTAAATAAATAAAACAAAAACAAAAAATCAGTGTTGTTACCTGGAGTCACTGGGTGTTTGGGGTCTTGGAACAGACACCCTCTTCCAGGCGACCCGACCGAGGCTCATC
The DNA here is from genome assembly GCF_963454915.1 of Gymnoscopelus microlampas. Taxonomy (NCBI): domain Eukaryota; kingdom Metazoa; phylum Chordata; class Actinopteri; order Myctophiformes; family Myctophidae; genus Gymnoscopelus; species Gymnoscopelus microlampas. The sequence goes on along the minus strand of NC_139959.1, from coordinate 43,015,153 downwards.
AGACCCCAGCCTGTGTCCAAGTGACATGCTACTGCCCCCACTGTCTCCTGGGGGCTTAGAGACAGGGTGGCAGGTGAGCTGTAACTTACCAGCGGGTGTTAGCGACACTAGGATGCTCTAGGCCATACATGGGCAACTGGCGGCCCGGGGGCCACATGCGGCCCGCAGGTTAATATTCGGAATAGTGATATATTATTGATTTCAGCTGTTACAATTCCAAACATGCAAACATGACCCGCTTTAATTACTTACAGTCTATATTAGTAGTTTAATGACCAGTCCATTGTCTTTTTAATGTCCAATGTATTTGTATTCAAGTTCAAAAAGTTAACATAAGTATAACTAAATGCATTTGAAATTAAATAAAAATGTTACTTTTCAGGATTCCAATTGAAAAATAGCCAAAACAAATCTGGATTTCAATTAAAAAATAGCAAAAATAGCAGCGCAACGCGTTTTGAGCTTGTAGATTGGCTATTTTTGCTACTTTTATGTGATATATAATGCGAAGTACGCCGTTCATTTATTTAAATAAATAAAAAGTTGAATAAAAGTTAATACAGCGATAATAGGTTTCTGTACAGTATATGCAATGTGGCCCTCTGGATTGAGTGTGGAAATTATAGTGGCCATCATCAAAGTTGCTTTAGGCACTGTGGGTTGCCTCCGGGGTCAGGCTCCTCCTCCTTCGTCTGACCAGAAGTGGGCGCTCTTCTGTGCGTTGTGTCGCCGTTGCCGCTGGTCACTCAAACATCTCATTCTGCCAAGATGGATTACCGCAGTCTGTATGGCTTGCTTTGTGGGTTCTTCCTCTCAGAAGAAGTGGTTTGGGCCAGCCAACCAGTGTTGATTTCGTCGACTAAAACTATGAGGAAAAATGTTCGTCGACTACCTTTTTTCACTGACGAAAACTAAATACAAACTAGATCAAAATTAAGCTATGATGACAAAAACGAAGACTAAAATAGTGACAATTTCGTCAACAAATAAAAACTCGACTAAAACGTCAGTGAGGGACTAGTGGAGAAGAGATCCAGTAGAACTAAAAGACAAGTCATTTTGTTTTTGGTTGCGCTCGGGTGTTGTGCTCTGAAAATAGCAGATCTACAAGCTCACAACGCGTCGCGCTGCGACGCGTTGTGAGCTTGTAGATCGGCTATTTTCAGCTTGCAACCAAGTGTAAAATCAGCCATTATGACGCCATCAAGGCTCCGCTTAAATACATTTTAGTCGACTAAATCAAATGTAGATTTAGTCGACTATAATCTTATGATATTTAGTCGACTAAAACTAGACAAAAACTAAAACATTTCAGATGACTAAAATATGACTAAAACTAAATAGAATTTGCTCTCAAAATCAACACTGCAGCCCCAACCCTCTCCACCCCGGGTTGCCGTCTCTCCGGCCGTCGTCTGTCTCTCCAGAAGGAAATACATACATAAATGAATGAATGAATAAAATGACAGAATCGGTTGCCAGATTGCTAAACCACTTACCTGTTACCCCCCAGGTCTTTAATATGTTGCCTAGGCAACAACTTGTGGCCTGGGGCCTGTTTGTAACAATAGCACAGCTGCTAAAACCATAGAATATTTATGTATGCATTGTATCAGTTATGAGTCTATTCCCTCGCTCACCATTTTGCACAGATTTCATCATGAAAGTATAGACCTTTTTTTAAATCATATTTGCCATAGTTTCCTTTCACAGGTCTTTATACACAAAGTCTCTGTTGGGTGTAAACCTCATATATTATGTCCAAAACTGTTACTTTTTAGGATTCAAATTCAAAAACGGGACTCTAGAAAAAATGTCTGCACGTTAACGATGGGTATTCATTTAACCCATTAAGACCTGAGGCCCATTCTACAAAATGTCTTCGAAATCTGTTTTTTTTTTTTTAAGTATGTTTCTATGTCAGTGGTTCTCAATCGTTTTCATGTCAAGGACCCCAAAATGTATATGTATTTGACCACGGACCCCCATCTAAAAAGATTTAGTTCCAGCGACCCCCAGATGCAAAGATTTGAGTTACAAATGTTTGCTTGAAAAATATATATATATAGTCCGGGAGCCAGGCCCAGCCCTCAGGATGTCGTCTGCTAAATTTTTGTCACTATGATTTCCTGTTAGCATATACCTTGGGCCATCACAAGTTCATACTGACCACCCCCAACTCGGGGCCGTTTGGTCTCAGGGGCCCCAAAACCCTTTTTTTGGGCCGAAATGATGTTAATGGCAATATTAATTTACTAAAATTACATAAATTGTCTTACACGTATGAAATTCGGCATGGACTATCCTGACACATAGGGGTAAGTAGCAAAATAGGATTCTAGTGCTTGCTACCATTGTATTTTTAAATATGACCTACAACATCCCCAGAAACACAGAAAAAATACTGCCCGCTTGACAAATAACAACAAAGATGATTATTTTCCAGCACTTCATGGTGCATATCACTGCCTCAATTGTATATAGAAAACTTTCCATGTCCCTAAGCTTCAATTTGAGCCCAAGATGACCTTTGTATCTTGAAAATTACTCTTTCTGTAGCCAATAGTCTGCACTATACCTCGAATCTCAGAAAATTGAATATTCATAGTCATAGTAGAGGCCCTAGGAGGGGTCCACGCGCGATTGCTTATTTCTTTTCTAGTTTGGATTTTTGGCATCCTTAGGACCTCTAATATATGGAATTCGATGATTCCAAGAAAAAAAGCGGTCCAAAGTGTGTTTTTTTCCAATGTTTTATTACCCCTATGAGACCTGCAGGATTGCTGAGTGGAACGGCGGCAAGACTGTCTTTCGGAGACTGTGGCACACTCAAATTTAGACATAGCCCAAAGATAGAGATACCATTTGATTCTAGACAACCTCAGGTTTCCAATGCGACCAACGGTGCCATGCTACCTTGTCGGGAAGGGGGCTAAATACCTAATGATTAAAAAATGATTCGGCCATCACCATTTTCCAAATGGTCCCTTGACCTGTCACCTCAATATATGTGAATGTAAATGGATTACATGGATACCTACAAGGCTCCCCTGTACAGACATGTCAAATTTATGCCAATCTCATGCAGTTTCGGGCAAGAACCATGCCGTTTTTTTTGCATGCAGTACAAATATGTAATTCCAACCTATTGTAAAAAGAGACCACTTTACTGTATCTATAGCTGTATGAGACCACTGTACTGCATCTAAAGACCACTGTACTGTATCTAGACCACTGTACTACCTCTAGATTCCACTGTACTGCATCTATTGCTATATGCGACCACTGTATTTTATCTATAGCTGTATTAGTCCACTGTATTGCATCTAGACCACTGTGCTGCATCTATACCCCACTGTACTGAATCTATAAACCACTGTACTGTATATATAGACCATTGTACTGCATCTATAGACTGACTACTGTATCTATAGACCACTCTAGTGCATCTGTAGACCACTGTAGTGCATCTATAGACCACTGTAGTGCATCTATAGACCACTGTAGTGCATCTATAGACCACTGTAGTGCATCTGTAGACCACACTAGTGTATCTATAGACCACTGTAATGCATCTGTAGACCACTGTAGTGCATCTATAGACCACTGTAGTGCATCAGTAGACCACTGTAATGCATCTGTAGACCACACTAGTGTATCTATAGACCACTGTAGTGCATCTATAGACCACTGTAGTGCATCTATAGACCACTGTAGTGTATCTGTAGACCACTGTAGTGCATCTAATAGACCACTGTAGTGTATCTGTAGACCACTGGAGTGCATCTGTAGACCACTGGAGTGCATCTGTAGACCACTGGAGTGCATCTGTGGACCAATGTACTGCATCTACTGAGTCTTCGCGGTGACCACCCCCCACTGGGGCCCTCCCAGGCTCTGTAGACCACTGAACCAATGGTATATAGATACAGTACAGTGGTCTTTTGATGTAGTACAGTGGTCTATAGATGCAGTACAGTGGTCTAGATTAAGTACAGTGGTCTCATACAGCTATAGATACAGTAAAGTGGTCTCGTTTTACAATAGGTTGAAATTACATATTTGTACTACATGCAAAAAACTGCATTGGTTCTTGCCCGAAACTGCATGAGATTGACATAAATTTTACATGTCTGTACAGGGGAGCCTTGTAGGTATCCATGTAATCCATTTACATTCACATATATTGAGGTGACAGGTCAAGGGACCATTTGGAAAATGGTGATGGCCGAATCATTTTTGAATCATTAGGTATTTAGCCCCCTTCCCGACAAGGTAGCATGGCACCGTTGGTCGCATCGGAAACCTGAGGTTGTCTAGAATCAAATGGTATCTCTATCTTTGGGCTACGTCTAAATTTGAGTGTGCCACAGTCTCCGAAAGACAGTCTTGCCGCCGTTCCACTCAGCAATCCTGCAGGTCTCATAGGGGTAATAAAACATTGAAAAAAACACACTTTGGACCGCTTTTTTTCTTGGAATCATCGAATTCCCTATATTAGAGGTCCTATGGATGCCAAAAATCCAAACTAGAAAAGAAATGAGCAATCGCGTGTGGACCCCTTCTAGGGCCTCTACTATGACTATGAATATTCAATTTTCTGAGATTCGAGGTATAGTGCAGACTATTGACTACAGAAAGAGTAATTTTCAAGATACAAAGGTCATCTTGGGCTCAAATTGAAGCTTAGGGACATGGAAAGTTTTCTATATACAATTGAGGCAGTGATATGCACCATGAAGTGCTGGAAAATAATCATCTTTGTTGTTATTTGTCAAGCGGGCAGTATTTTTTTTCGTGTTTCTGGGGATGTTGTAGGTCACATTTAAAAATACAATGGTAGCAAGCACTAGAATCCTATTTTGCTACTTACCCCTATGTGTCAGGATAGTCAATGCCGAATTTCATACGTGTAAGACAATTTATGTAATTTTAGTAAATTAATATTGCCATTAACATAATTTCGGCCCAAAAAAGGGGTTTTGGGGCCCCTGAGACCAAACGGCCCCGAGTTGGGGGTGGTCAGTATGAACTTGTGATGGCCCAAGGTATATGCTAACAGGAAATCATAGTGAAAAAAATGTAGCAGACGACATCCTGAGGGCTGGGCCTGGCTCCCGGACTATATTCAAAGATTTGCACACATTTTCACGATTTCTCAAAAATAGCAGATCTACAAGCTCGTAGCGCGGCACTCGGTGCCGCGCTATGACCTTGTAGATCTGCTATTTTTGAATAGCCAAAGTGTAAAATAATGCTTTTTAAGTCAAATCTAAAAATGACACAGATGCTTCTCTCTGGCTTAAAGTGTTGTTGTTACTGAGTGACACCCCATTTTCATACTGAATAAATACAGAATTAATCCTGATCTCTGTTTTCTAAATAGAAGGTCAAACTTGATTTAAAATCTGTTTGAAAATATTCTGCGACTTTATAGACCCAGATCTGTAATGAGTTTGAACTTCACTCAAACGGAAAGAATATTAAAATGCACGTCAAACTTAATTTCCCTCAAGGTTTTTTTTTGATTACAAGAGATACTGACAAACTTTCAATTACAACTTTTCAAGGAGAAAAACAGACCGAGTGAGTGAGTTGTGGCAATGTGTACTAATTACAGTGGTGGAAAGTAACTAAGTACATTTACTCAGGTACTGTACTTCAGCACAATTTGGAGGTATTTTTTACTTTACTGGGAGATTTCCAGTTTTCAGTGCTTTTACTTCTACTCCATTACATCTCAGAGAGAAATATTGTACTTTTTACTCCACTACTATTATTTGAAAACTTTAGTTAGTTTCCAGGATTCAAATTCAAAAACAACAAAAGTAGCAGATCTACAAGCTCGAAACGCGTCGCGAAGCGACTCGTTTCGAGCTTGTAGATCTGCTACTTTTGATGCTTTTGTGTGATGCTGTAGTATATGATCAAGTAGGGCTTTAATGGAGATAAGAGGTTTCTGCTCTGACAGCCAGGACATCCTAGTTAACCATCCTCGCGAACCCCCCTCCAGCTGGCACACACAACATTATGTGGTTGACCCCCCTGTTGTGTCTCAGCTGTTTCTCATGCCATAATGAAAGGCGCATAATGCTGCACTCAGCACAAACTCTCTTTTCTTTCCTTATTGATGTTTAACCCATTATGACCTGGAACGCATCGTTTTAGATTTGAGCTAAAAAAGCATTATATTACACTTTGGGCTATTCAAAAATAGTAGATGTACAAGCCCATATGGGCTTGTAGATCTGCTATGTATCGGCTTGTAGATCTGCTATTTTAGAAAAATCGTGAAAATGTGTGCAAATCTTTGAATATAATATTGTTTAAAGCGAAAAATTTTAACTATATTCTTTGCTTCTGGGGATCCCTGGAACAACATATTTTGAGATGGGGGGCGGTGGCCAAATACATATAATTTTGGGGGTCCTTGACATGAAAAAGGTTTGAGAACCACTGATATTATAGCAAGATAGTTTTTTTAAGAACGTTTTTAGGATGTAGAAGACATTTGTAGAAAATCCCCCAGAAGCAAAGATTTGAGTTAAAAATGTTTGCTTTAAAAATATGTATATTCAATAATTTGCACATATTTTCATGATTTTTCCAAAAAATAGCAGATCTACAAGCTCATAGCGCGGCACTCGGTACCGCGCTATGAGCTTGTAGATCTGCTATTTTTTAAATAGCCAACAACATCTAAAAATGACACAGATGCTTTCCCAGTCCTGATGGATTAATATGAAACCTCGAGCCTTCCAGTCTCCATGGACGGGATCTGAGTCCACTAGTTTCTGGTCAGGTGTGGCATGTGAAGATTCTGTCATAATCGGGCATGGTTTTTGGCCATGATTTATTGTTTCAAACCTCAAGGATTGTGACAGTAGGATTGTGTTAATCATTGAACATATAGGAGCATCCTGTGCATGTGGTCAGTGGGGGATGAGTTTTCGAGGCCTGTTCATTATGTGGTCCAAAGCAAGCTCTGCAAGCTATGTGTGTTCATCTCAGGTATCTCTAGAACCAACCCTGGGTTGCTAGAACAGTAGTCTGGGAGGCATTGCCTCGGAGTTTGGACAGCGGGGGCGCGGCCACTGCGTTGTGATTCAAATCAACAGCCAATGAAGAAAAGGAAGCGGGATCCAAATGCAGTGGGTGTTGCATCTAAATAGGATCGACGGGAAGCAATTTCCCCTTGAGAAATTTCGGCCGCCATTGTTGTGTACTGCTGTTTGCCTCTCGTCGGACTTTTTACACGAGTTGCACAGCTCCAGACCGGTAAAAGGCGTGTCCGCTCAGATTCAGAGCGTAAATGACATCCCGCCCACAAATCCCAGGGCTCTGGCCCAGAAGTTCCTCGCCAAGCCGGCGAAAACTTCTGGGAACTCAGATTACTAGAACAGTGGTTTTCAACCCTTTTCATTATCAAGGACCATTATTTATTTGGCATTTGAGCCAAGGACCACCATTTGATGAGATTTAGACTCTTTGACCCAAAGGCTTAGAATATTTTGTTATCGTTGGATACGATTTTGTCCACAATTCCATCCATGCTGTGTTGATGTTGGTACCATAGAAGAGACTACAGGCAAACATTGATCAAAATAACAATTATTTAATTAAGTAATGCAGATGTCTAACAATAATTTTACTCTTGAGAGCGTAAAATGAAACCAAATGGGTCCATTTGGTTTCATTTTACACTCTCAAGAGTTAAAGATCTAATAAGGATCCATTTGGTTACCAACTCTCCATCATTTAGCTGGGGACCACCTGGAACACCCTCAAGGACCGCTGGTGGTCCCCGGACCACTGGTTGAAAACCACTGCTCTAGAACTATGCTATTTTAAGATACCGCAATGCCTCCATCACTGATAAAGGGAGATTAAAAGAAAGAGATATGCATAAGAAAACTAATTAATTTCGAGTCAGCAAGGCAAGTATCCTCACACCCCCTCAAAAGTTTCAGTTACTATAGAAATATGATCTCATCGCCTCATTTGTACTTATTTCTTATTTGATATATTGAGAGAGTACTTGAAAATATTTTCTTTTGTCTTCACACGTCATGGGTGCCTTTTCACTTGCCCGCAAAGGTGAACAAAATGATCCTCCATTCATTTCACTAATCTTCTCCTTTAATGTGAGCCTCTTAATACTTTCCTTCCTCTCACATTGTCATTAGTTGATGATAAAGAAAATAGAAACAAATGACATCCAATCCAGTGAATTATCACTTCATGTATGCACTGTAACACTGTGTATTCATTTCAGATATACATTGTGAGAAAGACTGACATCGCATTTTCGTACTGAACACATATAGAATTAATCTTGGGCTCTGTTTTCTAAATAGAAGGTCAAAGTTGGTTTAAAATCTGTTCAAATATTCTGCAACTTTACAGACCCAGATCTGTAATGAGTTTGAACTTCACTCAAACGGAAAGAATATTAAAATGCACGTCAAACATCATTTCCCTCAAGCTTTTCATTACAAGAAATACTTACAAAACTTTCAATGACAACTTATCAAGGAGAAACGCAGACTGAGTGAGTTGTGGCAATGTGTACTAATTCCAGTAGTGGAAGTAAATTTACTCAAGTATACTGCACTTAAGGAAGTTAAGTTTTTAGTACTTCTACTCCACACATCTCAGAGGCAAATGTCGTACTTTTTAGTCCACTATGATTATATGAGAACTTTAGTTACTATAAACCTTTGCAGATTTTGATTATTTAGGACACATAATCACATACATTAACCACTTCAACCCTATGTACGTACATTTCGGCCATTTGAAAATAGACGATCCACAAGCTCATGCATTGTGAGCTTGTAGATCTGCAATTTTCTAAAGATTTATATACATTTTACACATTTGAAAACTTGTGAAATGGAGCATTCTGCATAATGAGTACTTTCTACTTTTGGTATATTTGACCAGATTTTTACTTGTAACAGAGTATTTCTATATTACTTATTTTTGATTGGTAAAAGCTTGGTGCACTTTTTCCACCACTGACTAATTCAATGAAGAGCAACGAATTGATTTCAGTTTTTCTTTTCATCCCTATGGCACACTGTGACGTTATTGTTGTGCCATTAGTGACAGCCTGCTATCAATCACAGAGTCGGTTTGCTTGATTATGGACTGACTGCTCATCATCACATCTTCAGCAATGAGTCAGCTTGGAGAGCCTGAGACCAATGATTATTTCACTCACATGCACGCACACACGCACGCACGCAAAATTAAACTATGTTTTCAGGAATAATTTTATCTGTTTAACTATCGTAAAGCATGCTCTCTCTGTCTGTCTGTCTGTCTGTCTGTCTGTCTGTAATACCAAAGTCATTCAAAACTGAATGATACATGAATTAAATAATCACTGCGACCAATTTAAAATAATAATGAATGACCTGCCATAACATATTAGCCCTTAATCAATACCAGATCAATATATTCTCTTAGGTTTTTTAATTGGACGCCAGACGTTAAATGTGGTTTTCCAGAGTGACACAGATATTCCCTGGTAACATCTTCAGAGACATACCATCATCATCATCACCATTAAAAATGAACGGAAACAGTGTCTCAGTGAAAGTGTGCGTGAAGGTGTGTAGGTGTGCGTTAGAATCGGGATCAGAGAAGGACAGCTGTCCTCTGTCCCAGTCCAGCAGGACTCTGATCCTCCGGAGTTTCTGATTCACTGAGCGATCAATCCTCTTACCCCTTTTTGAGGTTTCTGCTCTGTATTCACCCTCTTGGAACTCTATACACCAGCATCCAGTCCCTGTCACTCCCTTCCTCCGCATAGACTCCACACACACACCTACTTTCCAGAATGTATTGTCTCCAACCTCAACATCCCAGCCGTGAGACCCTGAGTTCAAGCCCTCAGAACCCAGGACGCGGACATACCAGTCAAACCTCTCTGGGTTGTCGGGAAGCCACTGTTTCTCTCCACGTCTCACGCTGATCAGATCATCAGACAGCGTGAGCCATGGATGAGCAGTGTTGGGGTCCAGGATGACGGGAGTGTAGGAGACAATGTCCTTCATCTTGTCCCAGACTCTGAAGGTCAGGTTCTTCAGGTGTTTGGCCACGTCTATCAGCGCTCCTGAGACCGGCGGTGGGTCCTGCAGGGTGAGCTGGACTCCCTCCATCGTGGTCTTGTAGTTCTGCAGGAATGAGACGTGGTCGTCGGCTCTCAGCTGGTCCCCAGCAGCTCGGATTGCATTGGAGAGGGTTTCCATTTCTCTGCTCAGACCCTCAATCCTCTCCTTCATCTCCTGACTCTTCTGAGCCTCTTCCTCCCGCAGAGTGGCGATCCTGGCCTCCTCTTCCTTGTGTAGGAACCGACGAAAATTCTGAAACTGTTCTTTAATCTGCGTCTCTGTGTTCCTGGCCTGAACCTTGATCTGATTTTTTGTTTTGTCGTAATCTCTTTTAACTTGATCAAAGACGTCCAGTTTCTCCTTCAAAGGTTTCAATGATTCCTGCACCTTCTGTTTGCAACGTCCAGACGCTTCGTCCACGTGTAAGAACTTGTGTCCGGCGTGTTCCTCTGAATCTCGACACGCAACACACACCGGCTGTTCGTCTTCCAGACAGAAGAGCTCGAGCTTCTCACCGTGTGCGGTGCAGAGGACCTCAGAGCTCACCGACGAGGAGCTCTGGCCTTTTTCCTTCAAGAGGTTCTCACACAGGTTCTTCAGCACAAAGTTTATAGGAGGATCTTCCCTGGAGCATCTTCTCTGACAAATCGGGCATTCTTTTGTTGGTCTTTCCGCCCACCATTCCTGCAGACAGTCTCTGCAGAAGCTGTTGCCACAGGACAGCACAACGGGATGTTTAAAGATGTCATGACACACGGGACAGGTCAGCTCCTCTTCCAGAATAGTGAAACGGGAAGCCATTTTGTGTGCTGCTCCCTGCTGCTCCCTGATCTGGAATGTTCTCTGAGGCTGTTAGACCAGAGGAATACTAGAAGACAAAATAACGATAACATGAGTATGAGTATCAATTGTACTATTATCTAGAAATCACACTTGCTATGCAATAGATAGATCTCCCACCAGTGTTGATTTTGTCGACTAAAACTATGACGAAAAATTTTCGTCAACTACCTTTTTTCACTGACGAAATACATAAAAACGAAATAATAACTAAGCTACGATGACTAAATCTAAGACTAAATGTATTAACAATTTCGTCAACAAATAAAAACTAGACTAAAATGTTAGTGAGGGATCTAGTGGAGAAAAGATCCAGTAGAACTAAAAGACGAGTCATTTTATGGTTGGTTACCCTCTGAAAATAGCCGATCTAAAAGCTCACAACGCGTCGCAGTGTGACGTTTTGTGAGCTTGTAGATCGGCTATTTTCAGCATGCAACCAAGTGTAAAATCAGCCATTACGACGCCATCAAGCCACCTCCAAAATACATTTTAGTCGAATAAATCAACTGTAGATTTAGTCGACTATAATCTTATGGTATTTAGTCGACTAAAACTAGACAAAACCTAAGACATTTCAGATGACTAAAATGTGACTAAAACTAAATGGAATTTGATTCAAAAGTCTATGACAAAAATGTAATCAAAATGTGTTGTCAAAATCAACACGTCTCCCACGTACAGGGTATTTGAACAACCGAGTTAGCGGACACAACTCAAACCCTGTGTCTTTGATGGTTTTATTATACTAACACACAACACAAACACACACTAACACGTTTAGGCCAGTGGGTTATAGAACAACAACACAACGACAAATTACTGACATGACACACACACACACACACACACACACACACACACACACACACACACACACACACACACACACACACACACACACACACACACACGACTAGGCCTGTCACAATTATTACATAATTGTCTAATCGCAATGATTTCAGATAAACGCAATTATTTTTGCATAATCGTCACAATCGTTTCCATGTTGAGAAATGTTCACACATTTTCAAATATTATAAAAAAGCAGAAATAGCTGATCTACAAGCTTACAGATCAGCTATTGTAGATCAGCTATTTCTGCTTTTTTCACATGTATAACATTATTAAATTATGTCAATAATTTCTTTGTATATTTAAAGGTAGGGTAAGTGATTTAACTTTGGTTAAAATACGTGTTAAATAGCTCTATATTGTGATAGTACTCATTGCTATAGAGTGTTTGTTCAGTAAAAGGAGTCTCCATGTCTCTCCAGCTCTTTATTAAACAGACAATGCATTTTCAGTGCTCTCCCCTGATTGGCTTAAATGTTGTCACCTACCTGAAAATGTACTATTCTGTTTACTAAAGAGCTGGAGAGACTCCTGTGATGGAACAAACGCTCTGTAGCAATGATTACTATCACAATATAGTACTTTAACCTTTTTAACAAAAACAATCCATTTACCAAAACATATCACTTACCCTACCTTTAAGTTATTTGTCATATCTGCTCTGTGCAAATTCTGATTACGAAGCCTAAAAGGCAAACAGAGTTGTTTTATTCATAATTCACATATTCCAATGTTCATTGGCCAAACACAATTAAATCGTTAATCGCAATTATTTGAGTGACAATTAATCGTCAACTTAAAGGTAGGTTAAGTGATATTTTTGGGTCATTTATTTTTTGTGTTAAAAAGGTTAAAGTACTATATTGTGATAGTAATCATTGCTACAGAGCGTTTGTTCGGTCACAGGGGTCTCTCCAGCTCTTTAGTAAACACAATATAGTACATGTTCAGGTAGGTGACAACATTTAAGCCAATCAGGAGAGAGCACTGAAAATGCATTTTCTGTTTAATAAAGAGCTGGAGAGACATGGAGACTCCTTTTACTGAACACACACTCTATAGCAATGAGTATCAGAATATAGAGCTATTTAACACTATTTTAACCAAAGTAAATCACTTAACCTACCTTTTAAATGTGTAGTCGTGACAGCCCTATACACACAACTATAAAACGTATCAGAAATAAATACATTTATCGCCGCATAGACACGCTCTTATATCTTACCGTCTCTCAGAGTTGAAAAATGACAAACGCAGCAACAACACCCTGGTGACTAGTGACACTGGTGTGGAAACACAGGCTTTTAACACTGTTCTAATACAGTAGTCACTGTCCACAAGCTCCTCATCTGACCTAATCAATCAACACTCTCATGTGACTCTCATGTGACATGTGCAAAGTCTCTCGCTGTGGACCCCCAACACCACAGGTCAGAGCTGTGGCCTCCAGACTTGTATATGCCTGTACCTACTATGACCAACTATCCCTTGTACTGTACATCAGAGGGACATTTTCTTTGCATTTACAATCACTTTCAAAGTGCCAGTGATTTGCAACAGAAATAATATATACTGTGCATGCATACTACAGTACTACAGCCACCGATGTATGGATTTCCTTTACCCTATACTATATCAGTGGTGTAAAGAAACTAAGTACATTTACTCAAGTACTGTACTAGCCTGGTTCCATACCATAGACCCCGCCCACTCTCTGAGTGGACTGCCTCTTGGTCTGGAGTTGTAAATGTGAACCGAAGACTTCTCCGGTACAACATGCGTTGTCCAATGAGAGGCGGAGGTGGGCGTGGGGATCCCTTAGGGTTGGTTTTAGGGAATTTCTAATCCCCTCCCGCTTGTAATCCCCGACACTGGAGCCAATTTCAGACTGAAGCTCCACCCAGCTTCAGTCTGATAATCAGGCTAGTACTGTACTTAAGTACAATTTTGAGGTTTTTACAATTTTCACTTTACTGGAGTATTTCCAATTCAATTGTCTATACTTGTACTTTTACTCCACTACATCTCAGAGAAAAATATTATACTTTTGCTCCACTACAATTATTTGAAAACTTTAGTTACTAATTACTTTGCAGATATAAATGATTACATTATAAAACATACATTAACCACTTTAGCCCTATTTTATACCTATGCTATTTGAAAATAGCCGATCTACAAGACGTCCCGAAGCTCAAAACGCGTCGCATCGGGACGCGTTGTGAGCTTGTAGATCTGCTATTTTCAAAATTTGAGTACCTTTACTTTTGGTACTTTATGTACATTTTAATACCAATACTTTTGTACTTTTACTCAAGTCAATTTTGAATTCCGGACTTTTACTTGTAACAGAGTACTTCTACATTGCAGCATTGATACTTTTACTTAAGTAAAACATTTGAGTACCTTTTCCACCACTGATGGTTTATAGGCAACAGTCACTGGACTCAAGTGCTCCCTCTGTCAATGGCGGCGCTGCTTGAGAAATGACTCCATCCATTGCTATCCTGAGGGAAGAATGTCTGACAATAATGATGCCGCTAAGTGGGCTGAAAGGAGGGACTCACAGACTGTGAAGAATCAGTCCAGCTTTCACCACAGAAGTTGCCGAGTCAGCATCATGGCCGACAAGGGGATTTCAATAAATCAAGAAAAGCTAAACCGGAGCTCTAGTGGCAGTGGTGGAAAAAGTACTCACAATGTTTTACTTAAAGGTTCTATGACATTCATTTTCACTTTTTATATATTTTTTGGGGGGTTTTATGACCTCAATTACACCCCAAAAAACTGAACTTTGAACATTCAGTGGATTTTCTGTGGTCTGGGGTTTTCTGAATAATTAGGCTGAAAAGTAATCTGAGATTGGCCCTTGGATAGTGAAGTCACAGGCCATTAATCCCGCCCACTCTCGCCCCTCCCCTCGCCTATCCTTTCCTTTGGTGATTGACAGGCAAAATCCCTCAACAGCGACACCCGCAGTCAAATATTTCTTTTTTTCATTGCAGTTGAAAAGGCTTTAGAAATGTGAGAGAAAAACACCTGCAATGGCTCACTAGAGTGGAATTTTCAGTTAAAACTGTTTATACACGTTTGAAGGACCATGACAAAGACTTTTAATGTGTTGTAAAATTTAATATCATGAAACCTTTAAGTAAAAATATCAATACTGCAATGTAGAAATACTCTGTTGCACGTAAAAGCCTGGAATTGAAAATGTACTCGAGTGAAAGTACAACAAGTATTGGTATCAATATGTACTTAAAGTACCAAAAGTACTCATTATGCAGAATGTCCTGTTTCAGAAGTTTTCAAATGTATAATGGGTATAAGTATAATAATGTATATATGGGTGGAAACCTCATACGTCCAAAACTGTTACTTTTCAGGATTCAAATTCAAAAATAGCAAAAGTAGCAGATCTACAAGCTCAAAACGTGTCACCTCGCGTCGCGTTTCAAGCTTGTAGATCTGCTACTTTTGATACTTTTGTGTGACACTGTAGTATGATCAAGTAGGGTGTCAATTTACGGGGGGAAACAAAATATATATATATGGAGATATGAGGTTTCTGCCCGACAACAACAATATATTACTTTGAATCATTTCCTTCTTAATTGCTGTGAAAACAGTAAGTCATTAATTGCTAAAATCTCACTGTGTCACACTAAAAAACAAACCATAATCGCACCACTTCCATCCCAAAGAACCCACAGAATAACCGCTGAAACACCAAGTGTGTGTGTGTGTGTGTGTGTGTGTGTGTGTGTGTGTGTGTGTGTGTGTGTGTGTGTGTGTGTGTGTGTGTGTGTGTGTGTGTGTGTGTGTGTGTGTGTGTGTGTGTGTGTGTGTGTGTGTGTGTGTGTGCCACTGTACTTATAAGTTATTCATTTGCCATCAGGGCTGCTGTGAGAACGCAGTGTAATGATTCAGTTATATGCAGTGTAATCACGTTCCCTTAGAGCGCTGATTAGAGGAAGTTAAGTTCAAAGTGTAGGTTAAAGAGTTCAACGGTAAATTAACAGTTCCCAATATAAAAGACAAAATGAAAAAAACAAACAGACATAACAAAAATAACAACAAAACACAACATAAAAGCAAAGTTTTCAAATGGTGTTTTTTCCCCCAATTTAATCGTTAAAGGGATTCTAGGCAACATTAAGCCTAAATTAAAAAAATATTTATATATATATATTTTTGTCCCCTCTATCAGCCACTATATAATGATGCTGGGGTGTTTTCGTGCATTGAAACACAGTCCTCTTTCTGAAATCCGTATTTTTTTCTTTTTTTGATCTCTGAACTTGCCTAGAATCCCTTTAAGTCAATGAATTCATCCCCCCCACATATATTGCTGTGTTGTCACTGCTGTTGTATCGTACTGACTCACCTACCACACTCCCTGCTGACAGGTGCCGCCTAGCCCTAGGATCAATACCATTTTATTTTTTTTTTATCCGGTCGGAGCAGAAATAACTTTATGTCATCAGGTGGCCGGAACCAACGACCGGAACCATGCCGTGCATCTCCAAAATGATTCCCCTAGTTCAGGGGTCTTCAACAGGGGGTCCGGGACCCTTAGGTGGTCCTCAGAGTTACTACAGGGGCAGCCGCCAAATCTTTGTCTGATATGATTTTTCTTTTTACCTTAACCACTTGAACCCTTGCATCCCTTCTCTGATGAGTACTAGCCACGAATAGCAGATCTACAAGCTCACAACGCTTCGCGCTGTGAGGCGTTGTGAGCTTGTAGATCAGCTATTTTTGGCAAAGAGGTATATACTGTAGGTGTAGAGGAAAAAGAGCAGACCAAGTAAACAAAAAGTATAATCTGAAACACAATTTTATACAATATAGAGGGGGTCCCTGCTTCATCTCTATCTCAGCTAGGGGGTCCTTGGCCTGAAAACGTTGAAGACCCCTGCCCTAGTTTAAAACTTGTTTAGTGTGGTATAATCGTTTCGTTTCGTATAGCCTAATAATCGTTTGGTATGTTCATCTTTTATTCTAACTCGTAGCGCGACTAGCGAGACAAAACTAATTGATTCACACTATTTGGGGAACAAAAACAATGCGACGCCAACCAGACTTTTCTTATTTCCACACAACAGCTCTAAGTGATATTAAAGACATAGTTCAATGTTGAAAATTAGTGGTTTTCCCCTTTAAAGTAATAGGCCTACAGATGCATGGATGGGTTTTTTTGTAACCCAAATCCGTGTTTACAAGTTCATTATCCATCCACCATCCTCCCGCGGTAATTATATCATCCTATTTATAGATCCGCACCAACCGCACCAAATAATTGTTATTTTCCTGACGTTAGTTTTCTTATAAACAATTTTACTGACCACTGTCGCGATGTAGTGACTGTATACAATCCACAACCATGGTAACAACAAGCGCACGTCTTCATTCAGTTACTTTTGCTTTCAACCACTTTGTTGCCATGTCGGCTTTCTATAAGCTTTTTAAAAGCGACTTTTGGGCTTGTTTGGCACTTGTTTTAGGCTTGTTTTCATAGACCTGGCTGCTTATTTCTCTCTCAATCTGGCAACACTGGCTGCCTGCAAAGCAAAGTGTAGTAAGCGGCTAATTTGTACCTGGTGTAAAATTACGTAATATTAAAATACTACAAACGGTGATCTATTAGGTGATCTATTAGCTCGTGCTCATTTGATTTGGCTATTTTATCTCATGTGTTTATGAAAGTAGATAGCTGATATATTGCACTTTTACCTTAGCGCTAGGCACACTCTTGGTTGCTTGTTTTTACAGGAAATGCTCTTAAGACCTCTGGTGATTAGTAGTTTCGTTCCCTACCTATGTTGAATGCACTGATTGTAAGTCGCTTTGGATAAAAGCGTCTGCTAAATGACTGTAATGTAATGTAATGTAATGTACAAACGCACACACGGTGACATTTCGTGCTTTTTAATAGCTATAATAGGTCTATAGATAGATATCATTAATTTAATTTCCGCATTATTTCACCCGCGGTTTATCCAATATTAATTAATAATTATATTGGATTGACCCAAATCCACCCAAACTGCGGTTACCCGCGGCACCCGTGGGTATAACACCGTGATCCGCGCATCTCTAGCCTACACTTACTTGGCAGCTTGCAATAAACATTTCTCACTTGATGTGGGTGTGGAGATCTAGACCTGGGGGAGGTTGGCTTTGTTTCAACTGGCAGGATACAGAGATGAACCCACAGAAAAAGGTCTGTAAAATGGAGTGCTGATATTTTACTAGGCATGCAGAAATATATTGCTGAACAGATATTATGATGAAAAGAAGAAAAAAAAAACACAGCCGTGGCTATAATAAGATATGACTCACCTATAAATTTCATAGGTTCGTGATTGATTAACAATACTTTTGGCCTCGTCTCAAAGAAAAGACACACTGGCTGCCAAAACTAGTACATCACAGATGAATCCACATAACAGCCATCTTCATGAACTATATGCTAGTGGATAGGATGTGCCGGACAACAGTGCCGGAGATTAGCTGCTCGCAGTCAGACGGACACACAGACAGACGGACGGACGGACAGACGGACAGCAGACGGACAGGGTGCAAAACATAGTCTCGGCCATGCCTTTTGGGCCTGGCGGAGACAAAAAATGACAGTCACCTAAACTCTACATAAAACACTATACATAGTATACCTATAGTGCTATAAATCAATTGCACTTGCCCACTAAAAACAGTGCAATAGCAACAACAGTATTAAAAGCAGCAGCATTAAAACAAACAGCATTAAAAACAACAAACAGTTCATGTGTCACAAGCTTTGTGTGTTTGAAGATCTTTTTCCTCACCAATGTCTATCAGCAGCTTATGCCTTTGGCTGATTCAACCTAAAATACTGTATCTCATTCATATAAATATGAAAGCTAATCTGTCTGGAACCGCAAACATATTTGAGTCTTATAAAGCAGTGGTTCTCAAACTTTTTCATGTCAAGGACCCCCAACATGATATGTATTTGGCCGCGGACCCCCATCTCAAATATTTTGCTTCCAGGGACCCCCCAGAGGCAAACATTTGAGTTACAAATGTTCACTTAAAAATATATATATATTCAAAGGTTTTCAGAAATGTTCACAATTTTTCAAAAATAGTAGATCTACAAGCTCATAGCTCACCTCCCCAAGGACCCCTGGGGGTCCCCGGACCCCACTTTGAGAACCAATGTTATAAAGCACCTCATGAGTGACACAACCCAGGTTTATCTTTGTGTTTTGTTTTATTTAAACACAAACTAATAACAGCTCAGAGCTGAATGATAAAAAGTTAATCATTAGCCTACATCTCGGAGTGGATGTCGACGAACCACCTGAAGCTCAACCTGGACAAGACCGAGCTGATGTTCATCCCAGGGAAGGGCTGTCCTCACCGAGACATGGCCATCACCATTGAGAACGCTGTGGTGACGTCAACTCGGACTGCGAAGAATCTGGGTGTGACCCTGGACGATCAACTGTCGTTCTCGGCTAACATCGCATCAGTGACACGGTCCTGCAGATTCCTCCTCTACAACATCAGGAGAATTTGCCCCTTCCTCACGGAGAAGGCAGCCCAGGTGCTCATCCAGGCTCTGGTCATCTCCCGCCTGGACTACTGCAACTCCCTCCTGGCTGGTGCTCCGGCATCTGCCATCAGACCTCTGGAGCTTGTTCAGAAAGCTGCGGCTCGTCTGGTGTTCAACCGCCCCAAGTTCTCTCACACAACTATCCTTCTCCGTTCTCTGCACTGGCTCCCCGTAGCGGCTCGCATTCAGTTTAAAACCCTGGTGCTAGCCTATAGGGCAGTGAAAGGAACAGCTCCTTCTTACCTCCGGGTTTTGGTCAATGCCCACACCCCTGCCCGACCACTCCGGTCTGCCACCTCGGGGCGACTGACTCCCTCCCCACTCAACGGTCCTTCTGGTCGATCGACACGGTCACGACTTTTTTCTGTTCTGGCCCCACAGTGGTGGAATGAACTTCCCACTGATGTCAGGACAGCAGAGTCGCTGCCCATCTTTCGCCGCAGGCTGAAAACCCACCTCTTCAGGAAACACTACCCTTCCTCTTTGCCTGGCCTACTTGTTGTTAACTAGTTGTAGGAACTATTGTTGTATTGTTGTATTGGATCTATTAGCTCGTGCTCATTTGATTTAGCTATTTTATCTCATGTGTTTATGAAAGTAGATAGCTGATATATTGCACTTTTACCTTAGCGCTAGGTATATTCTTGGTTGCTTGTTTTTACAGGAAATGCACTTAAGACCTCTGGTGATTAGTAGTTTCGTTCCCTACCTATGTTGAATGCACTTATTGTAAGTCGCTTTGGATAAAAGCGTCTGCTAAATGACTGTAATGTAATGTAATGTAATGTAAAAGCCTACATTATGGTTTGAGTCCAAAGCCCTTGCCAGCTTCCTGTTTTTCTTTTTTTGGCATCCCAGTGTATGTAGGCTACTGTACAGGTCCTGACTTACAGTAAGTTCACTCCAAAATGTGTACTTTATGGTGCAGTGTTACACCACATCTGGTTACCCATGGTGCAGTGTTTACACCACATCTGGTTACCCATGGTGCAGTGTTACACCACATCTGGTTACCCATGGTGCAGTGTTACACCACATCTGGTTACCCATGGTGCAGTGTTACACCACATCTGGTTACCCATGGTGCAGTGTTACACCACATCTGGTTACCCATGGTGCAGTGTTAAACCACAATATAATTACCCAAAATATTCATATTTGAACTGGGGACCCACCACCGTGACACACATTTATTTTCAGCTTTACTTATTTAGGAAGGTCAATTTGAGAGCAAGCTCTCTCTTCCAAAGACGCCCTGATTACAGCAAACATCAAATGAAACAAAACAAAGTACAAGATAACAGTTGAACTTCAACTCTAAAGGTTGTTACACACCGGGGCGATTTTTTCGTGCGAATAATGCGGGTTTTTTTAAAACCTTATAAAGTCAATGGCTCCGTACATGGAGCGAAAAAGCGAAGCGAAAAAGCGTCTTTTAATTATTCGGAACGAGTCCGAATTTTGCGAATATTCGCTATTTTCGCCTGTGTCGCCCGGTGTGTAAGGACCTTAAGTGTTAATAATCTGTTAAGATAATTGGACATTTTCTTAAGTAAGGCTTTGTGGTTATGTTTATTTTATTTGACATGGACATCATAATTCCATTGGACAAACCAGATGCATTATTTAAAGTGTTACAGCCGAGGCTTAATTTACAACACTCAAGATCACATATCAGACCAATACATTGACTTGTGAGACAAAAAGCCAAAAAAGCAACAGCATCCTTACAACAAGCAGTTAGAATATATTCATGTTGCACATGGGAACAATAATATCACCATTGTTGTAAAGCTGTTCGCTCTACCAGAGCTCTGACGTCAGATGACTAATTGAGTATGTCCATTGTTCATGTCATTCATTTCAAAAAGAAAAAGAAATCACACCCTGTGTGAAGGAAGCGGTGCCTTTGATGAGCCCCGTATTGATGTTGTCATCAATATTTGTTTATGGGACAGACACACACCCGGACAGACAAACGGACACCCGGACACACGGACACACAGACAAAGTCAGATATAGAGCGGTTGGCACCGTTAAAAAACATATTTGAAAACTGCTTTCATTGAGATATCTCAGAAACCAGCTCGATATCAGTAGCTTGCTCCTGTTTTTCTGGGTGTGTATACACATCGTTGTCTTGTCCTTCTTCCATTTTGTTTTTTCTGTTTGTCTGCTGTTTTGAGTCTGTATCCCCTCCAATCCTCCTGCTGTAAGGTGAGATGTCCTGCCAGTGTTTAGTGTCACAGAAGGGGTCCCGGTTTCGCTCAAAGAAGCTCTTGAGTTTGCTCTTGACCAGCTCGCCGGCTTTGACCACAGCGGCGGCGTCAAACTGCTCCTTCATTTTCTCTGCATAGTGTTTCTTGTACGTGCGCTGAGAATAGCTCTCCTGAGAGCAGAAGTTTAAGCAGCACAAGACAAAGAGACCAGCAATGGCAGCTCCAATAAGGACCCACCACCCTATCAGCTGTGGATGAACAGAAAGAGCACAAGCCTGGACCCCAATGGAAACAAGCCCGCAAGGACTTTTTTGGCCGGACCTTTTAGACAAAAGCATTATAAATGTAACTGTGTTGTTTTACATTCTTTTGCCTAATAAAAATTTCAATCAATCAATCAAAAAACCTACAGTTCATAAAGCATTGAACTTTATTCAACATAAAACAAATAGAATAAATAATACTTACAGAAATTATGCTGATACAGTTAATGCGCGCACGCGCACGCACACACACGCACACACACACACACACACACACACACACACACACACACACACACACACACACACACACACACACACACACACACACAAGAGCATTGCTATACCTGTGACTCGGCCAAGAACATTGGAAGCTTCTCTTTGCTTTTGACTGTGTCTTCGTCGCAGGTCACTTTGACAAGCTCCTTAAAGCAATCCTCCAACTCCTTAAGGCAGTCCTCTGTCATGTTGTTCACACACTCCCGTGTCTGACAGTACACTTTCAGACCGCTGGCAGCGCACTGAAAAAAGGTGCCGTTTAGCAGTGCCGCACACAGCCATATTATAGGGACTACGGAGGCACGCATGAAGATCGCGCAGACTGTGCATTTCCATTTGCATTGTGGTTTGCAGCGCGGTTCACATTTACACAGTGGTGGAAAAAGTACTCAAATTCTTTACTTAAGTAAAAGTACCAATACTGCAATATAAAAATACTCTGTTACAAGTAAAAATACAAATAAAAAAAATTACTTGAGTAAAAGTACAAAAGTATTGGCATCAAAATATACTTAAAGTACCAAAAGTAAAAGTACTAAATATTTGAAAATAGCCGATCTACAAGCTCACAACGCGTCGCGATGCGACGCGTTGTGAGCTTGTAGATCTGCTATTTTCAAATAGCCTAGGTATTAAATAGGTTTAAAGTGGTTAATGTGTGTTTCATTATATCATAATGTATATCTGCAAAGTAACTAGTAACTAAAGTTTTCAAATAATTGTAGTGGAGTAAAAGTACAATATTTGCCTCTGAGATGTAGTGGAGTAGAAGTAAAAGTATTGGAAATTGGAAATACTCAAGTAAAGTACAACTACCTCAAAATTGTACTCAAGTACAGTACTTAAGTAAATGTACTTAGTTACTTTCCACCACCACAGTTTGGTGCTGAAGAACAGGCAAAGAACCAGCAGCATAACAAACGGGGCCAGCAGGAAAGTCACCCCGTAGAAAAAGTTCTGTTCATCACAGGCTAGGGGCACTGAAAGCTGAGCACTGAGAAGATATGCTCACCACCGATGGTCATGAATGCCATGACACTGTAACCAATGGTGGTTTTCTGTTTCATGAAGAGGTTCAGGGAGGTTCGGAGGAACTCCATAATGCAGATGAGAATGTTTCCAGATGCACTCAGAGAGTAGAAATGAAGTAAAGCAAAGTAAATGAAAATAGGAGAAGGAGAGATTAGAATCTGTACTCCATAAAGCAAAGCAAAGCAAAGTTTGTTGTTTACCCAGGGTGTCGGACTAAGTACGAAACTTGTTTCCAGTCGGACCCTGCATGGAAGCCTTGCTCAAGGGCTATTCAGCGGTGATTCATGATTGATGTGATGAATTGGGGAGTCGAACTAGGGACCTTCCGGTATCAAGGCCGCCCCTCTAACCACTAGGCCACCGCTGCCACTAAACCATACACTGATGGTTGTGAGTTGACATCTGCATGTGTAACTCCCTTTACCTGCCCTTTAGCTCTGGCTTTATCCCTCCCTCTCTCTGCCAGTCTCCGTTTACTGGCAGGTCTCCGTTTACAGATTTCCATCAAGATTAATTATTTGTTTTGTGATTTTCATTCTTTATTTTTTTTTTGCATCTCACATACACACACACACACACACACACACACACACACACACACACACACACACACACACACACACACACACACACACACACACACACACACACACACACACACACACACACACACACACACACACACTCACACACACACACACACACACACACACACACACACACACACACGGAATGGAAGCATGTGAAGTTGTGAACACCCCATCAAGTAGATATGAACATGACATGGGTTTTGGTCGAGGCAGACATAGAGTTTTCATGGAGTTGCAAACCTTAATTTTAGCCAAACAACCGTTGCAGAAACCTGTGCACTTGCTTCCATGCTATAAATAAACCATCTAGCCTGAGGAGGATTATTATACATTTCTTGTCTGTTTGTTTGTTTCGTGTACAAACTGCCAATTTACTTTAAATGTATTGGGAAAAACAGGGACACGGAGACTAAACCCAATCTCATGGTCTCGACTCCAGTTCTGCCCAGAAGTTCATGGACCTGCATTCTTAGTGGCCTGTGTGCAGTGGTGTAACGTAACTAAGTACAATTACTCAAGTACTGTACTTGAGTACACTTTTTAGGTACTTTTACTTTACTGGAGTATTTCCAATTGTCTATAATTTTACTTCTGCTCCACTACATCTCAGAGGAAAATATTGTACTTTTACTCCACTACAATGAAAACTTTAGTTAGTAGTTACTTTGCAGATATAAATTATAGAACATAACCACTTTAGCCCTATTTTATACCTAGGCTATTTGAAAATATCCGATCTACAAGCTCACAACGCGTCACATCTGTGCATTGAGGGGCAATGCCCACCCAGAAAGCATTGAGGGGCAATGCCCACCCAGATTAGACCTTGTGCCCCCCCCCCCCCCCAGTCCAGATTGGCCAGTAGCACCCTACCCTACCATTATTTTATGTTGTTGTACAGGTGTCAAATTATGTTCTTTTTATGTTCTGTGTGATTATTATTAATATATACATTTTCAAATTAATTAATAGTTTAATGAAAATGCAATAATAAAAGGTACACTGACACTGCACCGTGTCGGATTTGTTTTGATGTACACCTGACACACGACATGACGGTGACCTCCCGTCACCAGTCTTTCAATAGGATACGCCCCCAATAGGATACGCCCCTAGTCTGCAGTCTGCAGACAAACCCCTCTCAGTCTTTCCACCTGACGGTGACTGACATGCTGATGCTCCTGTGTGTTGTTGTGCATGCAGCAGTGAGAAAACTAGTCAAATGGACATAAAGAAGTGGCTCAAAACGTCGCAAAAAATGGCACCATGTTGTCCATCTACATTTGAAAAATCAGACCCACCACCGTCCGAATGTCAAGCGATAATTCCTATTGACAAAGACGATGAGGATTGTTTGTGGGGAGTTCAAACGCACCCAAAGGGCTCCCGCTGTGACTTCCAGAGCCAGTCACAGCAGCTGAACGTTTGGACCAGCCCTGAAACATGACTGTCATACAGACGAGCGTCTGACCAGAGCCCGTGTCCTGTGCACATACTTCTCCACCAGTCAGAGGATCTCGGTTCCGAGACACCAAACCAGGTGAAGTGGGATAAATATCCGAGCAGCATTTACAGTCTGAAGAAACGCTCGTTTGTTTGTCAGTTAATGGTGTCATGGTAGCCTGGCAACGTCACATCATGACGGTCATGACGAAACTTCAACCTGGTTCTTACACTTTATCCATTTACGGCCCGTAAATCTACTTAAACGTTCACATTTCAAATATAAAGTTCTTTACCCCATGGCCATGGACGTTACAATTATGTACGGGCCCTCAGAAGTACCTGTATATTTTGTGTTGTTCAATAAAAAGCATTTTAAACCGATCAGCGGCCATTTTCTTGTAGAGTTATAATGTATCAGGGTGCAATACACTTTCCAACCGATAGGGTCGCGTAGTTGAAAGAATGGAGAAAATTCGAAGAAAATGGCCACCGATCGGATTAAAATGCTTTTTATTTAACAATACGGAAGATAAGGGTACTCTTGAGGGCCCGTACACAATTGTAAAATCCGTGGCCATGGGGTCAGAACTTTATATTTGAAATCTAAATGTTAATGTAGATATACGGGTTGTAATGGAGAAAGTGCAAAAAACAGGTTGAAGTTCAGCCATGACGCTCGTGATGGACGAGCGTCGTGTGATCCATGTTATGTTTAGGGAACTTTGACCAACTTTTCCTCCCGCCGTGGAGATGGCAACATTAAGACACTATAAGCATATAAATTAATGCTCAACATAGTTGTATTTGTTGGTGCATAGCCTTTTTTACCCTTTCCTCCCGCCCTGGAGATGGCGAAATTATATAATTATAATGAACATAATTTATTTTATTTGTTGCTGTTGGTGAGATCGTGTTTCCACTGTATGTGTTGCTTTTTTTGTGTATAGTTATTGTTTACCGTGGGCCTACTCTTTTATAGTGTTTTCTCCCGCCGTGGAGATGGTGACATTGATTACATTAAGACATTGCCATTACTTTTATTTGTTGTTGTTGGTGCGTAATTGTAGCCTTTTTCAAAGCACTTTCACTGTGTTGTTGTTCATTATATAGGCGAGCATTTGCTTGCTATATATAGACCAATTGTTTACCAACATTGAGACTGGAGTCGCACAGGTGATTATTTCATGCAATCAATTCAACCTGTTGTTTTGGGGTGCGCTGGTTTCAGCACACCCCAACCCCCTCTTGTGTGTTGGCTAGTAGTTCAAAGTAACAAATAATTGTAGTGGAGAAAAGTAAAATATTTGCCTCTGAGAGTGGAGTAGAAGTAAAAGTACTGAAAATTAGAAGTACTAAAATTAGAAATACTGTAAAGTAACATTTACTCAAGTAGCCTACTGTACTTTTGAGGTATTTTTTTCCCCAGTACTTTTACTTCTACTCCACTACATCTCAGAGGCAAATATTGTACTTTTACTCCACTACAATTATTAGACAACATCAGTTACATATTTGTATTATTATTACAAAATATACATTACCCACTTCAGCCCTACATACATTTTGGCCATTTGAAAATAGCCGATCTACAAGCTCACAATGTGTCGCGATGCAACGCATTGTGAGCTTGTATCGGCTATTTTCAAAAGATTTGTATACATTTGAAAACTTGAAATGGGACATTCTTCATAATGAGCACTTTCTACTTTGGGTACTTTAAGTACATTTTGATACCAATCCTTTTGTACTTTTACTCAAGTCAATTTTGAATTCCTGACTTTTACCCGTAACAGAGTACTCTTTCCACCACTGCTCAACACTTAGCTATAATGAGCTGATGAAATGGTGTGGGGTGCTCCAATAGCTGTATTCTAAGCCGTGCCCCTGGGCTTAAGGCTCACTCTGGGTCGGGGAGAAGCCTAGGCGAGTACCTGTGCTTGGCTGCCCCGCATGCCTGTAGCCATGAAGCCATCTACTGTATCAGCGCAGCTTATAGGTTGTTTCTACTGCTCAGCACCATGACACCATGACACTAACACAGGCTCTCTCCCACATTTTCCAAACCATGCAGTCGATCAGTAGCTACACTGTATACAGCTCTTGGTCATATACATATAATAGCAAAATTAGCCAATCTTCAAGCTCACAGCGCATCGCTTTGTGAAGCGTTGTGTGCTTGGAGCTATGCTGTAATTGCTATTTCTGAAAAGAAGTGGAGAAGAAAAAACTCTAAATATTATGAAAATATAAGAACATGCGGCCACAAATACAGTACGGGCACCAGGGTTAATATAGTTATTATTATTTGCTTTTTAAATTGTGATGTCATCACACATAGAATATGAAACATATCAGACAGTCTACAGTACATTTCCCAAAATTAAATGCATGGATTTATTTCAGGCTGGCCATGAGAAGCATGCAGGGATAAAACATAATCCCCTCTGGCCATGAAAATATGAATGACCAGAGGAAGATATCAAAAGAGAAGCATGAAATTCCCCCCCATCCCCCCAGCTAATCCAACTCTGCACACAGGCACGCACGCGCGCGCACAGAAATTAAAGAGACATTTCAACCAAAATGTCATTAAAGCCTCACTATGTAACTTTTTTTTTATGAGTAAAATGTAATTTTGTCCAATCTGTATGGTAGAGTATCCTACTATAATTCTAGTAACCTGTCTGTAGTGGTGACTGTCTGTAGTGGTGAAGCCGGTTCTCCTCAGTGGCTGGAGCAATTGCTCTGATTTTGCACACAGCCATTGACCATTACCATCTGAACTTAACTGTGAAGCCCGTTTTTCAGCTTTCTCAGCTTCTTATTAGCGTTTATGTGTGAAAGAATGTCGCCTCCCGGGTTGCAAGATCATGTGCGCATATCCCCCCACGGATGCGTCGACCGGGTATGGTCTAGTATTAGTTAATACAACTATACCATACCCGGTCGACGCATCCGTGGGGGGATATGCGCACATGATCTGGCAACCCGGGAGGAAGTTAGTCCCATAGCTGGGCAGCCCCGTAACCATGGCGACATTCTTTGACAGAAAAGCGCTAATAAGAAGCTGAGATTTGATGAAATTGAAAAACGGGCTTCACAGTTAAAGGGATATTTCACTTTCAAAAAAACTTTTGGTGATTGTATCGTCCACTCAGGCTTTTACACCCCAGACAGTTTTTAAGTTGCTTGATTCAATATTTAGAGATTAGATATTCATTTTATCAGACACGCCCCCTTCCTATACAAACCCATTGTAACTTCAAACTCCATTTTTAACATGTTAGAATCATCAAAAACACCCGTCCTTGGTTCACCCGTCTCCTACTGCCCCCCTAATACGTGAGGGGGCCGTGTTTTTTCAATTACTTTTTTCATTTATTTTTTATATTTTTTTTGGAAAATGAAAAAAATAAAATACAACAAAAAAATAAAATAAAATAAATGAAAAAAAATCTCGGAAAAACACGGCCCCCTCACGCATTAGGAGGGCGGTAGGAGACGGGTGAACCAAGGACGGGTGTTTTTGATGATTCTATCATGTTAAAATGGAGTTTGAAGTTACAATGGGTTTGTATAGGAAGGGGGCGTGTCTGATAAAATGAAAATCAAATATCTAAATACTGAATCGAGCAACTTAAAAACTGTCTGGGGGGTTCACAAAGGCCTGAGTAGATGATAACTTCACCAAAAGTGTTTCTGAAAGTGAAATATCCCTTTAAGTTCAGATGGTAATGGTCAATGGCTGTGTGCAAAATCAGAGCAATTGGTCCAGCCACTGAGGAGAACCGGGTAGCTTCACCTACTCACTCACCAGACAGAGGTTACTAGAATTATAGTAGGATAGCAGTCAGCAGGGAGTGTTTGTCGGGAGGAGTAGGACGAAGGCTCTACGTCCTCCTGGTGGGGGCTCCTCACTGGTAGATGAATCAGTAGGATATAACAGCAGTGACAACACAGAAATGTGTGTGGGGTGGAATTAATTGGCACAACGACTAAATTGGAGAGAAAAAGGGGTAGCTTTGATAGCAAATTTAAAAAAGCATTATTTTACACTTTGGCTATTTTTTAATAATTATAAAAATATGTGCAAATCTTTGAATATATATTGTTCTAAAGCGAACACTTTTAACTAAAATCTTTGCTTCTGGGGGGTCCCTGGAACAAAATATTTTGAGATGGGGGTCCTTGGCCAAATACATATACATTTTGTGGTCGTTGACATGAAAAAGTCTGAGAACCACTGATATAACAACATGGCATAACGACTAAATTGGAGAGAAAAAGGGGCAAAAAAAAAAGAACTGGCTACTCTAAATAAAAAATAAATTAAAGCTAGTTTGGGTCCTGGGTAGAGAAATCAAATTTATCTCCATGGGTCTCGAGCTAAAACGTTTGGCAACCACTGTTCTCAACAGCTTAGCTGTGATCTTATACACAGTATGTATCAGCCCATCTATTACTATGCTGGTGATGTAGCCCGTACTGTACAGTATAACTATATGGATGATGAAAAACAAGCTTCTCTCTGTCTCCACATCTCACCGTGGGGCTGTAAATGCCACCTTCATTACCATGAGCCCGGGCCCCATGCAGCCTGATGAAGAACTATAAGCCTTGATTTCACAAGCAGCAGAGATGAGAGCGGAGGATTAGCAGCCTGTCGACACGCTGAAGGGAACTCACTGCGTCCCTGTGATGCTGTCTGTGGCATCAAAGTTCATCCTTATTAACACGTTCACACCGGGAAAGCATCTGTGTCATTGTAGATTTCAGCCATATATATAGCACGTTGGTTGGCTATTCAAATATAACAGATATACAAGCTCATAGCGCGTCACTTTGTGCCGCACTTTAGGCTTGTATAGCTGCTATTTTTTTTTATTCGTGAAAATGTGTGCATATCTTTGAATATATATATAGTTTTAGAGCAATTTATGTTAACTCAAATCTTTGCTTCTGGGGGTCCCTGCTGGTACGAAATATTTTGAGATGGGGGGTCCGTGGTCTCATTTTTAAGGTTTCTTTGTCTGTAAAAAAAATTAGCAGATCTACAAGCTCATAGCGCGGCACCGAATGCCGTGCTATGAGCTTGTAGATCTGCTATTTTTTAAAACATTTCTGCTAATCTTTTTTTGTAACATTTTTAACTCCGAAATGTGCTTCTCGGGGTCCCTGGAACTACATAATTTGAGATGGGGGTCCACGGCCAAATACATATCATTTTGGGGGTCCTTGACATGAAAATGTTAGAGAACCACTGATATACTGTGTGTAGCAACATACATTTTTAAGAAAACTGTTAGGATTTAGAAGACATTTTGTAGAATCGGCCTCAGGTCTTATTGGGTTAAAGAATGTGAGGATTTACAAATACCATATCTAATAAATCATGATCAAAGTGGGTTTGATTCGAAGTTTGTTGCAAAAACTAAATATTTGACTTTGAGTTGACATTTGCCTGAGGCAGAGGCAGAGAATGCATGTCTAATTCATCCCCTTTGCACAATTAATCTATCTTCACAACTTGTACGAGTTCAATTGTATTTCTATTGAACACAATCTCCTGTATAGGCCTAATAATCATCATGGATTGTTTTTTAACATAGTGTTTTTTATTTTTCATTTCGCTAGTCTTTGGTGTTTTATTGAGTTAGTATCAGTATTATTCCCACAGCATTGTTGTATGATTCAATATTAGCCGTGTTCAAGTGGCTTGTTTTCCCCCAGCTCGGGGGGCTACAGTGCCTCATTTAACTCTGTTGGAACACATTGTAAAAATGAGGGCCCTTCAGAAACACAACAACTCCCTGGAAGCAAACACAGCTTATCGTTGCTTTCAACCTGGCATCCCTATTTCAGGCACGTGCCGTATTTGTGAAAATTATCAAAATTAAAATTTGCGAAAACAGTAGCTCTACAAGCTAACAACGTGATGTGTTTGTGAACAGTTGTAAATATGATATTTTTCTACTTTTGTTTGACTGTCATATGACATTTGTTACGACAAAAATAACATAAAAGGATGGAATATGGAAACACGCCATTGTGAGTACATATAACGTCACTGTCGGTCAGTCTCCATATTTTTTATTTCGTAAATTAATGCCCTACTTGATCATACTACAGCGTCACACAAAAGTATCACAAATAGCTGATCTACAAGCTCGAAACACGGCGCGAAGCGACGCGTTTTGAGCTTGTAGATCAGCTATTTTTGATACTTTTGAATTTGAATCCTGAAAAGTAACAGTTTTGTACGACAGAGACAACATAATATTTTTTTCCACAAGACGAGGTTATAGACTTTCGTCCAGCGTAGTAAAAGTGAAATGAAAGGTAATTAAACGGGGACATACAGTATGTCTTATTCCAGGGCAACGCAGGGTTAATTAAACTTCTCCATGCAAGCAATACAAACATCCAATTAACATGAAGATAAGACATGAAAAGCAGACATAATGTAAATAATAATGATACACTGCTGGTACTTTAAGACAGTTTTATTGTCTCCGCCAGGCCGAAGGCATGGCGAGAGAGTATGTTTTACCCTCCGTCCGTCCGTCCGTGTGTGTGTGTGTGTGTGTGTGTGTGTGTGTGTGTGTGTGTGTGTGTGTGTCCGTCCGTCCGTCCTTCTGTCTGTTACCAGCTAATCTCTGCCACCGTTGCCCCAGTCGCTGTGAAACTGCACACACACACTCCCTCGATGCCACAGCAGAACCTCTGCCCCAAATTTTTCACATGGGCCTGTTATAGCGCCACCAGGAGGCCGATTTGTGCAAAACACATTTTTGGATATTACTCCTACAGATTTTATCCAAATATCACGCAAATCGGTACACAGTATCTCTATAGTCATGTGATCAAGACGGATCTGTCCAATATTTCATATTACATCCTGATTGGCTAAGGTTGGCTTCCAAAGTTGGCAGGATTGGTCCGTTTTGAACAAAATGTCTCAAATCATGAACGCAGTGTGTGATTTCCGTGAAAATTTGCACACACATTCCCACTAGGCCAAGGACGCAATGACCCCCTTTTCACATTGGCCTGTTATAGCGCCACCAGCAGGTCTAATTTAGCAAAACACATTTTTGCAACAAAATGCCTCAAATCATGAATGCACACTCATTCCCACTATAGGCAGGGGAAGAAATGCCACCCTTTTCACATTGTCCTATTATAGCGCCACCAGGAGGCCACAATAACGACGTGACCTGGCGGAGACCTGTGCTCCGAGGAGCACTTTTTCTAGTTTGTTGTTGTTTTGTTATTGTAATTGATTGAATGCTTTATTAACAGTTTGCAACAAAAAAAGGCACGGTGGCGCAGATTTATACAAAAGAATGCTGCTAGGATGACCCATAAGTCCTCAGGGCTTGTTTCCATTGAGGTCCAGTGTATTCAATTCATCGAGAAATCTGAAGATTCAACTGTTATTTTATTATTTATTATTATTATTTTGATGAAAAGGGGACACATGTCTGGTAGTGTTATGACCTCAGTTTTCTTTGCGTTTATAATGAGGCCAATCTGGGAACCCATTCGGTTAAAAAAATACTTTTTTCCCCCTTTGTTTTTGCCTCTGGGGGCACCTCCACCTTCTGTGTTTATTCCTACCAACAACACCCCCCAAAATAATCATATTTAAACTGGGGACCCCACCCCACCCTGACAAGCATCTGGCATTGTAGGCATCACAGTTAGTTTGACTCGGTTCCACAGACAGATATTGTGAAAATAGCCGATCTACAAGCTCGCGAGGCGTTGTGAGCTTGTAGATCGGCTATTTTAACAACATTTGCCACTTTCCCCATTTTACAATTTGGTATTAAAAAGGTCTTAAAAATAATTAGATTGTAACTTTATAAATGTGCAGACACACCGTATACACTTATACTGTACTATGTTGGTTTCTTTACTGTTGAGTGAGAAAACAATGTTGCACATTAAACTAATCAGCTGGGGACCCCCCCCAAAATAATTTGTGGACCCTCCTTGGGGTCCTGACCCCCAGTTTGGGAAACTACTAGAGTCAGTAGATGACTCTTGCAGTTGTGGATGGTGAGTGAGTGAGTGCATTGCTGGTCTGTACCAGTGAAAAGTTCAACACAAAGCCATCGAAGGAGAAAATATGAGGAAGAAAGGAGACAGATGTATCTGAGGTGTTTTTATAGACATTGTTTGTCTTGTCTGTGGATTTTCTTGATGGATTTGAAAAGTTCAAAGCGAGTTTATTAAAGCAATTTTCAAAGCAGGGTTACAAAGTGCTCTGTCTTCCCACTCAGCTTCCCTTAGCGTCTGAACAAAAGCAAATAAACTACAAAGGGACGAGAACTGACCACTCTGCCTCTTTGAAAACACAGCATCTGAGATGTCCGTCTCCATCTCCGCACACGCACACGCATGCACGCGCACACACGCGCGAACAAACGCACATCTCAGTACTAATGGTGTCACAAAAAGACAGTGGTACATGTACTCAAGTACTGTATTTAAGTACAATTTTGAGGTATTTTGACTTTACTGGAGTATTTCCAACTGTCATTATTATTTGAAAACTTTCGTTACTAGTTACTTTGTACATTTTGATTATTAGTACAAAACCACTTCAGCCCTATATACATTTGGGCTATTTGAAAATAGCCGATCTACAAGCTGCTCCCAATAAGATGTGACACATTGTGAGCTTGTAGATCTGCTATTTTCAGAACATTTGTATGCATTTTATATATTTGAAAACTTTGTGAAATGGGACATAATAAGTACTTTCTACTTTTGGTGCTTTAAATACATTTTGATACCAATACTTTAGTAGTTTTACTCAAGTTAATTTTGAATTCCAGACTTTTACTTATAACAGAGTATTTCTACATTGCAGTATTGATACTTTTACTTAAGTAAAACATGTGAGTACTTTTTTTCCCACCACTGCACACATCTCAGTACAATGGTGTCACAAAAAGAATAGATCTATTCTCCAAGCTAACAATGCATCACTTTAACAATGCATCTTTGTGTGTGACTCGACGACACCATTGTGAAGTGAGTTGTACAAATGAACACTCTGCAGCTGTGTGGCTCCGGTGTGTTTTCGCCCACCACTTAATTTATAAAGTATAATTTAACCCACGCACGTTTACCATGGAATTAAGTGCTGGGTGTGCTGCTATATATTATAACTCCTTTTGACAATGGTGAATGATAGGAACACATCCTATGGACTGGGGACTGGGGCCCATGACCCACCTTTCTCCCACGCATTTTGCCAGCCTAGGCTGGCTCAGGGTAGAAGACAGGGTTAAACAACTAAAAATGGGGCAGGTCTTCAAAATTGTAAATGCAAATTTGCCCGATATGCCCCCTATACCCGCATATCTGTCTAAATACCTCCAAATAGTTAGTGACACCCACAGTCACAAAACTAGAGGGAGCGTAAACAACGATCTGGTACCACCCACCCATAAAACAAACATGGGCAAATTCTCCTTCTATAGCACTGCCACCCAGGTATGGAATAGTCTAACCCCATCCCTCAAAACATGCAGTTCGCTGGGCTCATTTAAAACAACCCTGAAAATTCACCTTTCAGGAGGCCAAAAAAGGAGGCAGTACTATTTTCCCGTTAGACAGACGATGCGACGCATTGTGAGCTTGTAGATCGTCTATTTTCAAAAGATTTGTATACATTTTGATGCTCTTTTATACATTTGAAAACTTGAAATGATGCAATAATGAGTACTTTTACTTGTTTGTACTTTTACTCAAGTCAATTTTGAATGACAGACTCTTACTTGTAACAGAGTATTTCTACATTGCTTTTACTTAACACATTGAGAAGCTATGCGTCATATGCCATAAACGGTCCGGACCGTTTTTGGCCCAGTTTTAAAAAATATATTTTTCCCACATGGGGCGCTCTAACAAAACTTTGGGATCATCCAAGGAGTCTCTGAGAAGGAGAGGCCGGATGTTGATCCATGTCAAAAAATGCTTCCGGTCGGCCGCTCCAATGTTAACTCCTTGACTAAAAGCTTAAGTCAAAAATGTGTGAGTAATTTTTCCACCACTGCTGATTTCTGTCCATAGAGACACTCAAATCACACACTGAAAGTCTCCATATACAGTGTGTGCTTAGTGTGACGTATTGTTGCACAAAGCATAGACACAAACGTTTAATGGGGAGTCGTCGTTTGAATAGAGGAGACGCTGTTATTAAATGTATCATTTTATTTCACCTTTGGCATCTGAGCAAAACCCATAATATTCCCCATAATGAGGTTACCTTTTTATTTGACACTAAAGCCTGGGCCCCAGGCTGCATGGCATTGATTTATCTGAGTTACGTGCTGTGAAGTAATGCTCCTGTAAATGAGGATGGAGGAACTTATTTACTCCAATAGTGGTCGTGAAATAAATCTCTCTGCAAGCTTTTGCAAGTCCAACTCTCCATCTCAAAACCACAACACATGCAATGCCTTCTGCAATATTCCTATTACCGTAATTCCACCGACACTCGTGCATGGTGAATCTTTACCACCATATGACCCCCCCCCCACCACCCCGACACAGTGTTGTAAAGTAACTAAGTGCATGTACTCAAGTACTCTA
The DNA here is from genome assembly GCF_963454915.1 of Gymnoscopelus microlampas. Taxonomy (NCBI): domain Eukaryota; kingdom Metazoa; phylum Chordata; class Actinopteri; order Myctophiformes; family Myctophidae; genus Gymnoscopelus; species Gymnoscopelus microlampas. The sequence continues at coordinate 42,979,294 of NC_139959.1, read as the reverse complement.
CTTAAGTACAATTTTGAGGTACTTTGTAGATATAAATTATTACATTATAAAACATACATTAACCACTTTAGCCCTATCTTATACCTAGGCTATTTGAAAATAGCCGATCTACAAGCTCACAACGCGTCGCATCGCGACGCGTTGTGAGCTTGTAGATCTGTTATTTTCGAACATTTTAGTACTTATACTTTTGGTATATTAAGTACATTTTGATACCAATACTTATGTACTTTTACTCAAGTGAGTTTTGAATTCCGGACGTTTACTTGTAACAGGCCTACTTCTACATTGCAGTATTACTAGTGTTACTTTTACTTAAGTAAAACATTTGAGTACTTTTTTCCACCACTGGCCCCGCACTATGCAATATGTTGTACATTGATTCATGTACAATTGGCCATTTTTTGATGCATATCAAAGAATGCTTTCATGTAAATTCTGTGAATATAGTATATAATTCCTGCCGTGATGAATAAACAGTAAGATACGCTCAAACAAGGGCCAAGCACCATAGCCGAGTGTCACCCGTGATTAAAGCATGGAGTACATTAAGTTACTGTTCCTTACAGCAGCATAACAAGAACCATCCCTGCTCTGTTGGCGGTAAAGTAGCTCGCGATGAGGCATCCAAAATTCAGAGAACTGCCACCTTAATCCTTTAAGACCGGGAACGCATCTGTGTCATTTTTAGATTTATTTGGCTATTCAAAAATAGCAGATCTACAAGCTCATAGCTACGAGCTTTTAGATCTGCTATTTTTTGAAGAATTTAGAACAGTTGTGCAAATCTTTGAAGGTATAGTTTTTAAACCGAACATTTGTAATTCAAATCTTTGCTTCTGGGGAAATGTCTTCTAAAATCCTAACTGTTTTTGAAAAAAAAACATGTGTTGCTATAATATCAGTGGTTCTCAAACATTTTCATGTGAAGGACCCCCCAAAATGATATGTATTTGGCAGCAGACCCCCATGTGAATATAATTAGTTCCAGGGACCCCCCAGAAGCAAAGATTGGAGTTAAAGATGTTTGCCTGAAAATATATATATATTCAAAGATTTGCACGCATTTTCACGATTTTTCAAAAATAGCAGATCTACAAGCTCATAGCGCGGCACTCGGTGCCGCGCTATGAGCTTGTATATCTGATATTTTTGAATAGCCCAAAGAAATCTAAAAAATGGCACAGATGCGTTCCCGGTCTTAAAGGGTTAATGTTCTTTGATAGTGTTGAAACACCAGGCGTTCTGACAGGTTCCATTTTCCAGATGAAAATGTCATTTATTCATCAGCATGAAAACAACAACCCTGCTGCCTAGAAAGCCTGTTGTTCCTCAACACCTGCTCCTCTGTGCCAGCATGCTCTCTCTCTCTGGGACACTATACCGCCCCCCCCCCCCCCCCCCCCCCCCACCAAAACCGCCTTTTTTTTGTCGTTTGTTTTTCTCGCCCATTTTGCTTTCTTTCATTCCTTTCCCATATCCGTTCTAACCCATTCAATGCGGGAACGCATGCTACAAATGTCTTTAGTTCAGTTATAAAATGTTTTGTGTTATAATATCGGTGGTACAAAAAAAATGTCATGACAAGGACCACCCAAAGTGATATGTATTTGGTCGCGGACCCCCCCATCTCAAAATATTGTCTTCCAGGGACCCCCCCCATCTCAAAATATTGTCTTCCAGGGACCCCCCCATCTCAAAATATTGTCTTCCAGGGACCCCCCCATCTCAAAATATTGTCTTCCAGGGACCCCCCCATCTCAAAATATGGTCTTCCAGGGACCCCCCATCTCAAAATATGGTCTTCCAGGGACCCCCCATCTCAAAATATTGTCTTTCCAGGGAGCCCCCGAGAAACAAACATTTGAGTAAAAATTGTTCGCTTTAAAAAATATATATTCAAATATTTGCCAAAAAAAAAATCAATATTTTTCAAAAAATAGCAGATCTACAATCTCGAGCTTGTAGATCTGCTGTTTTTTGAATAGCCAAAGACAGTATAAAATAAAGGCTATACAGCTAAAAATCTAACCCGGCTTGAATGGGCTAAATCCCTCCATCTGGATCAGAGATGCCTTGCTCTTAAGGCTCATGCCAGTTGTTGTTGTTGTTATGGGGACAGCCAAAGCATCCAACATCTTCACACACACACACACACACACACACACACACACACTCACACTCACACTCACACACACACACACACACACACAATCGTCCCAAGATTTTCATAACGAAATGCTTTTTTTCAGAGAGACAAATCTACTTTATTATCGATTATCTTTCTTCGTACCAGGCAGCAACACACTCTTGCGGGATCTAGCACCAAGGATGTTCGCGAGATCTGTCGACCATTTGTAGGATTTGTGTACCGTTTTGCCTCTAGTGGCTACAATTGGGATGTCGGATCTTCATAAATTAACCATGTTTGACGAAGTGACGCGCTGTGAGCTTGTATATCAGCTATTTTTGAACGTATAAAAGTATGGTTCCCCCCCCCCCCCCCCCCCCCCCCCCCCCCAAGGACCTCTGGGGTCCCCGGACACCATTTTGAGAACCACTTACTTCCTGTGTCTGCATGAATTAGGCGGACACCTTTTTAGGAGAACAGAAGCAGGTTGGAGTCTATTGATTTCAACGTGAACACAGCTTCTGAACCATTCTTTAGCCCCATGGTCACTGAACTAAATATTGCCTAAACAAAGCCACACAATCTTCCCGAGATTTTCATAATAAAATGGCTTTTTTTCAGAGAGACACATCCACTTTATTATCGACCTTTCTTCGTACCAGGCAGCAACACACTCTTGCGGGAACTAGCACCAAGGATGTTCGCGAGATCTGTCCGGCCATTTTTAGGATTTGTGTACCATTTCGTGTACCAAAGTGACGCGCTGTGAGCTTGTATATCTGCTATTTTTGAATAGCCAATGTATAAAAGTGGTTAAACTGATTGTAATGCTGTGTTCACGCATCATTTTGAGAACCATCACTCTAGACCAATGGCTCTCAAACTTTTACATTTCAAGGTCTCCCCTTAACTCTGACAGTGTACAAATGGAACCAAATGGACCCTAACGGGTCCATTTGGGTCCATTTGTATACTGTCAGAGTTACAGACTTGTAAGGGTAAATTTAGAACCCCCTAAAGGAACCCAGAGAGTCCCTGAAATCCACTTTGAGAACCACTGCTCCAGACCTTCTTTATGTGCTGTATGCAGCTTTGACTTCTGAAAGTTGCTGTTACTGAAAGTCTCCTTCAACAGCCCAAGCAGTTTATTTTTCACAGAACGAGTTAGACATTTAACAAAAAAATGATTTATTTGCTTTCGGCCTCTCCTTCCAAGTGTCTAATACATCACTGACACACACAACAAGAACTGTTTGATTTTGATCTATTGATTTCTGGTATCAAAACAAAAACAAAGCAAAAGATTTTGATCAGTTGTAAAAGACAGAATTTCAATCTCATAGCGCAACGATATTTTTGAATGTGTCTGAAATACACTTCTAAAGAAAGTCAAAACCATTGGCCATCATTGAATGGCAATAATGATGCGTAGCCGCGAGCTAGCTCAGGCGGATACACTCGAGAGGTTTATACAGTATGCGCAGCACTATGTGGGAGATGTACTGTATGTGACATACATGGGCAACTGGCGGCCCCGGGGTCCACATGCAGCCCCCACCTTCACTTAATGCGGCCCGCAGGTTAATATGGGAATACTGATATATTATTGATTTCAGCTGTTACAATTCCAAACATGCAAACATGACCCACTTTAATTACTTCAGTCTGTATTAGTAGCCTAATGACTTGTATTAAAATTCTATTGTCTTTTTTATGTGCTATGTATTTGTAGTTAAGTTCATACAAATGCATTTGAAATTAAATAAAAATGTTACTTTTCAGGATTCCAATTCAAAAATAGCAAAAAGAAAAACAGGATTCCAATTCAAAAATAGCAAAAATAGCAGATCTACAAGCTCAAAACGCGTCGCGCTGCGACGCGTTTTGAGCTTGTAGATCTGCTATTTTTGCTACTTTTGTGTGACAAAGAATGGCGAGGTACGGCATTAATTTACGAAAAAAAGGTCAAAATACAGAGATAAGAGGTGTCTACCCGACAGTATATGCAATGTGTCCCTCTGGAGTGAGTGTGGAAATATAGTGGCCCTCTCCATCATCAAAGTTGCATCACCCCTGGTATGTGACATGTCAAGCAGGTGCAAATTGGTGGTATTGTGCCCCCGCTAAAAGTCACAGAGAGGACTTAATCATGCAAGACTTTTTGTTCTGACTTCAGTGCTGTTTAGCGACCTCATTGATCAGCAATCATTGATTATTAGCAGCTTTGCCGGTAGTTCAGCCACAGTAAAAGAAGGCATCTTCACACTTTGACATCCATCCGTTTCTTTTATGCCCTTGAGAAGCAAAGTTTGTATGTATATAAAAGTCTGTTCAGTTAAATGTATAGATTGTGACTTTGGGAAAAATGTGTACTTTTATTGGATGGTTTCTTTGGATGTGTATTGCTAAGCCATGCTTTCTGGTACCTGATGTGTGTTTGTGGTTTTGTTACATCTGAGTACAGAGCCTTACCTGTACTCAGCCTTACCTGTACTCTTAACAGAGCCTTATTGTGGCAGCAGTGGCCTAGTGGTTAGAGGGGCGGCCTTGATACCGGAAGGTCCCTAGTTCGATTCCCCAATTCATCACATCAATCATGAATCACCGCTGAATAGCCCTTGAGCAAGGCTTCCATGCAGGGTCCGGCTAGAAACAAGTTTTGTACTTAGTCCGACACCCTGGGTAAACAACAAACTTTGCTTTTGCTTTGCTTTACCTACATTGGTTGTACTTACCTGATTGTCTATGTGTCAAGTTCAGCTCCTGTCTTGGATGCTTTTTTAGAAGAATGTTTAGCTGGAACAACTCAAATGTTTTACTTAAGTAAAAGTATCAATACTGCAATGTAGAAGAAGTACTCTGTTACAAGTAAAAGTCAGAAATTCAAAATGTACTTGAGCAAAAGTACAAAGGTATTCAAAATGTACTCAAAGTACCAAAAGTGAAAGTACTAAAATGTTTGAAAATAGCAGATCTACAAGCTCACAACGCGGAGCTTGTAGATCGGCAATTTTCAAATAGCCCGGTACAAAATAGGGCTAAAGTGGTTAATGTATATTTTATAATAATAATTTATATCTGCAAAGTAACTAGTGACTAAAGTTTTATTTTATTGTAGTGGAGTAAAAGTAAAATACTTGCCTCTGAGATGTAGTGGAGTAGAAGTGAAAGTATTGAACATTGGAAAAACTCAAAATTGTACTTGCACAGTACTTGAGTAAATGTATTTAGTTACTTTACACCACTAACGTGCACGTGTGGTGAGGGCAGAAGAGACGGTCTATACTTAAGATCACCTGATTCGTTGCACTTCCTCTCGCTGGCAGTGCTGCCGCTGAATGTTGTTGTGTTTGTTCCCACCCCCCCACCACCACCACCACCCGAGCACCACTTTCTGGGTTCTGTTTTTCCCTGAGGGCTTTATTATAGATGTATATATATCTCCCTGCTCTTAAATGGTTGTCTGCTAATGTGCTTTGCAGGGAGCAATATATAGCAGAGCCTGAACGAGCCAAGATCAAATATATTATTCACACTTGTTTTCACATTTTAGAAGTAAAATTTATCTGACTGAACTATCTCTCAGTATAGTAATATATACAGTATATTTCAGCCTTATTAATACGTTTATAATACTGTATGTCTGCCAGGCCGCCAGGCAGGAGATGATGTTTTCCCACTATTTCCGTCCGTCCGTCCGTCCGTCTCATCTTTTCTGACGAGACAATAGATGCATGGTGATTATGGCTCATGTAATGTAACTCCAGCATTCCTGCTGACGAGAAGTACACAGGCAATGCCCAAAACACCAAGTATGTCCAAGTATAAAACTCAATTTGTGCCAAAGGGGTTTTATTCAAAGCAGGCTACTACACCATCAACACAAAAAGCAATTCACTCTTGATGGAAACATATTCTTCAAAAGAAACAGATTGAGATGGAGATTAAAATAACAGTGATAATAATAATATGCCCCCCCCCCCCCCCCCCTCAAAAAAAAAAAGAATACGCATTTTACAACGGAAGAGAGATGCAAAACTATCTACTTCAGTTTGTATCCCCATCGTCCGATATTGGTATGCTATTGGTAATATTGTGCATCACTATTTCTGACGGCCGCTTGTTGTTGATGTCACTGTTTGGATTATGATGCAGAAGTCATGATAAAGACTCGCCAAGCGTGCTATTTGATGTTCATGTGCCAGTGAACATGTAGTGATGTCGCTTTTATCAAAGCTACCAGCTTTTCATCAAGCTAAAACAGGGGTGATGCAACTTTGATGATATATATAAATATATATATCCACACTCACTCCGGAGGGCCACATTGCATATTGTCGAGCAGACACCTCTTATCTCTTTCGTAAATGAATGCCGTACTTCGCCCTTCTATGTCACAAAAGTAACACAAATACTCTGCTATTTTTGAATTGCAATCCTGACTTATTCTTTGCTATTTTTTAATTGGAATTCTGAAAAGTATCATTTTTGTTGAATTTCAAATGCATTTAGTTATACTTAGGCCTATGTTAACTTTATGAACTTAAAAACAAATACATTGGACATAAAAAAGACAATAGAATAGTAATACCAGTCATTAAGCTACTAACATAGACTGAAGTAATTAAAGCGGGTCATGTTTGCATATTTGGAATTGTAACATGCTGAAATCAATAATATATCAGTATTCTGATATCAATGCGGGCTGCAATAAGTGAAGGTGGGGGCCGCATGTGGCCCCCGGGGCCGCCAGTTGACCATGTATGAGCTAAAAGCTATACCAAACTACTTGAAAGCTGCATATTGCTCTGAAAGTAGTGAAGCACTTAAACCTTGCACTGTCATGCACATGATGGGAAATGTACTGCAGATAAGCTAGTTGCTTAGCTACTAACAGGCTAGCTTCTCAAGAGCTTAGTTCATGTAACTAAGAGATTCACTTTCAGACTATTATGGCCCCGAGAGGCCTCCATCAGACCTTGACAGGTACTGTACAAATCTCCAGTGGTGTAAAGTAACTAAGTATATTCACAAGTACTTTTGAGGCATTCTTTTTTTTACTTTACTGGAGTATTTCCAATTGTCAATACTTTGACTTCTACTCCACTACATCTCAGACGCAAATATTGTATTTTACTCCACTACAATTATTTGATAACTGCTTGTTACTATAGTTACTTTGTAGATTTTGATTATTATTTAAAAAAAAAAACATACATTAACCACTTCAGCCCTATATACATTTCAGCCTTTTGAAAATAGCCGATCTACAAGCTCACACTGCGTCACATCAGCTTGTAGATCGTCTATTTTCAAAATATGTGTATACATTGGAAAACTTGTAAAATGGGACATTCTGTATAATGAGTACTTTCTGCTTTTGATTTTGATACCAATATGTTTGTACTTTTACTCAAGTACAATTTTAAATTCCAGACTTTTACTTTCTACATTAGAGTATTGACACTTTTACGTAATGGTACTTTTTCCACTACAGTAAACACAGTACGTGCGTCATGTGGGACTTTAACATGCTTTTGCAGATCAGAGGCAATACTCATGGGTGTTTCAGATGCTTTGGAAGAACTGTGAGTTATATTTCCCTTTCATCTTTTCTGATGAGACAATCGATGGATGTTTGATTATGGCTCATGTAATGTAACTGCAGCATTTCTACTGACGAGAAGTATACAGGCAATGCCCAAAAACAGCAAGTATGTCAGAGTATAAAACTCAATTTGTGCCAAATGGGTTTTACTCAAAGCAGGCTAATACACCATCAACACAAAAAGCAAATAACTCTTAAGCCATTAAGACCATTTTGTTTATTTCTTTAGACATTCAAAAATAGCAGATATACAGTACAAGCTCGCTTAGCTCTGCTATTTTTGAAAAATCGTGAACGTTTTTGCAAGTCTTTGAATATATATATATTTAAAGCAAACATTTGTAACTCAAATTTTTGCTTCTACAAATGTCTTCTAAATCCTAACAGTTTAAAAAATATGTATATATATATAATGTTGCTATAATATCAGTGGCTCTCAAACTTTTTTCATGTCAAGGACCCCCAAAATTATATATATTTGCCCGTGGATCCCCCCAATGTCAAAATATTTAGTTCCAGGGACCACCAGAAGCAAAGTTTTGCAGCTCATATCGCGGCACTCGGTGCCGTGCTATGAGCTTGTAAACCGACTGCTACTTCCATGCTGCTTGTGTAACATATTATTCCTTCTCCTTGAAAATGAATATTTTAGCAATACATCTGCACTGTTCCTTCATCATGCAATTTTAATGTCATTGCAAAGACGGCTTGAAAGAAATATTTGCTATATGGCATTGATATGGATATGGAAAAGTAGAGTTTTCAGCCTCTTAAGGCTTGTTAAAAACCCCAGGAAATCTGTGAATGTCCTTCGTTAGTCTAAGTACGTACGCTCATGGGAAGCACACGTACATGTGTGTTGAATATTATATCATTATCGTCTCCGTCGGGTGGAAAGCTCATATGTCCAAAACTGTTACTTTTCAAGATTCAAATTCAAAGATAGCAAAAGTATCAGATCTACAAGTGTGAAACTTACAGATCTGTGTGATGCTGTAATCAGTGGTGAACGAAGAACTCACATTTCTTACTTAAGTAAAAGCAATCAATACCACTATGTTGAAATACTCTGTTACAAGAAAAAGTCCTGTATGCAAAATTTACTTGAGTAAAAGTACAAAAGTATTGGCATCAAAATGTACTTAGAAAGTACCAAAAGTAAAAGTACTCATTGTGCAGAATGTCCCGTTTCACACATTTTCTACGTATCTTTGCAACGCTTTGTGAGCTTGTAGATCGGCTATTTTCTTTTTTTAAATCATTTTTATCCCTCGATTTTGTAACCCTTTATTTCACCCGGTGCCAATTGTCTAAGTGATCCTGGGCACTACACTCCCCCCACCAGCCTAGGGAGGCCAGGGGCCGAGCTCATGCCTCCTTCAGTGCATGAGAGCCAACTGACCTTCTTGTCACCTGACAGGGGGGAGTTTCCCTGGTAGGACGTAGCGCGTGGAAGGAACATGTTATTCCAACCAGTTCCTTTCCCCTCCATCAGGCGCCCCGGCTGACCAGGGGGAGGCAGTATAGGGACCAGGATTACTACATGTTTTTGTGAGGGTATTAACTACCCTACGAGACACGCGGAGAACATGCAAACTCCACACCGTAGGCCCTTTCGCCTACCCCACCTAGGGTAGATCGGCTATTTTCAAAATAGCCAAAGTTGAAATAGGGCTGAAGTGCATGGTTAATGCATGTTTTGTAATAATAATACAAATCTAGAAAGTAATTAGTAACTATAGTTTTCTAATAATTGTAGTGGAGTAAAAAGTACAATATTTGACATTGAGATGTAGTGGAGTAGAAGTAAAAGTATATATACATTTAACCCATTAAGACCTGGAACTGTGTCATTTTTTGATTTGAGCTAAAAAGCATTATTTTACACTTTGGGCTATTCAAAAATAGCAGATATACAAGCTCATAGCGCGGCACCGAGTGCCGCGCTATGAGCTTGTAGATCTGCTATTTTTGAAAAATCTTGAAAATGTGTGCAAATCTTCTGAATATATTTTTAAAGCGAATACATTTTTAACACAAATCTTTGCTTCTGGGGGGTCCCTGGAACAAAATATGTTGATGGGGGTCCGCGGCCAAATACATATAATTGTGGGGGTCCTTGACATGAAAAAGATTGAACACCACTGATATAGAAACATACGTTTTTCAGAAAACTGTTGAGATTTAGGAGACATGTAGAATCGACTTCAGGTCTCAATCGGTTAATTTACGAAAAAACACAAATATGGAAATGAGAGGTTTATGCCCGACAGCAACGTGTTGTACTCACATAGGAGTACATACATACTGTATGTAGGCTGCATGTCGTTGCTGGTGGGCATGAAGCCATGTATTTCCATAATATTTCATCTTTTTATGTTATTTTTGCATAATGTTATCCGTGGTCATATGACAAACCCGAGTAGAAAAACACAGCAGATCTACAACTGCTCACAACACATCGCAACGCAACGCGTTGTTAGCTTGTAGATCTGCTATTTTCGCTGACTTTAATTTAAAAAAACATTCGCATATAAACACAAATATTGCACTGAGAAAGTATTAAACCTTTAGATCACCCTTTTCACAGCAATTTGCATTGGAAATCTATACATCTAAACATTTAAATCTCCCTGCATCTCGATACCACCTTACATGTTTTGATATTTAAATTGCATATATTCATGAGTACAGAGTATACAAGCTGATGCGTCATACGGCAAATGTTGTGAATATGATTTACTGTGATTAACCCATTGATACCTGGAACGCAGCTGTGTCACTTTAGATTTCATAGGCTATTCAAAAATAGCAGATATACAAGCTCATAGCGCGGCACCGAGTGCCGCGCTATGAGCTTGTAGATCTGCTATTTTTGAAAAATATTGAAAAAAATGTTTTTTTTTTTTTTAAACTGTTAGGATTTAGTTTTTTTTAAAGAATCGCCTCAGGTCTTAAAGGGTTAATAAGATGGTTTTGCTTCAGCGCAGTCTGCATAGTAATACTGTATTCCCAACAGCCCCGGGCTCAATTAAACAACGATCCGCCTGCTATACTTATTCCATTAAGTAGAGTTAGACCATGGCCCAATTAATTCACTTCTTCAATCCCCTCTCTCTCTGTCTCTCTCTCTATATCTCTCTCTCTCTGTCTCTCTCTCTATATCTCTCTCTTTCTGTCTCTCACTCCTCGACTCCCTCTCTCTTTCTGTCCCTTATGACAGTGCTTCTCAAACTTTTTCATGCCAGGGACCCCCAAATTGATATATATTTGGCCGGGGACCCCCATCTGAAAATATGTTGTGCCTGGGACCCCCCAGAAGCAAAGATTTGTGTTAAAATGTTCGCTTTAAAATAAATATATTCAAACATTTGCACAAATCTTCAAGATCTTTCAAAAATAGCAGATCTACAAGCTCATAGTGCGGCACTCGGTGCCGCGCTGTGAGCTTGTAGATCTGCTATTTTTGAATAGCCAAAGTATAAAAGGTTAAAACTATTGTGATGCTATTTTCACACATTTTGTTGGGGACCCCCTGGAACCCCCTCAAGGACCCCTGGGGGTCCCCGGACCCCACTTTGAGAACCAATGCCTTATGACTCTCATGATTTAGAACATTGGTTTAGAACAGTGATTCTCAAAAATGTACAAGATGTACAAGCTCTAGATTTTATTTTTTACACAAATCTTCTCTTCTCTTCTCAAATATATCTCCTTTTGGGGGTCCTAGCCACGAAAATGTTTGAGAACTAGCCTACTGATTTAGAAGGCATTTGTAGTAGCCTATGGGCCTCAGGTCTTAATAGGTTCATTCATATTTTCAATCCCCTCTCTCTGTTTCTCTTTCTCTCTCCCTCTTTCTCTCTCTTATTAGTATGCGGTAAAATCCTGAGTGTTCGTTTCACTGGACCCTTGATGTGGGTACCTGACTGACTCTGAGAGCAGGCAGGCAGGCAGGCAGGCAGGCAGACAGATAGGCAGGCAGGCAGGCAGGCAGGCAGGCAGGCAGGCAGGCAGGCAGGCAGACAGACAGACAGACAGACAGACAGACAGGCAGGCAGGCAGGCAGACAGACAGACAGACAGACAGACAGACAGACAGACAGACAGACAGACAGACAGACAGACAGACAGACAGACAGACAGACAGACAGACAGACAGACAGACAGACAGACAGGCAGGCAGGCAGGCAGGCAGGCAGGCAGGCAGGCAGGCAGGCAGACAGACAGACAGACAGACAGACAGACAGACAGACAGACAGACAGACAGACAGACAGACAGACAGACAGACAGACAGACAGACAGACAGACAGACAGACAGACAGACAGACAGACAGACAGACAGACAGACAGACAGACAGACAGACAGACAGACCATTTCTCATGGGTACTAGTGGAACATCAGGGCTAGGTCTGCCAGGTCTCCCTCTCCCTCTCCCACTCTCTCTCTCTCTCTCTCTCTCTCTCTCTCTCTCTCTCTCTCTCTCTCTCTCTCTCTCTCTCTCTGTCTCTCTCTCTCTCTGTCTCTCAGAGCACCTCTCTCGTCCACTCTCCTGTGTGTTATCAGTACAGAACACATGTCCACACAGTGCCATTACACACAGACTGCTAATGGAGCTGCAGTCTGAGGAGGGACCTGGACCTCCCATTCAGTGCAGAGAGGCTCTGACTGCACGGCTGGCCCTGCAAGTCAAACACTGTTCTTTGGCTGCTCCTACACCACAGGGCAGGCATACAGACACGCACGCACGCACGCACGCACGCACGCACGCACGCACGCACACACACACACACACACACACACACACACACACATAGACACACACACACACACACACACACACACACACACACATAGACACACACATGCATGCAAACAGAATTTTAAAAAGCATTAACCCATTAAGACAGGAAACGCATCTGTATCATTTTTGGGCGGTGCAACCGCCCCTATATGTGAGGTTTGGACATCGACCCAATTGCACCCCCCCAACCCTGCGCTGTGATTGGCCACCATTGTACCCCCCTAACCCTGCACCGTGATTGGCCACCATGACTCTATTCAGGACTGTGATTGGCTAGAAACACATGACACATGTGCATAGCCCTATAAATAGGACTATGCACTTAATTATTTTTTTTATGTTTTATGTTTTTTTTAATCACTTCCATCACTGTGATGACCACTGTGACCACACCGCCCACTTCAAAATGGGTGTGATTTTTATATTTCTTTGGCTATTCAAAAATAGCTATTCAAAAGTAGCACGGCACAGAGTGCCGCGCTACGAGCTTGTAGATCTGCTATTTTTTTTTTTTTTTTTTTTTTTGAATAGCCAAAGAAATTTAAAATGACACAGATGTGTTCCCGGTCACTGGGTGAAAAGCAATGATTTTGGGAGGGTATCCCTCAGGCATACCCCTGATACTTAAGGGAGTATGTGTGTGTATGCTGCCCTCATTCATTAATGTACCACCTCCCACATACCTCCCACATATTCAGGTGTATGTACCATTTCTGAGACCTTCATTTGCATTTACCCCCTGTGGTGTCTGGCCAGCAAGGACCTCACACACCCACCCCTCCCACCCCTCTCACCCTTCCACCCCAACCACTTCTGAGCATGTGCAGAAAACTACATTTGATTGGAAGCTGTGGCTTATAACCCCACCCACCCACCCCACATTCTGCATGCTAATTCTTGTATAAACCCCCTAGTTTATACCCCCCCCCCCCCTCAGTGGGAAGGGTGGTTTATAGCCCCCCCCCCCCTCCCAGGGGCTGTGGCTTGTCCCCCCCCCCCCCACCGGGAGGGATGGTTTATAGTCCCCCCCCCACTACCTGCACTAATTTATATATATATATATATATATATATATATATATATATATATATATATATATATATATATATATATATATATCCACACACACAAACAATATAGAAAAACACATAGGCAGAACTCATGTAATTATGTTTATTGATCAAGAAAAATACATTTATACAAAACAATGGAACAGGAGCACACAGATAAGGTAAACTGTTTCAAAGAAAAGTATTTTGTTCCAGGGACCCCAGAAGCAAAGATTTGAGTTAAAAATGTTCACTCTAAAAATATATATATTCAAATATTCTGAATCAGAATCAGGTTTATTGTCACATCACAGGTTTAATTAAAAAACGTGGGTGAAATGTGTGTCTATATACTCACACTAGTAGGCTACCTGAGATAAGATATGTGCATGAACATAGCAGCAATGTATACTGTGCATGATATACTTATGGACGTTAGTTAAGGTGCTTGGGAAAAAAAAGTCAAAAGTCAGTGCGTTATACACAGGATTACGGTGCAAAATGTCAGTGTGTGTCGACCGCATAATCCACATAGACTGACATATAGTCAGCAAGTAGTGCCATGAGGAGGAGCAAAGAAAAATAGCGGGAAAAGGAAAACAAAGTCACTTGTAGGCTACTCATGTAATCCACGGGTGGGTCCAAGGAAGAGCTAAATCCAAGTCATGTGTCCCTGGTATAATCCACAGGAAGAAATATATTTTGTTCCAGGGACCCAGAAGCAAAGATTTGAGTTAAAAAGTTTGCACTAAAAACATAGTCCTCAAGCTCTGTGTCCTCAAGCATTGGGTCCTGGAGAATGCAGCGTTTGGTATGAGGTTTTGGAGATGATCTCCTGAACTTTGGACTGCTGGAGGGCTGAAGATCCAAAATGGCAGTCCTTGAAGCCTTGAAGAAAAACAGAAGAAAAAAAGAATTACAATTATTTATTTTCAATTATAACACAGGGGTCTTTGAATACAAAAAGACAAAACAATGCCCTGTAAGTAGGCTACAATAAGAAATACAGGTTTGCTGTTTTCTGCAGGTCTAGCCCACTCTATTAAGATGCAAATAGCTTATGTGAATACTGTGAGTGTATTATGCATGTGCGCTTTACCTTTTATAAAAACAGGATCAACATTACAGAAACTAATGCTTAGTTCTCCTAAAAGATGAGCTGCAACATCAATACTATGTGGAGAATTTACCCTGTTGGAAGAGAAGAACCGTGTTAGTTTTTAGTCATGTGCAATTTTTTTTATCAGTTAAAACATTTCACCAGGACAGGAACTCAATCCACAGGCCTACCTCCCCCCACTATCCCCCACCACAAATCAAATTGGTGGGGCTTGGTCTCCCCTCTTACTAAAGCATGATTGTGATATAGTTGAATTTGGTTACTTACACTTCTTTTGGATTGAATGTGGTTATTCTTCTCCGAGTTGTGTAGACGCCTCACAGCCTCCTGTAAACAGCATGATTATAAAAGGTCAATTTGAGGAAATCAATGCTTTTGGCAAAACACCAAAGGAATACCAAAACACTCGCCCCAAACACAGTCACCCGGGCACAAATCCAGCACATATCCGATAAAATCTCTACCTGGTATTCCCCCTAAAATGGTGGCGATCGTGTTTTGGGGTGAGCCTTCCAGGTTGCCCACCAGAACATTAGTTACACTTATTTTTCTACAAGCAACTCATACAAAGAATTTTCTAGATAGTAGACACAGGGCATATATAGTCAGACATAATTTCACTTACCGCAAGGTTGATGTTATTTGCTCTTTGGTGCAGGCAGAGGCAGCAACGTAGACAAAGCATCATCCCGAGCAGCGTTGCTCTCGACCAGCTAAGAGGACCACCTAATAATTCTGTTCTTCTCGGAGTCGAAGGCTGGCGTCTGCGAGGACTCGAAGCAGCACCCGATGCATAAAATAAATCTCTACTTGTGTTTGTTGCCATTTTACTCACAAATTAAACAAATTCATCATGCAGTTAATAGTTTCCAAGCAGAGTTCTCTAACAACAAACTGCTATCCTGTAAAGCCAACTTGGTGCCTTGGCTAATACACGCCCCCGTGCTGTGGCTAGGGTTGCCAGATTCTGTGAGAGAAACAAGCAAGCAGGTCTAGAAAAACAAGCCCAATAGAAGCGATTATGGGTCACATGACTCACATGAGCACTTTAAACCTACCTACTGTATACATCGGCTATTTGAAGATGGCAGATATACAAGCTATACAAGATATACTCGTGATGCAACTCGTTGTGAGCTTGTAGACTGCTATTTTCAAATAAAATTCTTGGTGCAAATTTATTATAAAAAAAACCTGGCAACACTGGCTCAAAGACATCTCACAGACACGGTGTGAAGAGGCGGTGCTCAGGAGTGAAACATGAAACAATAGGAACATTGAAACCATCGACACCTATCATGCAAATGTTGTGTCTGCATGTAATCTAATCTCTATCCCCCAAAATACAAACGAAAACACACATAAAGTAGCCTTGTTTGTGATATGGGTAAAAAGTACAACACATTTTGGTATCAAAATGTGCTTAAAGTACCAAAAGTAAAAGTGCTAATACGTTTGAAAATAGCGTGTGAGCTTGTTGATGTATAAAATAAGGCTAAAGTGGTTAATGCATGTTTTATAATGTCATCATTTATATCTGCAAAGTAACTAGTAACTAAAGTTTTCAAATAATAGTAAATAAAATAGTAAGTAAAAGTATAGACAATTGGAAATACTTCAGTAATGTAAAATTACCTCAAAATTGTACTTAAGTACAGTACTTGAGTAAATGTACTTAGTTACTTCACACCACTGTTTGTTGTACAGCACCTTGTGTAACAGAGAGGACCTCTGTTACTACAGTAACCTTGGTTATTAGTGTTTATTCAATCATTTTTAAACAGGGACATTGGTGAAACAAGTACTCAACTGTTTTGCTTAAGTAAAAGTATCAATAAGTGGTGTTCTAGCAACTCAAGCTTTGAGGTACCCCGTTTGGACCCAACTGCCGAGTTGCATCCTCACCCAGACCGGCATTTCTTTGGGAGGCCTGTCGAGATTTGGAATTTGCAAGGTACACGGACGGATTGTGCGCCATCATTCCTACCGATTGAAAGAATAGCATACAGATGTGTTTACAGTGCCACAACTGTACAGTTAAGCCAGATCAAAGAGAAAGTATCAGTAGTTAAACCACTGTGCACAGTAGTTGAGATTTAGACCCAAGACCTGATCTGTGTGTGTGTGTGTGTGTGTGTGTGTGTGTGTGTGTGTGTGTGTGTGTGTGTGTGTGTGTGTGTGTGTGTGTGTGTGTATATATCTCTCTCTCACAGACAGACAGACAGACAGACAGACAGACATCTCACTCATTGTTTTTTAATCAGTAATTGTGCAATAGTCTGTGTTTCTCTCTCTCTCTCTCTCTCTCTCTCCCTCTCCCTCTCCCTCTCCCTCTCCCTCTCTCTCTCTCTCTCTCTCTCTCTCTCTCTCTCTCTCTCTCTCTCTCCCTGAGCCCCCCCCTCTATGAACCCCACACCTCCCATTGTTTGAACAAACCTCTAATTTACATGTGTAAGGAAGATTCCCAAGCAGAGAAAAGAGAGACGTATATCCAGGTATCTTAAAGGCATTTTAAGGTAAACAGTCCTCTCCCGCATTCATTGAAAAACTCCCACCTATCATTTATGTTGGGTGGGTGTATACCTTGCCCATGTATCCAGGTATATCACCTTTTTCACCCAGTGGGTCTTAATGGTTTAACCACTATGACTCATACATGGAGGAGTCATTCGATGCACACTTGTTTGGTTTGTTTTTCAACAAAAACAACATGTTTGCCAGATGGTCCTCTGCACTAGGCAATGTAAACAGTACCTTTAAAGTTTATACAAAACAAAATGTGTTTAAGGTACAATATCCAAGGAGAAAAGCAGAAGTCTGTCTTATTGTCTAAGGCGTGGCGAGAGGGGTCATCCCTATGTTCCCCCGGTTCTATGTTCCCCCACTAAGGTTAGGGTTAGGGTGAGGTTTAGGTTAGGTCCTATGTTCCCCGCTCTCCCTAGGAAAGCGGGGAACATAGGACCCGGGGAACATAGGTACGGTCCAAAATGGGCCTGTTATAGCGCCACCAGGCGGACAATTTGTGCAAAACATTTTTTTTGACAGTACTCCTACACAGTGCCGGCCCTGTGCAATTTGGTGCCCCACCTAGGTTCGCCGCATGCTTCGTGTCCTGGCTTAACCCATTAAAACCGGGAAAGAATTTTAGCAACATACATGTATGTTTTCCAGAAAACTCTTGGTTTTAGAAGAGCGGATCTCAAAAATAGCAGATATACAAGCTCACAGCGCGTCACTTGTAAATCTGCTATTTTTGAACAATCTTTAAAAAAAAATGTTTTTTTGATTTTTCTTTTACACAAATCTTCTCTTCTGGGGGTATCCCTGGCACAAAACATTTTCAGATGGGGGTCCACGGCCAAATTCATATCATTTTTGGGGTCCTTGGCACAAAAGAGTTTGAGAAGGCATTCGTAGAATCGGCCTCAGGTCTCTCTTTAACTGCCATGAGCTTTACATAAAAGTGTCAAGCCTCTGCCAGCGATTCCCAGCGTTTTTACTGACCTTGAAATTATGGAATATTTTCCGTGATCGCCGTCCGCACTGTGATCGCCTCATTACACAGGGGTCTCGTAGAATCGGGGGGAAAAAAAGTGTCCGGTAGCGTTAATCCATTCCATAGTTACGTCCAGAATGCTTCATTTCTAAGACACAAAGTCTTTAGCGTCACGTTGTCCATTTCTTTTGTCAGTTCCCACCTGATGTTGTGTGGGAGTTCCGACCACTCCAGACCATGATGAATAACCGCTAGCTTGCATAACGTCTTCAGACTCGGACTTAAGTCTAGGATGAACAGGTCATAAGTGCGTGTGTACTCGTTTGAGTGTGGATTGATGAGTGTGGGGTCGTATCCTCCAACAATGACGACACGATCTCCCACCATGCAACAGCAGATGGAACACGTCTGAGGCGGCCTTTTCCCCTTGGTCTCGACCTCGTTCCAAGAGAAGGATTTTGGACTGAATTTCCACACATTTCCAAATGTCAGGCTGTCACCTTCAAATATGTACAACTCGTCATTATAGGCAAAGGCTGAATGCTTTCTGCATCTGTCTGAAAGAAGCTGTGAAGAAGGCGTGCTCATCCAGCAGTTGGTCTGTGTCAAATACTCTGATGTTTTGGGTTTTGATGACGTAGCCCCCCCAGCCTTCATAGCCCCCAAATACAAACATATTTTTCCCGATAATGGTGGAAGAATGACACATTGAAACAAGTGGGGGAGTGCCTCCGCTGTTAATTAAAGACCAGACCATTGTGGTTGTGTCCAACTTGTAGATGTCGTTAGTGCATTCAGATGGCCTCCCCCCCCCATGAATATACATGACCTTCACGAGGACACAGGCTGAGTGGGCAGACCTTGCGTCTGGTACATTCCCAGAAACCTTGGGTCTGAACCATCTGTGAGTGTCGACATCAAATGCATAAAGCACATTGTAGTACTTATTTTGCCTGAAGTCATACCCTCCCCAGATGTAGATTATGTCTTCTATCAGCACAGCTGTGTAGCTCGTGCGCCTGGTGGGAATCTCAAAGTGACGATCTCTTCTTCCACTGGTCACTGGGGACACCTTCATCCAGCGCAAAGGTACTGTGTTGAAGATGTACATTTCCATATGATCAGTGCTATTAGTGCTATCCTCAAAAATGTACAGCTTGAGTCCGACTACCACAGCACGATGGCAACGCCTTTCCCTCCCTTTCAGATGTGCCGTCCAACGAAACATTAGTACAATTCACTGAAGCGGAAGCTAGAAAGCAGGTGAGCGTCTTGATCCGAATTGCAAAATGCCATTTAGTTTATTGTACAGTAATTTTAAAGGACAACGACGCGGTTGCGATGATGTTGCGATGTCGTTGTGTGATGATGTCATTAGGTGGAAATAGGACGGTGCCGAAGTCAGTCTTCTTCTGTCATTGACCATGTTGTAGGAACATCTCGCCAAGCGCTGTGATCAAGCCAATAAGCTTAGTTTAGCCATTATAAACCCACGACACACACGTGTTATCAACCACATTAACATTATGACTTGTTTTCAAAAGCTTAGTTGGGAAGCTTACCTCAAGCTTAAAAGTACAAAAGTATTGGCCCGGACCTGTGGCCTATAGCGGTCTGGGCACCTACAGTGCCATCGCCGACGTTGGTGTGGTGGAGAGCTATACCTTAACTCGTGGACCTGTCACTGACGAGTACACTTGTCAGTTGGCCCAAGGCTCAGCCTGCCAATGACGAGTTGACGAGTGTGTGGTGTTTTCAGTGGTTTTCCACTCGCTAACCTGGGAATCACCATTTGACTCCCACAGAAGCAAGGGGGCTGCAGGTCACGTGATCGCAAAAAAAGACAGCCCGTTCTCTTCCTTGACGTTCGATTTGGAAAAGCGGATTTTTCCTCTGTTTCTGTTGCTTTTTGGCAAAAAACAACCTATTCAACTGCCCACAACTATGGAATGGATGATCACGGCGGATTTCTACTTTTGGTAATTTAAGTACATTTTGATGACCATACTTTTGTACATTTATTCAAGTCAATTTTGAATTCCAGACTTTTACGTGTAACAGAGTATTTCTAAATTGCTGTATTGACACTTTTACTGAAGTAAAACATTTGAATACTTTTTCTAACCACAGCATGTGAGGACGGAAATGTGCACGCGCGCCCTCACACACACACACTAAAAAAAGATATTTGAGGGAAAAGCCCATTAAAAAGAGATAAGATAAGAAGACAATACTAGCATCACAGTCTTCACACAGCTCAAAGAATTATAACGGAATTATCCTCTGTGCCAGTAGAGTCAAGAACCCATTCCATCTAACTATATAAATGGCGACCGACTTCCGCACCCTCGGTGAGGACACCCACAGCTCTGTTATCGAATAAACAACGCACCGCCAGACCACATGTCGCCAACTGACTCGCCACGGCGGCCGCGCTGAATTTACGCCTCGCGTAGGGGACATCTCATTGCTCACTACACCTTTTCCACCGCGCAACATAATTAATTCTACTCACCAAACGTCGGACAAAACGGAAGGGGAGGCAGCTTCGTACCGTTTACCGTGCGCACGACCTAATCACCACAACAGCAGGCAGCCGGTGCGGGGGTTTTTTCCTTTTTTTCCCCAAAAAATTTTTGGTCACCATTTTCTCCAGGAACCATTTCTGGTGTAACGCCACCGGCAGCATGCGCTGGGTTGCCAGGTTTGCACAGCCAGCGCCAGAAAGAAGCAACCACCTACATCAAACAAACAACACCCATCCCAAGGGCCCCGCCCTCTTCTACGGGGGTCCCCACGCGCCCCTACACTTACAGGGGGTCCACACGCGGCCACGCTGGGCCCCGTGCGCGCCGGTGCGGGGGTTTTTTCCTTTTTTTCCAAAACATTTTTTTGGTCACCATTTTCTCCAGGAACCATTTCTGGTGTAACGCCACCGGCAGCATGCGCTGGGTTGCCAGGTTTGCACAGCCAGCGCCAGAAAGAAGCAACCACCTACATCAAACAAACAACACCCATCCCAAGGGCCCCGCCCTCTTCTACGGGGGTCCCCACGCGCCCCTACACTTACAGGGGGTCCACACGCGGCCACGCTGGGCCCCGTGCGCGGCTGGGGTTGAGGGGGGCGTAGCCCCCCGAAACTCTAGTGTATTATAATGCACTATATATACTGACTGGCTACGTTCTTTTGGGAAAGTAACTTAATCGTGCTTCAGGCCGTTATGTATTTTTTTTTTGCCTGGCATAGATGCTATATTTTCAGAGCACCTTGGCAGAGTAAAGCACAATTCTATGACTTCCAGTTTTATAGAGTGCTGTAACATTTTTATCTCTCACATTATAACATCTAATAGCAAGGCCAAGTTGTCTACAGGGAACAGGATGTTGTATTGATGTCAGGAGGTCCAGTTTTACAGGATTAAAGGGAGAGTTCACCAATTTTCAGTCACCCCATGGTCTTACTTGTAACAGAGTACTTCTACATTGCAGTATTGATACTTTTACTTAAGTTAAACATTTGAGTACTTTTTCCACCACTGTAGTGATGTTGGAAACTGCCCTCCATGCAGGAACTACAGTCTCTCAGTGTTGGTGAGTGGAATGAATGACTCTTATCTCTCTCTTTTTTGGCTGTTGGAAATGACATGTTTTTCTGGGATGATGTGGGTCGACGTATTCATCATTTATATTGTTTTGATGACTTCAAATCCAAGATGGGCCACGATTTTCAGCTCTGAAAAGGTCCGTTTTTTCAACATGACCTTATAGGTTCCAATGAAAGTTCTGATAATGCCGAGTTGAAATACGCACAGTACTACTGTAACTACTGATTAAATACATAGAGGTCATCTCAGAGGTCATCTCACAGGTCAAAAGGGTCGAGCGAGGCTTGTCTTTGATGAGAAACAACCCTTCACTCTCTCCACGGTCAGAGAGTTATTGGAGATGAGATGACCCAACACATTTCTGAATTAATTAAATTCAATGATCTTATTGATACATGGGTTTATCGTAAAACATCGGTATACATGAGTACAACAATTTCCATTTTCTGGAAGTACAGGTATATTTAAAGGTATTGTAGGCAACATCAAGCCTAAATTTAAAGAATATTTATATATATATATAAATATTATTTTTTAAATTTAGGCTTAATGTTGCCTACAATACCTTTAAAGGATAATTCCGGACTACGTTTTTCTTACCTTTTTATATGATATCATTATATCCTAGGATGTGGTACAGTAGAAACAAACCAGAGCGTAGGGTCCATGCGCTAGATCGTGTATTTTTATCGAGATTTTATATATATATATATTTTTTTCATATCTGACGTTCATATCGACAACTGTCCACAGTGTTTTTGTCCCAAATGGGCCGTCGTAGTGTTTACAAGCTGACGCTGGGGGAAAGATCTTGATCTTGGCGTTCAGGCTCTGCTATACATTACTCCCTGCTCAGCACATTAGAAGAACCATTAATTAAGAGCAGGGAGATATATATATATATACATCTACAGTATAACAACCCATCTTAATTCATTGATTCTTCACTCTTACTCATCATCATCCACTACTCCTCTCATCTTAACACATTCACTGCCAGAATCAATTAATTAATTAAGTCAGCCAGTGCCAGCGTTTTTACAACTCTTTCGAGACCAACAGAATATGTTTTTTCTATGACGATGTAAACGATACGATACGATACGATACGATAAAAGTACTACAATGTTTGAAAATAGCAGATCTACAAGCTCACAACGCGTCGCATCGTGACACGTTGTGTAGACGATACACACATTTACATAACCGTAAACACCAGATGTCTCAGGGGAAAGACAAGAGTCTCTTCATTCATCCGAAAAAAAATAATTGCGAAAACGCAATCTTCCATTCTTTAGTTATGGGCAGTTGAATATAGCTTGTTTTCACCAAAAACGCAATCTGGGAAAATAAATCAGAGAAAAATAAATCCTGTAACATTAACATTAGATTTTTTTTTAGATCACGTGATTTCCGAGTGTACTCTTCTTCGGGAGCCCTAGTATCACCGATGCAGAGGACAACATGTCAGCACAGACTGCCACCTAACTGGTCCCAGCAGCTTTCTGTTCTCAGGATCAGTTATCACCTTCTGCAGCACCTTCTGCTCTCCGTGCCCCCCCTGAGCACCCTGAGCACCCTGAGGTGTTGTTATCACTGCCAGTGAACACATGCAGGTGGGATGATGATGTCTGCACCCTCTTCTAAGAGCAGAGGCCACAGCAGTTGATTATATTATACAGAATGTTTAGCAGGTCACTACTCCACACAGATCATTGAGTGATATGCTCCACTTTCTTGGTATTAGTAAGGACTCAAACAGCTGCGTTCTGAATCAACTGCAGTTGTCCGTCTGTATTTTTTTTTTTTTTTTAGGGAGACCTGTAAAGACCCTGCAAGTCTACTGAAGATGAATGCATGGATCAAGTTTTTCCAAATCTTGTTATGACATAAGACCTTTAATCCTTGATAGGCTATATTCTTAAGGTGATGATAGTCAGACTTTGTACAGTAGCTGTCTTAATGTGGCTGTTTAAATTCAAAACCGAGATTTTCGGCTTGGGTTATTATACAGATTGAAGCTGGGCGCTGACTTTTAATCATTATTCCTTATGGCTACAAGGACAATTACCTCAGCTTTGTCTTTGTTTAATTGAAGAAACTTCTGGCACATCCTGCCGTTGATTAGTTCAATGCATTGTTACTCTGCATTTGTATTGGACCATGGTCCCCTAGCTGGTGATACGGTTATGTAAATGTGTGTATCGTCTACACAACGTGTCGCGATGCGACGCGTTGTGAGCTTGTAGATCTGCTATTTTCAAACATTGTAGTACTTTTAATTTTGATACCATAAGTATATTTTGATGCCAATACGTTTGTACTTTTACTCAAGTACATATTGAATACTGGACTTTAACCTGTACCAGAGAATTTCTGCACTGTGGTATTGATACTTTTACTTAAGTAAAACATTCGAGTACTTTTTCCACCACTGGTATTTACTTGAGAATAATACTTGGTCCACCAGACCATATCATAATCTTTGCCTCCCAGCCTGTTCGCCTGGCAGAGATAATTATCTGAAAGAGGAATAATAATGCTGGCCAATTTCAACAAACAAACGCCAGTAACTGGGTGAAAGGTAAAAACACACACACACACACACACACACACACACACACACACACACACACACACACACACACACACACACACACACACACACACACACACACACACACACACACACACAGATCTAGCCATTAGTCCCCCCATAAAAAGTCATTTGAATGAGTTTGGCAGATGCAGTAATGGAGACAGATTCCTTGTATAACAGAGCATTTTGAACCGTATCAGCTGAACCAGATTTTAGAGTCTGGCTGATCATTGCTTCTAAAAAAAAGTGGTTTTGACCCAACTGTGGACGTGATGAGAGGAGGCAGCTTTGTGGGATCTATAGCTCACTGGGTCGGGACTTCAGAGAGAAGGTAACATGTGAGTCAGAGCTAAATCCCTGGTCTGGATAACTTTTATAGCAAGCGTTCAGGTCTGTGCTGTATTCCATGAACAGACATGGCATCCAGGGTTAGTTTGATGAATTTGAGTGGGTATGTTGCAATTATAATTCAGTGTATCGATTGGTCATTTGCTACTGTATTATAAGAGGATAAGAGAAAACAGTATTGTAACAACATTGTAATGTGAACCTAGTATTGTGATTCGAATCGTATCGTGAGTTGAGTGAATCGGCACATGCCTAGAAGACGGGTTGAAAATGGGTGAAGTCGTCCTTTAAGAAAGCATAAACAGATGAGAGCTGCTCGATAATTCTTCATATATTCCCTTGAGATTTAACCTGCTTCTGAATTCCTCCCATGAACATGACATGTTGTCACTCATGTGTAAGATCAGTGTGTGTGAGCTGACCTTCTCAACATGACAACAACACAAGGAAGGACACAACGTCAGCCCTACACTGACCCATTCTATGTGGGAAGACATCTCTGTCATTTTAGATTTTAGCCATACTCTAGGGGTCTTCAATGTTTTCAGGCCAAGGACCCCCTAGCTGAGAGAGAGAGATGAAGCAGGGACCCCCTAATCTATATTGTATGAAATTGTGTTTCAGATTAAAGTTTTTTTTTTTACTTAGTCTGTTATTTTTTCCCTCTACACCTATTGCCTCTTTCCAAAAATAGCCGATCTACAAGCTCTCAACGCCTCGCAGTGCGAGGCGTTGTGAGCTTGTAGATCTGCTATTTTTGGCTAATGTTACCCTCAGAAAAGGAATTCTAGGGCTCAAGTGGTTAATGTAAAAAAACTAAATCATATCACACAAAGATTTGGCGGAACCCCTGTAGTAGCTCTGAGGACCCCCTAGGGGTCCCGGACCCCCTGTTGAAGACCTCCATAACAACGTGAGTGTTTCAGAAAACGCTTCGGGTTTAGAACAGTGGTCCTCAAAAATAGCAGATATACAAGCTCACAGCGCGTCACGTTCTGCCACGCTGCAAGCTTGTACATCTGCAATTTGTTTACATTTAGAAAAATCTTGAAAGTGTTTGAAACAGTTGTTTTTAACACAAATCTGGGGGTCCCTGGCACAAAACACTGTCAGATGGGGGTCCGCGCGGCCAAATACATATAATTTTGGGTGTCATTGGCACGAAACATTTGAGAACCGCACTGATTAAAGTGTGTTTCAGAGGGGGAGCGATTGACGCCCCTAATAATACATTTTCAATGAGAGGAGGGCGATTAGTTGAGACGTGCTGAGAATTTGAAGGGCGGAGAGGCAAGCAGGGCGCGGTCCCGTGACATTCTCGTGCTCGTTTCATGCACACGCCCGCGGGCGACAAGAGCTGGATGTGGTCAGCTTTTGTTCCACGCTACACGTGTGTTTGTGGATATGCTACTTTTTCTATTTTTGAATTTCAATCCTGAAAAGTAACAGTTTTGGACATAGACAAGATGATGTTTTTTTAATTATTAATTTTAAGCCCCCCCCCCACCTTTTTAGTTTAGTGTAAATAAATAGACGAGGGCAGAGACGCAACTCAGGCCTCCAAACAGAATCGAACTGGCGGCTATTACATTACAATGAAGTTACCATAAAGGTATAAATTACAATAAAAGTTAAGTCACAAAGAGAAGTGTTTCAGCCATTTGGATTTTTACAGTATATCATAATAATATATTGCATGCTAAGAGTTAAGATTACATTATATAAGCCTTGACACTCTCTCGCTCTCTCTCTCTCTCTGTATATGAGGGACACACCGCGATCCCACTGATCCAAGCGAGAATTCGAGATCATCAAACGCTCCCCGTCTGAAACAGCCTTTAGAAGTCATCTGTAGAATCGGCCTCAGGTCTTAAAGGGTTAACAGAGTTCAGGCTGCACCGTCTCAAAACTAACCGGGGGTAATATTCTTTTATGATGATAACCCTGGTGTAATTAACTACTCCCATAAAGGTGCTTTCAGTGATATTGGCAGAGCTCAATGGAATTTGGCACTGCGTCGTATATATTGTACATCGCTGAGTGAATTGTCTATCAAAAATTCCACTTATAGCCAATAAGTCATAACCCTGCAGAGGATGAGTGTTTGGAGCTGTAATGAAGATGGAGCTGGGCTCGCCAATCAATCAACTCCTCCTCCAATAGGCAACCAGTGGAAATATAAGCCCAAAGGATTTATAGTCACGTTACAGTACGTGTGGTTCATCAATATTTTGATGAGAAAGTGTTTGTGTCATTTTATTTGATCAATTCCAGTAGAGAGATTGCTGTCGGGCACAAACCTCTTATCTCCATATTCTAACAAATGTTATCCCATGATTTAGTAACCCATTTTTTTCACCCAGTGCCAATTGCCTATGTAATCCTGGGTGCTACTCTCCCTCTGCCAGCTTAGGGAGAGCCCAGAACTGAGCTCATGCCTCCTTCAATGCATGAGGTGTGAGCAGGCCGCTTCTTATCACCTGACAGGGGGGAGTGTCCCGGTAGGACGTAGCGTGTGGAAGGAACACGTTATTCCAACCAGTTCCTGACCAGGGGGAGGCAGTACAGAGACCAGGATTACTGGATGTTTTTTTGTGAGGGTACCTACCCTAAATTAACGCCCTACTTGATCATACTGCAGTGTCACGCAAAAACATCAAAAGTTGCAGATCCAGGCCCAGACCGCTGGCCTAGCGGTCCGGGCACATATAGGCCCCAATGTAGCCTGACAGCGTGTCGCGGGTTCGAGTCCCGATCCCGACGGCCTTTGCTGTGTGTCACTCCCCATCTTTCTCTCCCCGTTTCCTGCATGTCTACAGGTCTACTGTATCATAAATAAATGCATAATAAGCCCAAAAATACAATTCTTTTAAATTAAAAAGTAGCAGATCAATAAGCTTTGAACTTGAGGATCTGCTACTTTTGCTATTGTTGAATTTGAATCCTATAGCCCTAACAGTTTTGGCAGGGACGTGCACAGATAGACTCTAGGTGGTGCTAGAGCACCTGCCCTTTGCCCTCTTGACCAGATTTCAGTTTACAGCAGGGGTCTTCAACAGGGGGTCCGGGACCCCTAGGGGGTCCTCAGAGTTACTACAGGGGGTCTACCAAATCTTTATGTGATATGATTTTTCTTTTTACCATAACCACTCGAAACCTAGCATCCCTTTTCTGAGGAGAGCTTTAGCCAAAAATAGCAGATCTACAAGCTCACAGCGCCTCGCAGCGCGAGGCGTTGTGGGCTTGTAGATCGGCTATTTTTGGCAAAGAGGTATAGGTGTAGAGGGAAAAAAGAGCAGACCAAGTCAACAAAAAAAAGTATAATTTTATTGATCACCTGCCCCTCAAAATGTCTGTGCACACCACTGAGTTTTGGACATATTAGGTTTCCACCCGACAGAGACGAAATTATGTTTTTTAAAGATACATTTTTAGCCCCCCCTCTCCTCCTCTCCCTCTTCTTTTATTTACACAGGACAGTGCACATAAAGGAGGGCAGTGACACAACTCAGGCCTCCAAACAGAATCAAACCGGCGGCTATTACATTACAATAAACTTACAATGAAGGTACATTACAATAAAAGTGAAGTCACACAGAGAGAAGTGCAACGCTGTTGGCTCGGCTGTAATACCTTTTGAAGTGAATCTTCACTTTCACACAGTTCATTCAGCAGATGTGTTTCAGCCATTTGGATTTTTAGAGTATATCGTAATAATAAATTGCATGCTAAGAGTTAAGATTACATTATATAAGCCTTGACAAATCTCTCTCTCTCTCTCTCTCTCTCTCTCTCTCTCTCTCTCTCTCTCTCTCTCTCTCTCATTAACCCATTAAGACCGGGAATGCATCTGTGTAACCACTAACCATTATTTTATACTTTATTCAAAAATAGCAGATATACAAGCTCATAGCACGGCACCGAGTGCCGCGCTATGAGCTTGTAGATCTGCATTGTTTTTTTAATTTTGAACATTTTTGCAGATCTTTGCATATATATATTTTTTTAAAGCGAACATTTTGAACTCAAATCATTGCTTCTGGGGGTCCCTGGAACAAAATATTTTGAGATGGGTGTCCTTGGCCAAATATATATCATTTTGGGGGTCCTTGACATGAAAAAGATTGATAACAACTGATATTATAGCAACGTTCGTTTAAAAAAAAAACTGTTAGGATTTAGAAGACATTTGTAGAATCCTCCAGAAGCAAAGATTTGAGTTACAAATGTTCGCTTAAAAAAAATATATATATTCAAAGATTTGCACACATTTTCACGATCAAAATAGCAGATCTACAAGCTCATAGCGCGGCACTCGTAGTTTGTATATCTGCTATTTTTGATTAAAGTATACAATAATGGTTAGTGGTTACACAGATGCGTTCCCGGTCTTAATGAATTATAATGCACACACACCTGCGCCACAAGAATACAACACACAGGGGAGAAAGACGTTATTAGTATTACACCGTAATAATTAATGGTGTGTGTGTATGCACGTTGAATATAGCCAGTGGGTAATATCAGTACGCATTGCGGGGCCACTAAACCCCACCGTCTGCTTCTCTATACTCCCCGAGGCTATGGTATCAGGGCCAACTAAAGTTTATGAGGTGCGGTTGCATCCTGACCCAGAGTGAACTCCTCTCCTCCTGGCTGCTCGCCAATCAAAGGCGCCTTCACGCACTTCTCCTTCTCCCTCTCCTCCTCCTCCTCCTCCTCCTCCTCATCCCCCCGTTGCACATTTTCAACTCCCAACCTATCTCTGCTTATACGGCTGGAGATTACCAGTGAAAAAGTACTCAGATGTTTTTACTTAAGTAAAAGTATCGATACCGCAATGTAGAAGTATAAGCCTACTCTGTTACAAGTAAAAGTCCGGAATTCAAAATGTTACTTGAGTAACTCACTTATTTACTCATTACTCACTTATGAGTACTCATTATTTAGAAATGTCCCATTTCAAGTTTTCTAATGTATAACAATCTTTTGAAAATAGCAGATCTACAAGCTCACAATGCGTCGCATCGCGACGCATTGTGAGCTTGTAGATCGGCTATTTTCAAATGGCCAAAATGTATATAGGGCTGGAGTGGAGTAAAAGTACAATATTAAAAAGTATTCAAAAGTACAATATTTGTCTCTGAGATGTTGTGGAGTAGAAGTAAAAGTATTGTAAAATTGGAAATACTCAAGTAAAGTGGAAATACCTCAAAATTGTACTTAAGTACAGTGCTTGAGTACATGCACTTAGTTACTTTCCACCACTGCGATTTTCATCTCCCAACCTATCTCTGCTTACGGCTGGAGATTACCACCACAGGGCAGGGGGGTGACAGAAACACTATACCTGCACACAGCAGGGAAATCAGGAGGTGGGAATCATGGTGCGTGGGTGTGCTGTGCATGCTGGAGATAATGCACGCTTTTTCCTGTATCTGTGCAGGTATGGCAACGCATGCGTGAATCAGTATGCCTGTATCTGTGCAGGTATGGCAACGTAGTGCTAATCAGTATTCCTGTATCTGTGCAGGTATGGCAACGCAGTGTGAACTAGAAGAAAAAGTGCTCCTCGGAGCACAGGTCTCCGCCAGGTCAGGTACGTTATTGTGGCCTCCTGGTGGCGCTATAATAGGCCAATGTGAAAAGGGTGTCCGTTTCTTCTTAGGCCTTTCACGGCAATCGGACACTGCATTCATGATTTGAGGCATTTTGTTCCAAAAATGTGTTTTGCTAAATTAGACCTCCTGGTGGCGCTATAACAGGCCAATGTGAAAAGGGTGACATTTCTTCCTTGGCCTAGTGGGAATGTGCGTGTGAAATTTCACGGAAATGGCAAGCTGCGTTCATGGTTTGAGGCATTTTGTTCAAAACGGACCAATCCTGCAAACTTTGGAACCCAACCTTAGCCAATGAGGATGGAATATAGGAAATCGGACAGATCCGTGTTGATCACATGACTATAGAGATACTGTGTACTGATTTGCATGACGTTTGGATAAAATCTGTAGGAGTAATGGGGTAAAAATGGGTTTTGCACAAATCGGCCTCCTGGTGGCGCTATGACAGGCCCACGTGTAAAATGTGTGGCAGAGGTTCTGAATTGGCATCCAGGGAGTGTGTGTGCACAGTTTGGCAGCGAGCGGGGGTAAAACTTACTCTCGCCATGCCTTTCGGCCTGGCGGAGACCATCAGTATTCCTGTATCTGTGCAGGTATAGTAAGGCAGTGTGAATCAGTATTCCTGTATCTGTGCAGGTATGGCAACGCAGTGTGAATCAGTATTTCCCATCCTCACCATACCTCTGATTGCATTAACAATCCCTGCAGCTCTGCTGTGTTCCAGAGCGATGGCACCTCCTCACCTCCCCTACGCGCATGCATCCTTTCCTTATCCCCTTACTCCCTCATTCATTCTCTGCCTCGGGGCTGTATCCCCTTCCCCATGCTCCCTCTCAGTCAGGGCCGGACTGGGACCGAAATTCAGCCCTGGCGTTTTGGCCCAGACCAGCCCACCACAACTGGGGCGCAGATAGCAGATACTCTACCGGCCCACTCCGTCGAGGCACATACAAACGCACGTCCTTAATACCACCACTTTTACTGAAAAGCATCCCAGCCCAAACATTACAGTAACTAGTAATTGGGCCGCGCAACCCGGAAATGACCGTAATAATCCTAAAACGGGAGCACAAATATATTTAAAAAATCACACCCAGTGTGAAGTGGGCGGTGAGGTCATCACAGTGGTCAATACAGTGATGGGAGCTCACTTAAAAAAAAGTTTTTTTTTTCAAGTGCATAAGGATAAGGATAATTCCTTTTAACAGGTCGTTCATGAAAGTCCTTGCGGTCTTGTTTCCAATGAGAACCTGTGAGCAATTAGGGGTTAAGAGTCTTGCTCAGGGACAAATTTCATTTCATCGACACATATGCTGACCTGGCCTGGAATCGAACCTGGGGCAACCAGGGCCTCTGGCTCCCTAGGCGGGCTCACTAACCATTCAGCTATGGCCGCCCCATAGTCCTATTTATAGATTATTAATTTCATCATGTGTCTCGCTAGCCAATCACAGTGCTGAATAGAGTCAGCCAATAGAGTCAGCCAGTCACAGTACAGCTAGGGGTGTACTAATGCTAGGGGTGTACTAATTATGAGCCAATCACAGTACAGCGAAGGGTGTACTAAGGAGGTGTCCCAACCCCACTTATAGGGGCGGCTACACCGCCCAAAAAATAAATACATTTGTGGCCCAGTGGCACACCGGCCCAGCGGCCCACCGGGCATAAGCCCGGTATGCCAAATGGCCAGTCCGCCCCTGCTCTCAGTGGTGGAAAAAATATGTAGAAATACTCTGTTTAGGGCACACCGCACTTTTATTTTACCTATTGGGCGGAATCTGCCAATGCTTTGTGAATGAGAATGGCGTGGTTTGATGGTCTTGCGCATCTTTCCGTGTGTCACGCACACCTTGCGTTTATGCGCTCTCTATACGCCTGCTGGTACATGTCATGCCATACCATTCTGCCGGCAAAAAACGCGCACAACCTTAGCGGCCAACAATATTTTGGTGAAAATGTACTAAAAGTACAAAAGTCGAACATACTCATTATGCAGACTGGCCCATTTCACAAGTTTTCAAATGTCTAAAATGTTTAAAAAATATATTTGAAGCTCACAAGCTCACAATGCGTCACGATGCGACGCATTGTGAGCTTGTAGATCTGCTATTTTCAAATGGCCGAAACGTATTTAGGGCTGAAGTGGTTAATGTAGGTTTTGTAATAATAATCAAAATCTACAAAGTAACTAAAGCTTTCAAATAATTGTAGTAGAGAGAGAGAGAGAGAGAGAGAGAGAGAGAGAGAGAGAGAGAGAGAGAGAGAGAGAGAGAGAGAGAGAGAGAGAGAGAGAGAGAGAGAGAGAGAGAGAGAGAGAGAGAGAGAGAGAGAGAGAGAGAGAGAGAGAGAGAGAGAGAGAGAGAGAGAGAGAGAGAGAGAGAGAGGGGGAGGGGGGGGAGATTGGAGGCCATTGTCCCTCCCTCGACGAGAACATGACTGAGAATAATACCGTTCAGCGATCCGTCGCGCCCGTCCACGCTTTCCTGCACAACCGCATTGATTAGATTACTGCCTGACTAATGGCCTCTTCCCCTCCCTGAGAGGAGAGAAAGTGAATCTCTATCTGATAGTCACTGGACCATTCAGGAGGCATGCGTGGCTCTTTCCACCACTTTGTGTCTTTCTGTGTGATTTTACATGTCTTCCAACTTGCTGAGGGGACAATTAACCTCTTAAACCAAGGGTTCCCACACTTTTTAAGCCCCAAAAATAATCATGTTTGAACTGGGGACCCCCCCCCCCACCATGACAAGCACATGGAATTGTAAGTGTCACAGTCCGCTCCTTGGGCCGTGGACCTTGACTGCCCTTATACGGTCTTGGACTTATTAGGACTGTTCTGTTTGGTTTTGCTTATTTGTAACCTCTCAAGAACAGATCCAGAGCTGCGCTTGAATATGTCGGTAGCCGTGTTGACGACCCGTGCACATTGGCTACAAGTGGGCGTGCCATCAGATCAGGAAGCAGGCCGTGCTTTACCCAATAAAATGTAGTGGGGCGGGATTTACATGTGTGCGGCTTGTTCCCCACTGGAAACAAACCGAAACTCGTTTAACAATAGCGTCCTCGAAGCCGAAAAAAATCCACGTAAAGTTAGTAACATTTTAACTTGCTCTTTCGTCATAAAAACACGTGGGCCTATAATCAAAACGATCCATGTTCTTTGGGAGAAGTGGTGTTAGTGTTCCGTGTAGAAATATTGTTAGTGGGAATGAAAACATAGTCGCACCACCGGAAGTGGAGGGCTGAGGGCATGTCCAAACCCCGGTTTCCCTGAGCATGGGTCCTCCGTACAGCTCCGCCCAGAGTCAAATGAAGTGAAAAACAGCAGAGGGCGCTGTTTTTCCTTTTTATTTTACGATTCCAAGATTTGGCTTATTTGTTACTCTGTTGGTACCTTTATTTTTTAGTATGTTCTATGCCTAATTCCAATCTGCCTTGTTTGCTGTTACCTGTCCTCTCTCACCTCCCTGTAATTATTGTAACCCTAGTCACCTGTGTTGTGTTTGCTCGTTGCCTGTTAGCCTATCCTGTGCTGAGTTCACCTGTGTGTTGTTAATCCCCTGTCTATTTTATATATGCCCCTGTTTATTCAGTTCCTTGTCAGGTCGTCTCTTAGTGTTAGTGTTAGTGTGTCATGTGCTGTAGTTAGGCGGAAAGCCATCTGTAATTTGAGTCCTTGTTTTCCCATGCCCATTTTATGGGAAGTCTAACACACCTTCTGATCCTTGGTTCTTGCCGTTCGCCTACTGCTTTTGGGTCCCTCTGAAAGCACCCTGACAGTAAGAGTTGAGCCATTACATTTAGTTTGACCCGGTTCCACAGATCACTATTGTGAAAACAGCCGATCTACATGCTCACAACGCCTCGCACCGCGAGGCGTTGTGAGCTTGTAGATCCGCTGTTTTAACAATGTTTGCCTCTTTCTTACGTAATATTTGAGGTCTAAGGTCTTAAAAGTCATTAAATTGTGACTTTATAAATGTGCAGATACCCTGTTATACACTACACGTGTGTTTACTGTTGAGAGAGAAAACAATGTTGCACGTTAAGCTAATCATCTGGGGACCCCCGGAAAATAACATGGGTCCCCAGTTTGGGAACTACTGTCTTAATCAATATACTTAATACTTGATACATACTCACCCTGGTATTAGTTGACCAGGGTGTCCCAAGGGTCTGTACTTGGTCCACTCCTTTTTTTTTTTTTTTTTTTTACCTCTACACCAAATATCTTTGCCGAAGGGGAAGAGTTGGGAGCTTGTACTGTTATTTTGGCCAAATGTCCAGAATATACATTAGGGTTCATTTGGTTAATTTCAAACTCCATTTCATGATCTGCATTCCATCATAACACTGTACATAAAACAAGGTTAAACAGAACTCTAAACAGACACAATTCACAATGCAAGGTGTAAGCTGGGAACCTATTTGATTAAAAACAAATGTATATATTTTCCCCCCTTTATTTGGCTTCTGGGGGCATCGCCTCCTTTGCTTAGTAGAGACAGTGACTTGGTAACAACAACACATGTTTTTGGCAGTGGTGCTGACAGATTCTGCTGTTAGCAGAATCTGTCTTGAGAGATTAGGAAAAGTGTAATGCATAGATCCAAGTCTGAGGTTAGTCAACTTCGAATGTGTGTAGTAAGGAAAAGCCAGATCATGGGAGTCAGAATGACTGTGTGTTGAAATGAATGCTCCATACTGATTCAGAAATAGAGAATTATAATAGTTCTCATAGTGGCTCTGAAATGCTTACGTGAAATCAGTTTCCAGCCTTATACAGTACCTTCACCTTGGCCCATGATTCATGTGCTTCTGTTTGCATATTTCAATGGGGAACTTTTCAAAAATAGTATTTCACCTTGCAATTCCTTGATGTGTTACAACTCACAGTAAATGGATAGAACTAGAAAAGTACAGTAGCACAGGTCTCCGCCAGACCGGGTTGCCTTACCCATGGGGAGTAGTAGCAAAAAGTGTGTTTTGAAGAACACACTCTATGGCAGTAGCCTAAATGTAATCGGGCACAAACAGGGCAGAAATATGTTGATGGTACGAGTTATAGGCCAACACGTGACGTGGGCTGTTATAGAGCTACCGTGAGGCATGATTTGAAATGAAGCTGAGGTCTCAAGGCTGAATTATGCACTAATTGCTTAAGCACTAAGTGCTCCATAGAAAAATGTGTGAATCTATTCTATGACTCACCTGAATGGCAACATAGAAAAAGGTAAAAGCTTGATATTCAAGAGTGAGTGACTCATTTTATGCCAGTGTCAACCATTTCCTGTTCTTACTGTGTATCTGCAAAGTGATGTATACTGTAGTGTCTCTGCAATTACAAGTGAAATGTGAATGCTAATTCAGAGGCTTTCAAAGTGGGGGTCATGGCCCGCAGTGTAACACCGACGTCCATCTTTTGGATATCGCAGTATTGTCAGTAAAAATAAATAAAAAAATGAGCTCACTGAGCTTATATATGTACTATTTTTTGTTTTGTTTTAGGGATGTTCGATATTGACTTTTTTGCCGATATCCGATATTCCGATATTGTCCAACTCTTAATTTCCGTTTCCGATATCAACCGATACCGATATATGCGGGCTTTTTCACATAATCTAATAAAATAATAGCTATAATATCAGTATAATATCTAATAAATATCTAATACATCTAATATAACACAGTGATGTTGTTAGGCTTTCAATGAAGTGAGTCCCGGGACTGACTGGTGGTCATTTGAATGAGGACTTCCCACTAATCTTAGATCACATGTTGGCCTATTTGACTCATTTTAAACCGATGCAAATATTTTCCGATATTACATTTTTTTGCTATTATCAGCCGATAATATTGGAAGGCCGATAATCTCGGACATGCCTATTTTTTCTAATAATTTTTTTCTCCAAGCCATTTCACAATTGGCCAGAGGCTATATGGCTCTTTAGCGGTCCTTAAGTCATGGAAACGTACAGGAACCTCTGTGGTATCATTATTACATCCTCAAAGCCTACAGTACACATATAGTGAGGACACTAAAGCCCCAAGGGCAGGGCTTTCTTCTCCCCAGGAGAAGAATATTATATCCTGTTTGTCTATTTTCCTCCTCTAAGCCCGGCTGGTTGTACCAGTGCTCCACAGCACCATGGTCTCTCATAGCTTAGGTGGATAAATAGGCTGCGTGTGTTGTTAACTCACTCGAACCGGGACAGCATCTGTGTCATTTTTTTAATGTCTTTGGCTATTAAAAAATAGCAGATATACAAGCTCGTAGCGCGGCGCCGAGTGCCGCGCTACAGAGCTTGTAGATCTGCTATTTTTTGAAATATCGTGAACATTTTTTAAATCTTTTTTTTATCCCACGATTTTGTAATCCTTTTTCACCCGGTGCCAATTATCTAAGTGATCCTGGGCGCTACACTCCCCCCGCCAGCCTAGGGAGCCCAGAGAATCGAGCTCATGCCTCCTTCAATGCATGAGAGCCAACTGACCTTCTTGTCACCTGACAGGGGGGAGTTTCCCCGGTTGGACGTAGCGTGTGGAAGGAACACGTTATTCCAACCAGTTCCCTTCCCCTCCATCAGGCGCCCCGGCTGTCATGGGGGAGGCGGTATAGCGACCAGGATTACTGCATGTTTTTGTGAGGGTATTAACTACCCTAGGAGACGGACACGGTGAGAACATGCAAACTCCACACAGAGTAGGCCCTTTCACCAACCCCACCTTGGGTATGGGCGCTGATGACACGGAGGAGAAGACACGTCCCCCAGCGCCCACATCGTCCCCGGCGGGAATCGAACCCTGGACCTCCTCGCTGTGAGGCGACAGCGCTACCGACTGAATATATATATATATATATATTTTTAAAGCAAACCTTTATAAATCAAATCTTTGCTTCTGGTGGATTCTACAAATGCGACACTCTGTGCCGCGCTATGAGCTTGTAGATCTGCGATGTTATTTGAAAAATTGTGAAAATTTGAATAGCCAAGGTTTAAAATATGGATAAAGTGGTTACACAGTCGTGTTCCCGGCTTCAATGTGTTAAAACACACACACAGCTATTCACAAACACAAACCCTTCGATACAACAGATGGGTCTGGACTGATCCCTCTCCTCCTTGTCTGCAAACTACATGCGGCTTTAATCAGAAAACAAAATGCGTGTGTAGTGTTGACATGAATCAGAAAAATGAAAGATGCTTCCAAAAAATCTTGGAAGACAACAATCATGAAATCAATGAATGCTGTAATTCATCTCCGTCGGGTGGAAATGTCCAAAGCTGTTGATTTTCAGGATTCAAATTTCAAAACATTAAAAGTAGCAGATTTACAAGCTCAAAACGTGTCACTTTGTGCCGCGTATCAAGCTTGTGTTTTTTGTTTTTGTATTCTTACAGAACAAAATACATCCAGACAGACATCACAAATCTTCTCCTCAAATATCACACGTTTAAATACTCTCATATTCTGCAATCAATACACAAAAAGATAACAATTATTTAAAACAAGACAAAAAGAAACGACAATGTGTCAGCATCAGCATCAAACAACATAGACATAGGTATTTATTCCATTCATTAGGGCCTAATGAATGGAATAAATACCCTATGTCTATCAGGGGTCTTCAACATTTTCAGGCCAAGGACCCCCTAGCTGAGAGAGAGATGAAGCAGGGACCCCCTCTATATTGTATAAAATTGTGTCAACTTTTTTTTTTTCACTTGTCTGCTCTTTTTCCCCTCTACACCTATACTTCTTTGCCAAAAATAGCCGATCTACAAGCTCACAACGCCTCGCGCTGCGAGGCGTTGTCAGCTTTTGGATCAGCTATTTTTGGCTTAAGTTCTCCAGAAAAGGGATGCTAGGGTTCAAGTGGTTAAGGTTAAAAACAAAATCATATCACACAGAGATTTGGCGGACCCCCTGTAGTAACTCTGAGGAGCCCCTAGGGGTCCCGGACCCCCTGTTGAAGACCCCTGCATTAGGCCTATACTGTTAAAAATCTAGAAGGTGCACGCAAAGGTGTTTCTTTTCTTCCAACCTTATCAATAGTACGAGCCCTTTTAAGACTAGTCAGTATCTGGTTAAAAACACATTATAGGGGATCGTTTGAACTTGACCTAGTGATATTTTGCATCTTGTTTTCCAAAGCTTTGGAAAACAAGAACACGCATAATCCACCAAAATAATTCATGTGTTTCCTTCTCTATTTTCTCTTTGAATATACCATACCGTATAGCAGTGGTTCTCAAACTTTTTCATGTCAAGGACCCCCAAATTGACACCTATTAGCCCGCGGACCCCCATTTCAAAAGATATGCCACGGACCCCCATAAGAGAAGATTTTTTTACGGCTCTAGCAGTGATTCTCAACTATTTTAATTTCAAAGACACCCAGTTTGACATGCATTAGGGCTACAGACCCCCATTTAATGACATTTCTATCACTTACCGCAATTTATATTGTAAAATGTATGTCAATTTAACTCTGAGAGTGTACAAATGGAACCAAATGGACCCGTTAGGGTCCATTTGGTTCCATTTGTACACTCTGCTATACTTTTTGAAACTTTTGTGTGAAGCTGTAGTATGAGATGAGAGGTTTCTGCCCGACGACAGCAACACATTTCTGGAGCGGAGTTTCAGCAAAGACCTGATCCATGTTTACCACATTAAGACCTGGAACGCATCTGTGTCACTTTTTTCATTTGAGCTAAAAAGCATTATTTTACACTTTGGCTATTCAAAAATAGCAGATATACAAGCTCATAGCGCGGCACCGAGTGCCGCGATATGAGCTTGTATATCTGCTATTTTTGAAAAATCGTGAAAATTTGTGCAAATCTTTGAATATATATATTTTAAAGCGAACATTTTTATCTCAAATCTTTGCTTCTGGGGGGTCCCTGGAACAAAATATTTTGATGGGGGTCCGCGGCCAAATACATATCATTTTAGGGTCCTTGACATGAAAAAGATTGAGCACCACTGATATAGAAACATATGTTTTTTTCAGAATACTATTGGGATTTAGAAGACATTTGTAGAATCGTCTTCAGGTCTCAATGGGTTAATATTCTGGGACCTCGCTCTGGCAGTCGTCTCGTATTGAGTCTGTTGGACACTTGTTATTCTCAGTTCAGAGTTGATTGTGCGATGAGAGAAAAACTTGCTTTCTTAGCTCCAAGTCATTATCATGTAGAAAGTGTCCTAGGAGCCAGTGGACAGGACAGCACTGGGCGGGCAACAAACCCGCAAAATAAACTAGAAAGGAAAACACAACTCAAGCTGTTTGTGTGTCTCTCGCAACACACCATCTGTCATAATCGAAATGGCAAATAACGTGTGTGCGTGTGTGCGTGTGTGCGTGTGTGCGTGTGTGTGTGTGTGTGTGTGTGTGTGTGTGTGTGTGTGTGTGTGTGTGTGTGTGTGTGTGTGTGTGTGTGTGTGTGTGTGTGTGTGTGTGTGTGTGTGTGTGTGTGTGTGTGTGTGTGTGTCCGTGTGTGCGTGTGTGTGTCTCCCACACAACTATCCTTCTCCGTTCTCTACACTGGCTCCCCGTAGCGGCTCGCATTCACAAGTCACAACTTTTTTTCTGTTCTGGCCCCACAGTGGTGGAATGAACTTCCCACTGATGTCAGGACAGCAGAGTCACTGCCCAACCCACCTCTTCAGGAAGCAGTACCCTTCTGCCTGGCCTACTTGTTGTTAACTAGTTGTATGAACGCTTGTTTTATTGTTGTATTGTTTATTGTTTACACTTATTTATTTTAGCTCTTGCTCATTTGATTTAGCTATTTTGTCTCATCTGTTTAAGGAAATAGGTAGCTGATATATTGCACTTTTACCTTAGCGCTAGGTATACTCTTGGTTGCTTGTTTTTGCAGAAAATGCACTTAAAACCTCTGGTGAATAGTAGTTTTGTTCCCTACCTATGAATGCACTTATTGTAAGTGTGAGTGTGTGTGTGTGTGTGTGTGTGTGTGTGTGTGTGTGTGTGTGTGTGTGTGTGTGTGTGTGTGTGTGATGTGTGTGTGTGCGTGTGCGTGTGCGTGCGTGCGTGCGTGCGTGCGTGCGTGCATGTGTGCGCTACGCACCTGTCCACACATTGTAATGTTTGATTGTTCCATCTGATAAAGACAGCTGCATCCATGGTGGTGTTTATGTAGGTTTACTTAATACTTATACAAGACAGATTGTCTTGGCAGTTTCTCTCTATCTCCACATACAGTACAAACCATGTTTAACCCTCAATACCACACCGCTAAAATCCTGGGTGTCGATTTAACTCTAGATTTAAGAGTATACACATTGACTCACGGGGGTCAATGTCTTACACTTACATTAACATTCAGGCACCACTGCTGGCAACACTCTAGTCTACAGTCAAAGTGGAGAACAACAACACTATAGGAAGGTTTGACTGCAACATGCCTATAGGGAAGGGAACACTGTCCAAATAGTGCCAGACTTTAGTGATAACAAAGCAATTGCAAGACCTTTTCACATGGGCCTTGTCCAATTTATACTCACATGCACAAGTCACGCACGCACGCACGCGCACGCGCGCACACACACACACACACACACACACACACACACACACACACACACACACACACACACACACACACACACACACACACACACACACACACACACACACACATAAATACACACACACTTAAATACACACACACTTGAATAATATTAGCCTTGACTGTGTTTATATTAAAAGGAATTTCGCAGAATAAACGCTAAATTGTGCAATAAAACTGAGACAACATATACTAGTATTTCCGTCATGCCTGCTAACAGAAGCAGCACCAGCCGCGCGCACACACACACACACACACACACACACACACACACACACACACACACACACACACACACACACACACACACACACACACACACACGCGCACACGTGCACATGCACATGCACATGCACACGCAAATAGAATACAGGCACTTCAATCTAGCATGTATTCAGCATGGACTCAAGCTTGTATTGTGCTCCTTAAATGACTGATTAAGTTGCCATGCACAGTTACAATCAACGTGAATCAATTCAATCATCCTAATTGATTCAATCACACCACTTTGTCTCGTTCTGCCTCTTCCTATAGAACAGTGGGCCCCCAGGGGTCCTTGAAGGGGGTTCCAGGCGGTCCTCAGCATAAGTGGTTAATACAGCAAGCTCACAACGTGCCGCGTTGTGAGATTGTAGATCTGCCATTTTCAGCAAATCTTGAAAGAATTAGCTAATCTTGGAATATTTTTTTATAACATTTTAACAACGCAAATCTGGTATGGGGGGTCCCTGGCACAAACTCTTTTTTAGATGAGGGGTCCGCGGCTGCAAATATTTGGGGGATTTTGGGGGGGTCTTTGACATGAAAACGTTTGAGTACCAGCTGCTATAGAACAAACACTGTAGCGAGATTCTAGATTCTAGGAGTCATTATTTTTTTTCCCCACACTCTTTATTCCCTCATCCATGTAATATCGTTCTCATATTATCAGTTGAGCATCTAACGCATTACGACCGGGGAACAAATCTGTGTCATTTTTTGATTCATTTGGCTATAAAAAAAAATAGCAGATCTACAAGCTCATTGCGCGGCACTCATTGAACATTTGTGCAAATATTTGAATATAGCTACATGTATCTTTTTAAAGCGAACATTTGAACCCAAATATTTGCTTCTGGGGGATTCTATAAATGTCTTCTAAATCCTATTTCTTTTTTTTTAAACGTATGTTATCAGTGGTAAACCTTTTCATGTCAAGGACCACCCAAAATTGCCGGACCCCCATCAGAAAATTCCCTGTTCCAGGGTCCCCCAGCCAGGGTCAGATGTTCGCTTGAAATAAATATTATATATAAGATTCAAAGATAAAATCAAGATTTCTCAAAAAATTGCAGATCTTCACGCTCATAGATATACTGTATGCATTTGGCCGCGGACCCCCATCTTAAAATGTGTTGTTCCAGGGACCCCCCCCCCCCCCCCCCAGAAGCAAAGATTTGAGTTACAAATGTTCGCTTTAAAATAATTTCACAACTTTTCAAAAAAATTATAATAGCAGATAGCAATGGCTCATAGCATGGCACTCTGTGACGCGCTATGAGCTTGTAGTTCTGCAAATTTTTTTTAATAGCCAAAGAAATCTACAAAATGACACAGATGCTTTTCCCGCTCTTAATGGATTAATCAAATGGAAAAAATGTTTCAAAACAAATTAGTCACGACCAGCAGCCGTTTGCCATCCTCCAGCATTGACTCTCACAACCCGGAGACCTTTTCACTGTCTGACAACGTAAACATTCTGAACGGGCGGCTCAAATGTTATTTCATGTTAGAGCGAGAATATCTGCGGCTGACAGGAGGATAAACTTGGACCCCGATCTGTTCCCATAGCAACGCAGATCCAACTGACAAGGTCTATTGAAAATCATTCTGTGAGGTCTCTATCTCACACAGTACTTATGTCCAACTCAATTACATTCGATTTACTCTTAAGTGGTTCCCGTGGGTCTCCGTGACATGTTTATTTGTGTGATATTTTCATAGCTATGTTGATGAATTGAATACATATAGGACCACATACAGTATTCAATCAATCAATCAATCAATCAATCAATCTCTCTGTGAATTTGTGCACTTTTCTTTTAACCACAACAAGGCTTTGTTTTATTTTGGTAAATCGGTAAATATTACATAGTTTGTGATATGAAATGTATAGCTTACCATAATCACAATTAACATTATCATGTCTTCTGTCATTATTCTAGGGCATTTTTTTTAAACTATTTTTTTTTTTAAACCACAGCTGAGGTTTGTGTGTCACTGTCCAGCTGACACTCGTTGACCCTCGTTAATGTAACTTGCATTTAGGCAAGCATGTTGTGTTTCAAAAACTAAATACACAAATATCGGTATCAGTATCGGCAAAGAATTTCCATATCGTTGCATACCTACTTTTTACCCTTTTTCTCCCCAATTTAGTCGTTATGCCAATTGATTCCTCACCACACAGATTTCTGTGTTGTCACTGCTGTCGTATCCTACTGACTAACCTGCCAGTGAGGAGCCCCCACCGGGAGGATGTAGAGCCTTCGTCCTACTCCTCCCGCCCGGCACTCCCTGCCGACAGGCTCCGCCCCCCCCCCCCCCAGCCCGTATGAGTACGTGCAGTGACAATTATCCCCCCCCCCCCCCCCTCGCCCCGGCTTCCCTCCCCTGAACACTGGGCCAATTGTGTTCGAGTAGACGCTCGACAAAGCCGGATACACCACGGTGAATTCGAACCAGTGTTGATTTCTAAAACTAAAAAACTAAAACTGTGACAAAAACATTTTTGTCGACTACCTTTTTTCACTGACGAAAACTAAATAAAAACTAAATAAAGACTAAGCTACGATGACTAAGACTAAGACTAAACATATTGACATATTTCATCAACAAATAAAAACGATACAAAAAATAGGGACTTAGTGAGG
The DNA here is from genome assembly GCF_963454915.1 of Gymnoscopelus microlampas. NCBI lineage: Eukaryota > Metazoa > Chordata > Actinopteri > Myctophiformes > Myctophidae > Gymnoscopelus > Gymnoscopelus microlampas. Next base: position 42,935,393 of record NC_139959.1, on the reverse strand, counting down.
GACGAGTGGAGAAGAGATCAAGTAGAACTAAAAGACAAGTCATTTTATGTTTGGTTGCGCTCGGGTGTTGCGCTCTGAAAATAGCCGATCTACAAGCTCACAACGCGTCGCGCTGTGACGCGTTGTGAGCTTGTAGATCTGCTATTTTCAGCATGCAACCAAGTGTAAAATCTACCATTACGACGCCATCAAGGCACCGCCAAAATACATGTTATTAACTGTAGATTTAGTCGACTATAATATTATGATATTTAGTCCACTGAAGTTACACAAAAAAACTAAAACAAAATCAGATGACTAAAATATGACTAAAACTAAATCAAAACGTGTTGTCAAAATCAACACAGATTCGAACTCACGACCTCGAGCACTCGGTGGTGGATATAGGCACACCGAGTGCTCCAAAAGTTTTCATTCCGAGAAGAAATTGTTTCCAGTCAATCAGAAGTTCTGTCTTGTGTTTCTCTCTCACCTCAACAATTTCAGCTTTCAGCTTCCCTGCTGATTGGCCACAATCAGCGGAGTGGAAACACAATGTGGCAACATCCTGTTGGAGAAGTAACAACCTGGAGGAGAGTTTCAATCCAAATGAAAAGGTTAGGCCACAATGCACACAATCAGACAAGTCAGAATGGGTGCCATTTGGTTTTCTACTCTTTTGTCACAGGCAAGGGTCTTCAACATTTTTGTTCAGGCCAAGGACCCCTTAGCTGACAGAGAGATTAAGCAGGGACCCCCCACCCACCACTATACTGTATACAATTTTACATAGATTTCATAGTTGGCTTCATAGACTTGTCTGGCAGCACTGTCATCTGTGGTGTGTAAATTGATGGGTTATTTTCAGTTTTTTGCTTTGTTTACACATATTTTCAATTAATATGTTGGATTCATGTAAATGTGTATTTTCCGACAATCAACCACTTAAAGCCTCAATAATAATAATAATAATAATACGTCAAACTTTTCTTTGTACCCAAAGTCGCTTTACAAAACAAATCAAAATAAACAACTTTATTGGGAGAGAAAAAGTTTAAAAGGCAAAACATTTAGTAAAGACATTAAGCTGCTTGTAAGACTAAAAGGCAGAAAGGGAGATTTAAAATGAGTTAGGCGGGGAAAGAGGTGGGTTTTGAGCAGTGGTGGAAAACATACTCAAATTCTTTACTTAAGTAAAAGTACCACTACTGCAATATAAAAATACTCTGTTACAAGTAAAAGTCCAAAATAAAAAAAATACTTGAGTAAAAAGTACAAAATTATTGGAATCAAAATGTACTTAAAGTACCAAAAGTAAAAGTACTAAATATTTGAAAATAGCCGATCTACAAGCCTAGGTATAAAATTCAAATATTTGTAGTGGAGTAAAAGTACAATATTTGCCTCTGAGATGTAGTGGAGTAGAAGTAAAAGTATTGGAAATTGGAAATACTCAAGCAAAGTACAAATGCCTCAAAATTGTACTTAAGTACGAGTACTTAAGTAAATGTACTTAGTTACTTTCCACCACTGGTTTAGAGGGCTTTGAACACGGCAAGGGTGGGGGGCGGCTTTGATGTGAGGTGGGAGTGGGTTCCAAAGGGAGGGGGGCCAGGGGGCTGCAGTTGAAAAAGATACGTGGTAAACTTGAACGTTGGCTCTGTACTTGGTCTGTTATTTTCTCTCTACACCAAACCACTTTGCCTAAAATAGCATTATCTACAAGCCCACAGCTGTGGCTTGTAGATAATGCTATTTGAGGCATATCTACAAGCCCCATCACACAAAGATTTGGCAGCCCCCCCCCGTAGTAACTCTGAGGACCCCCGAGGGGTCCCGGACACCCTGTTGAAGACCCCTGGTCGAAGGCTTGAAGTTCCTTGGCTCTGTTTGTGAGACAAGTTTTCATTTCCTCTCTACAAACGCGAACGGCCTTCTCCTGGGAAGTTGAAGCGCAAGGGGGCGGGTGGGGAGAGAGTCAGCGTACTGAAGTCAAGGCACAGACTACTGTGTTGTTGACGGACAACGGATGCACGCTTATGAGAAACAACACAAAGACAACCTGGCAAAACAGTTGCGTGCATTAGCGCAAGATGAGGATAAAGGAAACATTCAGTCTAAATGTCCAGCTTGCTAATTCTTGCCTACTACTACTACTTTTGTATTTGAAACTTTAAATTGCTCTAAATATTATAAACTTTCAGGACAGCCTAAGTACAAATATCATTTATGAAAAGGCTACCATAGGCTACAGTGAAGTCGGACTGAATAATGAATCATTTATCCTCATCTTGTGCTAATGCACGCAACTGTTTCGCCAGGTTTTATTTGTGTTGTTTCTCATAAGCGTGCATCCGTTGTCCGTCAACAACACCGTAGTCTGTGCCTTGACTTCAGTAAGCTGACTCCCGCAAACATAGTTTGAACTTTACAAACATAGTTTGCTTGTGGATGTACAGCTACTAACTAAAATAACATTAGCTTGTAAATTATTATTCATCGCTTCCCCGTTATTCTCTGAACATCTCTGACCTTCGCCGTGCCGTGCAGACAAAAGCCCTGTCAATCTGTCACCTACCAAAACAAAAGGCAAAACACAGTAAACATCGCTTGCTATTCAACTTATATACTGTACAACTTTGTGCTGCAGAGTCTGCATACAGAACGATGATTATGTGTCTTTTTTTGGAAAATATACAGCGTTCCACGAATGAAACATTTGCATAAGCACTTTGCACAAAGAAACCAAAAATTGATTCAGCCTCCATGTCCGCACAATGGAACACGAACACACACACACACACACACACACACACACACACACACACACACACACACACACAAACACACACCCGGGTGTTTTTTTTCCTTTGCATTCGTATTGTTCTGCCAATGCTAATCTAAGGGCTCAGTGTACTCCTATGAATGCAGATTTATTCAATCTCTCATTAGCATATTTGATTATGCGGAGGGAATTCTCTTGACTTTGCAAAGGCTTGCTTCTCCTCGAAGCCTCCGTTAATTTAGCAGCAGAGGAATACTCTGATCATAATTAACGCAGTAAGACCGGGAAATCTTTGCTTCTGGGGGTCCCTGGAACTAAATATTTTTGAGATGAGGGTCCGTGGCCAAATACATATAATTATGGGGGTCCTTGACATGAAAAAGTTTGAGCACCACTGATAAACATTAGGATTTAAAAAAAAACATTTAGATTATTTTTTCACTAGATTTACTTTTTTAAGTAAATATTTGAGTAAAAAATGTTAGCTTGAGAAAATATATATATTAGAATATTTGCAAAAAATGTCATGATTTTTCAAAAATAGCAGATCTACAAGCTCATAGCGCGGCACTCGGTGCCGCGCTATGAGCTTGTAGATCTGCTATTTTTGAATAGCCAACTAAATCTAAAATGACCGAGATGCTTTCCTGGCTTTAATGGGTTAAATGATAAATGGTTACGTGTTGCATATGGAAAAAAGCCAGTGCTTGTTTGGATGCAAAGTTGTTATTCTGTAATGAATGGCTTGTGGATTTGCATGATGGGTCACATTCTGTGCTGCTATTGAGGATTTGGCATCTATACTTGTGATTTCTGCTGCTATATGGTAATAATCATACATTTTGCTTTGCAAATTCCCCCGAAACGTTGGGAATTTATTTGGAGATCTGCCCTCAAAGTTTGACTTTGACTTCTCTATCTTAATATGAGAGAGAGAGAGAGAGAGAGAGAGAGAGAGAGAGAGAGAGAGAGAGAGAGAGAGAGAGAGAGAGAGAGAGAGAGAGAGAGAGAGAGAGAGAGAGAGAGAGAGAGAGAGAGAGAGAGAGAGAGAGAGAGAGAGAGAGAGAGAGAGAGAGAGAGAGAGAGAGAGAGAGAGATCGCAAAGCTGGCTCTATCATTCACGGCATACTGTTTTCATAAATTAAGGCTCTATTTTCTATTTCGTTTTAAGACAGTGTTGCTCAAAAGTAGCGAAGATATAGCGAATCTACAAGCTCACACGCTTTTTTGAAAATGTGTCCAAAATATGTCCGAGAGGTCCATTCTGTCCATGGATTTTTATTATTTTATATATATGTAATATTTAACTAATGAAGAGTAAAGGCCCTTACACACCGGGGACGATTTTTTCATGCAAATAATATATATATTTTTTAAAACCTTATAGTCAATGCAAGCTTCCACGGAGCGAAAAAGTGTTTTTTATTTATTCGAAACGAGTCCGAATTTTGCGTATATTCGCATAATCGCCGCTGTGTAATGACCTTAAGAGCTTGTGACTAAATCATAACTGCGTTGTATCTATTGGAATTTGGAACAGATTTTATTTTTCTCCATTTCCTGCAAAGCCAGAGGCAATATGCAATATGTGCATATTTGTGTGTGCGTGCTTGTACATAATTGCAAACTATGTGGAACAAACTCCCCCATTGCAGTTAGAACTGCAGATTCACTCCCATTTTTCCACCATAATCTGAAGACTCACCTCTTCAGACTCCATCTTACCTTGAATTCAGTGTTAATTTCTTCGACTAAAACTATGACAAAATTAACGAAACTTTTAGTCGACTAAAACTAAAACATTTCAGATGAAAAAGACTAAGACTAAAACTAAATACAAATGTGCTGTCAAAATTAACACTGCTTGAAGTCCATGCAGTCTTATGGAAAAGTTCAAATGTAATTTAGATAGCTTGCTATTTAGACAGCTGTGTGTATAGTTTCAATGTACATATTATATTTTGTTTATATTATAATGTTTAGTCTGATACTAGGTTCTTGGTTTACCTATATGAAGCTATACTGAGGCACTACACTGTCTCTCTGCATTTGATGTATTACCTTGTGTTTGCCTTGCTTACGGTAAATCTCTCTGGACTAAGAGCGTCTGCTAAATGCTTAAATGGTAAATTGTAAATGATGTGTTCATGTGTAGGGATGTACTGTACATTACTGTATGTGTGTTTTAGTTCCTAGCAGTCGTTCTTGACAAAATATTCACCAAATACCTCTTGTCAGACTTGTCAGACGGTTTGTCAGTCCACAGTTCAATTTTTTCCCTTCTTTTTTTGACGCCACAGTTCAATGGAAGCATTTATAAATGGTAAATGGTGCATTTATAAGTGAGTACATTAACGTTTCAATTGATTATAAAACACTGATAATGAAATCAACGTCTGGATAAAGAGCCTTTCCGCTCTGCTCTCCTGGTGTTGCTGATGATGTGTGCTATAAAAGCCCAATATGAGGTTAATGAGCATCTCATGAACCCGAGACAGATTAGAGGAGAAAAAACGTCTCCACTCAGATGTTTATGAAAACCAATTAAGAGAGCAGATTCAATTAATTCTAGAATAGTCTGTTTTGCTTAATTTCTTTGCTTTTGGAGGATCTGTTATTGTACGTGTATTGTAAATCATATTGTAATGTAAAGCCGTGGCGGAGAGTCCGGGTATAGGCTAGGTAGGCGGACGCTTACGGGCCCGGGGACTCCGGGGGCCCGGGCCGTCAGATCACATGGACCTTTATTTTATCAGAATTAGATGCACTTGGTGGGGTTGGCGAAAGGGCCTTCTCTGTGTGGAGTTTGCATGTTCTCCCCGTGTCTCCTAGGGTAGGTACCCTCACAAAAACATGCAGTAATCCTGGTCTCAATACCGCCTCCCCCATGACAGCCGGGGCGCCTGATGGTGGGGAAGGGAACTGGTTGGAATAACGTGTTCCTTCCACGCACTACGTCCTACCAGGGAAACTCCCCCCCGTCAGGTGATAAGAAGGTCAGATGGCTCTCATGCATTGAAGGAGGCATGAGCTCGGCCCTGGCCTCCATAGGCTGGTGAGGGGAGTGTAGCGCCCAGGATCACTTCGAAAATTGGCACCGGGTGAAAAATAAGGCTTACGAACCTCTCTACCTCTCAGCAACTTTCCCAGAGATTCGCCAGCTTACATGGAACTGCAAATATATTCGAGGCAATTCACCCCAACACACTGTTGGAAGCTCACCCTAACCCTAAAACCGAAACAAAGTAACAAAAGAAAAACGAAAAAATAGTAACAAAATCCGTCCAAAAAACGCACATTTTCGGGAGCATGCTTGCGTGCACACGCACGGGCTGTACGCAGGGGGGGTGGGGGGGGGCTGATCACTGTGCCGTGCCTTAATTCCGGCCCGGCTTTGAGTCGTTCCGCCGCTGATCGTAAGAGATTGCAATGTTTAAGTCCTGTGCAATTTAGATAACTGCTGCGATATAGATGATTAAACCGAAATCATGTTGGACTTTCATATCATCCTGACGCTTGAAATATGCTAACAACTGTATTCAGCGGACCAAGGGAGCTTCTGACAAGGTAATAGAACATCAAATGCTGACAGCTAGCTGTGTGGTAAAAAAGAAAAATAATAGGCGAGTTTGACACTCCTGCAAGGTTAAATATACCTTAAATATAATAACAGCAACATTTTCAAACTGCTTTCATCGACATAGCATTTACTGGCCCCAATGATTTCCTCGAGGCTGTTTGGAATCAGTTTACACGAGAAAAGGTCATGTATTTTTTCTCTCATCCACGTAATTTAACCCTAAACGTTTCAGTCAGCAAGCCAGCAAAGCCTTTAACCCATTCAAACCGGGAATGCATCTGTGTAATCCACATGTTATACTTTGGGCTATTCAAAAATAGCAGATCTACAAGCTCATAGCGCGGCACCGAGTGCCGCGCTATGAGCTTGCAGATCTGCGATTTTTTGAAAAATCTTGAACATTTTGTGCAAATATTTGAATGTATATGTTTTTTAAAGGGAACATTTGTAACTTAAATCTTTGCTTCTGGGGCGGTCCCTGGAACAACATATCTTGAGATGGGGGTCCACGGCCAAATACATATCATTTTGGGTGGTCCTTGACATGAAAAAGTTTGAGAACCACTGATATGTTTTTTTTTTTTTTTTTTAAACTGTTGGATTCAGAAGACATTTGTAGAATCCCCCAGAAGCAAAGATTTTAGTTAAAAATGTTTCCTCAAAATATATATGTATTCAAAGACTTGCACAAATGTTCAAGATGTTTCCAAAATAGCAGATCTACAAGCTCTTAATAGCGCTATGAGCTTGTAGATCTGCTATTTTTTAATCTAAAAAAGGACACAGAATCTTTCCCGGTCTAAATTGGTTAAATGTCCGCAGCACTATAGGAGTGATTCCAGTAATAGAGTTTTTTCCTGAGCCCATTTATTTGTTTGTATAGGTTCAGAGGTTGCAGTAATTCCGCAGAAAGCCTGGCTTTACCTCTTTTACACATCACACTATAAGCTTAAGCAGTATGCGGGGGAGGAGGAAACATAGTTAAGATGTCGTTTCCACCCGATAGCCTTTTGTGTCACGAACGTGGCTCCCAAGGTCTATCAGCGACAAACACAATACAGCATTATCTGAAGTTGAATAAGAGGAATGCTGTCTATTGTTCAGTTATGGATTACAGCATTCATAGTGAGCTGAGAACTAGATGACCGACCATCAGTGCTGGAAAGTAACAAAGTACATTTACTCAAGTACTGTACTTAAGTACAATGTTGAGGTATTTTTTTTTACTGGAGTATGTCCAATGTTCAGTAAGTTCACTTCTACTTCACTACATCTAAGAGGCAAATGTTGTACTTTTACTCCACTACATTTACTGTATTTTAAAACTTTAGTTACTAGTTACTTTGTAGATTTTGATAATTATTACAAAACATACATTAACCACTTCAGCCCTACAGTATATACATTGTGGCCAATTTGAAAAATATCTACAAGCTCACAGTGCGACGCATTGTGAGCTTGTAGATCGGCTATTTTCAAATGATGCTCTTTTTTTTGTAAACTTGTGAAATGGGACATTCTGCACAATGACTACTTTCTACTAATTTAAGTACATTTTGATACCAATACTCTTGTACTTTTACTCAAGTCATTTTTTAATTCCGGACTTTTACTCGTAACAGATTTCTGCATTACAGTATTGATACTTTTACTTAAGTAAAACATTTGAGTACTTTTTTCCACCACTGCATTCGACCATATTGACACAGCGGGTGGCCCTTTGCTCTCACGTTTTCCTGGGAAAACCTGGGTTAGGAACCCCTCAACCCCCGCTGTTACTGGGCGTACATGTGAGGATAGATGTCACTGGATGCGGTGTTGAAGAAAGGTCACACATGGGTCTGTTTAGATGTTTCAGAAGAACTGCTGGCATTTCAAAGCATCCGTTCCTTTATGTCAGAGGTGTTTGAAATGTAAATTGGCCGAGATATACAAGACCATGAACCTGACAGTGGTGGAAAGTAACTAAGTACATGTACTCAAGTACAATTAAGTACAATGTTGAGGTATTTGTAATAATAATATATTGAGTATTTCCGAATGTAAATACTTTTACTTCTACTCCACTACAATTATTTGAAAACTTTTAGTTACTAGTTACTTTTCAGATATAAATGATTACATTATAAAACATACATAACAGCTTTAGTCCTATTTTATACCTAGGCTATTTGAAAATAGACGATTTACAAGCTCACAACGTGTCGAGCTTGTAGATCTGCTATTTTTTTATTGATACTTTTACTTAAGTAAAACATTTGAGTACTTTTCCCACCACTGTTACTAGGCGTACATGTGAGGATGTATATAGATGTCACTGGATGCGGTGTTGAAGAAAAGGTCACACATGGGTCTGTTCAGATAAGTGTCAGAAGGAGAACTGCTGGCATTTCAAAGCATCAAAGCACCCGTTCCTTTATGTCAGAGAGGTGTTTGAAATGTAAATGGACGAGGAATCCAAGAATCCATGAAACCTGAGGATATGGTTTCACTCTAGAAGCCTGGCAACGTCACACATGTCAATTCTCTATGGCCTAGGAGAGGAGATAGACTGGATCATTCTATTAGACTACAGAGAGAGAGAGAGGGAGAGCGGGAGAGAGAGAGAGAGAGAGAGAGAGAGAGAGAGAGAGAGAGAGAGAGAGAGAGAGAGAGAGAGAGAGAGAGAGAGAGAGAGAGAGAGAGAGAGAGAGAGAGAGAGAGAGAGAGAGAGAGAGAGAGAGAGAGAGAGAGAGAGAGAGAGAGAGAGAGAGAGAGAGAGAGAGAGAACATTGGGTCATCTTAGAATCGCCTCATATAAGAATTGTGGTCCAAAAATAAACAAACTGTCCCGGCGATATTGTCACGATTGCTCTGTATCGTTCAGTCACTCATATTTGATACAGTCTTGTTTCTGGTGAAAATGTTACTAATTTGGCAGCGGTAACATTAGCGATTTCTCCTTCCATCCAGCCATACATGTGAGTGAAATCCAATTTTTTGGAACACAGCTCGTATTTGACGTGATATTAAACATGTCTATGGGAATTCAGAATGGGGGGGGGGGGGGACGTGACCAGGGTATGTAGGATGCGTAAATTACGTTCGGCACTCTAATTGCTGCTGGATAGGAAACAGCTTAGGAGTCTGGTTGTGTTGCTCTCGATGCCCCTGTATCGTTTGCCTGGCCATGGCTGCAGCCGTCATGGAGGCGCGCCGTCTCAAGCAAACTTGAGCCACGAGAGGCATCGCCGAGCGAGCTATGTACCGATAGGTCAAAGTGGCTGCTGGCCAATCACAGCGTGTCCTTGCACAAGTGGTATAGGCTTTGGGATGACGGGAGAGTGCAAGAGACTAAGAGAGAGAGAGAGACTTAAAAAGAAGAGAGAGAGAGACACTTAAAAGAAGTGGCTGAAATGTTCCTGACGGGGGGGGGGGGGAGGGGAGAGAGAGAGAGAGAGGGGGGGGGGGGGGGGGGGGGGGGGAGAGAGAGAGAGAGAGAGAGAGAGAGAGTTCTCAAGTAAATGAAGTGGAGTAAAAGTACAATATTTGCCTCTGAGATGTAGTGGAGTAGAAGTAAAACTATTGGAAATTGGAAATACTCAAATAAAAGTACAAATACCTACAAATTGTACTTAGGTACAGTACTTGAGTACATGTACTTAGTTACTTTCCACCAGTGGAGCCAGAGATATAGAGAGAGAAAGAAGCTGGCCGAGTTCCACAGACTTTTTACAGTTCATCCCCAACCGGTTGCTTGATCCCAGATAGAGAATATTCTTCTAAAACCCTCAGCCCTGAGGCGTCTGCTTTATGAAGACAGAGAGAGAAACGGAGAGAATGGCAGAAGAAAGAGAGAAACGGAGAGAATGGCAGAAGAAAGAGGGAAAGGGAGAGAATGGCAGAAGAAAGAGAGAAACGGAGAGAATGGCAGAAGAAAGAGAGAAACGGAGAGAATGGCAGAAGAAAGAGAGGGAGGAGGTAAAAAGGTAGATGTCATGCGCTCGCTATTGCTCCGAGGAGTAACTAAGGAGGAGGTTAATGCATTGAGGCCGGGAACGCATCTGTGTCGTTTTAGATTTGAGCTATAACCGTTGCTTCATTACTTTGGGCTATTCAAAAATAGCAAATCTACAAGCTCGTAGCGCGGCACCGAGTGCCGCGCTACGAGCTTGTAGATCTGATATTTCTTTTGAAAAACATGTGCAAATCTTTATATGTTTTTTAAAGCGAACATTTTTAACTCAAAGCTTTGCTTCTGGGTGATTCTACACATGTCTTCTAAATCCTAACATATTCTTTTAATGAAAATGTTTACTTATGTTGCTATAACATCAGTGGTTCTCAAACTTTTTTCATGTCAAGGACCACCCAAAAGTATATGCATTTGGTCACCGACCCTCATCTCAAAATAAAAAAAATGTTCGCTTTAAAAAGTATATATATTCAAAGATTTGCAAAAACGTTGACGATTTTTCAAAAATAGCACAAGATCTACAAATATCAAAAAAATAGCACAAGCGCAAAAGTAGCACAAGATCCACAAGCTCGCAACACATCACTTTGTGCCGTGCTACGAGCTTGTAGATCTTGTAGAAGCTTGTAGAAGTATGAAAATAATGGTAATGCTGCGTTCACACCAAGCTAATCCAAATGGATTTATGCTTTTTTTATGTCGAGCTTCCTTTGGTGTGAACGCAGCATAAAAGTGGATACTTGTGTTCCAGGTCTTAATGGGTTAAAGCAGGTGGAAATGAAACAGGGCCTGCATGGCTCTGCAGTCTGATGTTCACACAGGGCCTCACTAAAGCTCCCAGACGCCTCTGATGCTCTCTGCTCTCTGATCATGGGGCTGTAGTATTGCGGAGGAGGAGGAGGAGGAGGAGAAGATCAGGGGAAAGTGGGAAGTTCTCTCGTCTCGTCCTGTGTTCCATTAGTGGTCAGTGTGTGTAATGGGCGGACATGTGCTTGGTACAGATAACAGAGAGAAGTGCTAAGAGGTGAGAGAACGAGAGAAGAGAGGGAAGAGTCAGAGACAGACAGCAGTACAATGGTCTTCTCGTCCTGAGTACCAGTCAACCTGTGTGTGTGTGTGTGTGTGTGTGTGTGTGTGCGTGTGTGCGTGTGTGCGTGTGTGCGTGTGTGCGTGTGTGTGTGTGTGTGTGTGTGTGTATGCGTGTGTGTGTGCGTGTGCGTGGCTGTTAGGAGCCAGCCACCTGCACCACCTAACTTGCCAGTACACCTAAGACAGGCAGCCTCTGTAGACAGCTCAAGACCTATTTCTTCACTCTTGTTTTTAGTTGATTAATTAAAGGGATAGTGCACCCCCACAATTTCTATTGGTTAGTCACCCCAGGAAGACTTGAATTCATGGATATGTTTTTGTTTTTGTCACATTCCTATTGACAATAATTTCAAGTTCAAATGATAATTTTTTGAGGGGCCATGGTCTGAAAAGTTTGGGAACCCTTGCTTTAGACTCTAGTTTGGGGGGTATGCAGAGCACAGGGAGGGGGCGAGGGAGCGAGGAAGCGAGGGATAAGGAGTGAAGGAAAGTCAGAGAGAGTGACAAAGAGAGAAAGAGGAGGGGGGGGGACGCTCAACTGGAGAACAGTAACTGATGTTTAGATAGATGTTTAGGCGTCCAGGGGGAAATACACAAACAGGGAATAGCTTTAAAGTGTTTTAAACGGTTTTAACAGTAAAATGTCAAGGGCAGAGGCAAAGTCAGAGGGACGAGCCTGGATACTGTAAAATAAGCCCATTTGCAGTGGTGGAAAAAGTACTCAAATTCTTTACTTAAGTAAAAGTACCACTACTGCAATATAAAAATACTCTGTTACAAGTAAACGTCCAGAATAAAAAAATTACTTGAGTATTGGCATCCAAATGTACTTAAAGTACCAAAAGTAAAAGTACTAAATATTTGAAAATAGCAGATATACAAGCTCACAACGTGTCGCGATGCGACGCGTTGTGAGCTTGTATATCTGATATTTTCAAATAGCCTCGGTATAAAATAGGGCTAAAGTGGTTAATGTATATTCATTATGTCATAGTTTATATCTGAAAAGTAACTAGTAACTAAAGTTTTCAAATAATTGTAGTGGAGTAAAAGTACAATATTTGCCTCTGAGATGCAATGGAGTAGAAGTAAAAGTATTGGAAATTGGAAATACTCAAGTAAAGTACAAATACCTCAAAATTGTACTGAAGCACAGTACTTAAGTAAATGTACTTAGTTACTTTCCACCACTGGAGAGATAACGGAGAGAGACACTCTAATGTATTCCATTAGAGTCAGAGTCTCTAATGGAATACAACCATCATATAAACAGAGCGACTGACTTTAATATAATTACATTTGAATAAATTGCTGCTATACTTGTCGAACAGGTTCTATACCGAGTGAATGCAAAACATCTAAATACTGCTGTCAACTTTCAAAAGTTTATACCAAGCTAACCTCTCTATATGGAAGTAGAACTATTTCTGAGAGAAAACACATTTTCTTTATAGTTTAAGAAAGCTCCGTTTACACTTTTATTTTCATATATTTATTTGTACATACATTGTTTTGTTTTGTTCCACTGTTGCTTTGGCAATGCACAGTAACCGTATGTTTTCTCATGCCAATAAAGCTCAATCGAATTTAATTGAAATAGAGTACAGACGTCCTGACGTCACTCGTCCATCCCCTGGGTCGTAAAGTCATTTCTCTATGGAGAATAACATTGGGTCATCATAGAATCGTCTCGTATAAGAAGAATTGTGGTCCAAAAATAAACAAACTGTCTCGGCGATATTGTCAGGGAGGAGGCTCTCTATCGTTTATGATAGTCAGTCACTTATACAGTATTTGATACAGTCTGTTTCTGGAGAAAATGTAACTAATTCGGCGGAAGTAACATTAGCGTTTTCTCACCGTCAGTTGATGATTCATATCCATAAGAGTCAAACCACCATTTGTTTATTTTTGCAACACAGTTTTTATTTGACACGATATCAAATACGTCTATGGGGATTCAGAATGTGGGTGGAAAACCGCAAACCAGGTAGACAAACCTAGGATGTGTAAATGACGTCAGACTTGGGTGCTCTATAGTATTCAATTCAAGAATCGGTGGGAGATAGTGTTTGTACGGAGGTTCTTCCTGGCACTAGTTGGGATTGTTTCGTGCAAATCTTCACGCCCATCGGTCCAACCGTTTAGGACAGTGGTTTTCAACCCTTTTTCATGCCAAGGACCCCTAAATTAATATACATTTAGCCGCAGACCCCCATCTGAAAATGTGTTGTGCCAGGGACCCCCAGAACCACAGATTTGAGTTAAAAATGTTCGAAAGATATGTTTCAAAGATATGCACACATTTTCAAGATTTTTTCAAAAAATAGCAGATCTACAAGCTCATAGCGAGCTTGTATATCTGTTATTTTTCAATAGCCAAAACTAAGTGGTTAAAAATGATTGTGACGCCATGTTAACTAATTTATCTGGGGACCCCCTGGTACCCCCAAGGACCACTGGTGGTCCCCGGACCACTGGTTGAAAACCACAGTTTTTTTCACAGACTCAGAGTCGCACAGACAGACAGACACAAAGACAGGGCCAAAAACATAATCCCCGCGCCCGGCCGTTAGTTCCAGCCTGGTAGAGACATTTCTAGATTTTTCTTATTCACTTTGTTTGAAGTTGTACCGTAGCCTATTGGATGCCAACATCATTTATTTGAGCAACATCCCCTTTGCTCAAGTTCTTCTCTTCACCAATCTGTAGCCACAGGAGATAAATCAGACAAACCGGCTTTATTCCCTTAGATCCCCGAAGCAGCACTGAGTAAACACACCACCATCCTCTGTATTAACACATCAAGACCGGGAACGCATCTGTGTCATTTTTAGATTTCTTTGGGCTATTCAAAAATACCAGATATACAAGCTCATAGCGCGGCACCGAGTGCCATGCTATGAGCTTGTAGATCTGCTATATATATGTTTTCATCTTGAAAATTTGGGCAAATCTGTAGTTTGAATATATGTATATTTTTACATTTTTAACTGAAATCTTTGCTTCTGGGGGATTCTACAAATGTCTTCTCAATCCCAACAGTTTTTTGAAAAACGTATGTTGCTATAACCAGTGGTTCTCAAACCTTTTCATGTCAAGGACCCCCAAAATGATATGTATTCGGCCGCAGACCCCAATCTCAAAATATGTTGTTCCAGGGACCCCCCCCAGAAGCAAATATCTGAGAAAGAAATGTTCGCTTTAAAAATATATAAATGCATATTCAAATTTTTGCTTCTGTATTATTATTTTTAAATAGCAGATCTATAAGCTCATAGTGAGCTTGTCGATCTGCTATTTCTGAATAGCCAAAGTATAGAATGATGGTTAAATTGCCTAAAATGATTGTGATGCTGTATTAACTACCTTTTGCTGGGGGACCCCTGTAGCCGCCCACCCAACGACCCCTGGGGGTCCCCGGACCCCACTTTGATAACCAACGTGCTCTTTATATATACGTATATAGCTCAAATCTAAAATGAAACACATGCTCTCCTGGTTTTCTAAATCCCGACACAGTATTCTGAAAAAACGTATGTTTCTATATCAGTGGTGCTCAAACCTTTTCATGTCAAGGACCCCAAAAAATATACGTATTTGGCTGCGGACCCCCATCTCAAAATATGTTGTTACTGGGACCCCCAGAAGCAAAGATTTGAGTAAAAAATGTCCGCTTTAAAAAATATATATATATTCAAAGATCTGCACACATTTTCATAATTTTTCAAAAATAGCAGATCTACAAGCTCATAGCGCGGTGCCGCGCTATGAGCTTGTAGATCTGCTATTTTTGAATAGCCCAAAGTGTAAAATAATGCTTTTTAGGTCAAATCAAAAAGTGACACAGATGCGTTCCAGGTCTTAATGGGTTAAATAAGTCTTGATCGATGCTCCGTGATGGAGGTGTGTTTCCTGCCTACAGATGTTACCCTGGCTGCGGGGGGGAGGGTAGGAGGGGGAGGGGGGGATGGGGGGGGGGGGGGGGGGGGGGGGTGCTCTGAGGCAGCACTTTCCCCATAAGAGCCACAATGTTGCTGACTTCACCTTATAGCTGCTGCTGGTCGATGACAAATTGGATTGTAACTACACAGTGATGAAGCGCTGTGTGCAGACGCTATTGGCAGTCATAAGCCCCTCTGCTCCCCTATACACTGATGAGTCCTATAGCTAATGCCCCCCCCCCCCGTAGGCATGTGAGAGAAGAAGAAAACCTGTGGGAAATAACTCTGGAAAGCCCAACTTTTCTATTCCCTCAGAATAGAAAAGTGCTCTTCTTTGGCTGGTGTGTTGTTTAGCCTGGCCTCCAGGCCCTGAATCGCTATAGCCTCGCCTTCAGGGTCTGGTGAAGCTGTAGAACTGTAGAACGGCGGCCTGGCCCGGGGGTCCCACTTTGGCCACGCCCCCCATCTCAGAAAAGGGCTGCACTGAGAGGGCTTTCAGACTGAATAATGGAGTCAGTGGTGGGAAAAGTACTCAAATGTTTTACTTAAGTAAAAGTATCAATACTGCAATGCAGAAGTACTCCGTTACAAGTAAAAGTCCGGAATTAAAAATGTACTTGAGTGAAAGTACAAAAGTATTGGTATCAAAATGTACTTAAAGTACCAAAAGTAAAAGTACTTAAATGTTTGAAAATAGCAGATCTACAAGCTCACAACGCGTCGCGATGCGACGCGTTGTGAGCTTGTAGATCGGCTATTTTCAAATAGCCTATGTATAAAATAGGGCTGAAGTGGTTAATGTATGTTTTATAATATAATAATGTATATCTGCAAAGTAAATAGTAACTAAAGTTATCAAATAATTGTAGTGGAGTAAAAGTACAATATTTGCCTCTGAGATGTAGTGGAGTAGAAGTAAAAGTGTAGGCAATTGGAAATACTCCAGTAAAGTAAAAGTGCCTCAAATATGTACTTAAGTACAGTACTTGAGTAAATGTACTTAGTTACTTTACACCACTGAATGGAGTGAAATTAAATGAAAATTCAGGCTGAGTGTCAGGCTAGGCACTAGATTTTATTTCTATCGTTTGCCTACCCGGTGGTGTCTTTGACTCACGCAGAGTTTTAGTTTGTAAAACCTTCCTTTCAGCGGTGAATCCGGCATCCAAAAAATAACAAAAAACATGATGAATGGAATTAATCCGAGACCCAAATCAAAGATAATCTAAATAATCATTTAGATTCTGTTCTACCCAGGTCTACTGAGAAACCTTCAAAAACACCCGGAAGCAAAACCGTGTATGTGGATAAGCTCCGGTTGAACCCTACGGGCACAAAATATTAAGAAGAAAGAATATCAAAAAGAACCCTCAAATGTGTACGTTTTAAGTATTGTATTTGAAGAACAACAAATTGGGTTGCACCTCTCTCTTTCATGAGTTTTTGCGCCATGCAGTTAAATCCTGCCTAGGACTCCAAATTGCTCAGGGCTGGTGCTGGGTAAAACACATGCCATGTTAAGATAATACACTGTGACTATGGGCGTGTAGATGTGTGGCAATTAACATCAGGGTGGGAATAACGCAATCTGTGGGGAATGTGGAATTCATTTTCTTATCATCTTTTTTTTCTCTTTCTTGAGTCCCTGCTGGGTCTGTGTGCAACACAGCGCATCAGAACATCCATTACTTATTACACGAGAAAAAAGGAAACCATGGCATATGTGGCTTATTGTAATCCTTTGTAATCCTCTTTAATTGTTTACCTCTATCCTCCATTAAAACAAGAGAAAGTCCACTCCCCCCATAAGTATTACTGTTTTAATGTTTTGCACAGGCAGCGAATCAGGAAGCAGAGTCACATGATCAGCGAGGGCTCCGGGGAAATTAGTGCTCTATAGAGAAGTGGTTCTCAGTTTCTTAAGTTACAATTGAATGACCTTTAAAGGGACATTTCACCCCTGGAAGAAACTGACCCAATGGTAATGAAGTTTAGGACTCAATTATTATTATTTTTGTGTATAATCTGTGTTTTTAGATATCTAGTAATCTTCGAACTTCTCGTGACGTTATTTACGTCACGAGAAGTTGTGTCATTCCTTTTCCGCACTACATGTTGTCTCGTCGCGTCTCACACAGACCAGCTCCAAAGACCGCCCCAATGGGGTGTCCCCACACGGCCAGTCACTCCCATTAGCTGGCAGCTGCGCTCAGCCAAGGGGCAAGGCTGAGATATTTACGATGAGGCCGACAAAATGGCCAGAGTGGCGCTGTTTTACCCTGCGCCGACCTGTGAGTTCAGAAAGAATTTATTTTAGCGCAAGTGAATGGGTTTTTTGACAAACTTTAGACTAGATTTTCTTACTGTAATAAAAATTGTCATAAATTCTATATGCTTCCAGTCGCTAGTTTAAAGTCTCCTTTCAATCATCAGGATATGCGTTTTGCTAAATTATGGTTCTATTTATTATAAAATTGACGATAAAGTAGGCTATTCTCTAGGAGGGGCGGGATGATTTGATTGACACGCTACACAACCAATAGCATTCATTCCCCGCCCCCCGCTCTTGATTGACAAGTTACCCAACCAATAATGGTCTGAACTCATTCTGACGCGTATTGAAAGATGGCGGACCTACAGTCTTGCAGCAAAGGCTTCATTTTCGGTCTGTAGAAAGCAGCGGAGGGGGTTTGTCCATCTCATTTATACAGTCTATGCGCTCAGCGGGCAACCCCCGTTGCAGAGTGAGACTTTACTTTACCTGAGTTATCTTCTGATAGTTGTACTTGAATGTTGACATGAAATAATAATCCTGTGTAGTGTTTCATAAGCGCAAGCGTGAAAAAAAAAGACAGCATGGAGAGGCAGCGCTGGTAAACAGACCGTCGCGAAAGGCTAGGATAAAAATACCAAGGATTCGACAGTGATGTCACTACTATGCGACACGGAAGTAGAACTGCATGAAGATAGCAAGGATTTGTCAGTGATATGACATCACTAACGAATCCTTGGACATATATGTAACTAGATGAACATGTGCTAGGTTCACGTTCTTCAGCCAGTGTTGCCAGATATTGTGAGAGAAATAAGCAACCAGGTCTATGAAAACAAACCCAAAAGAGGATAACTAGGCCAAGAGCACTTTACCTAGACATGGGATATTATATATTTGAAAATTGCCGATCTACAAGCTCACAACGCTTCGCGGCCCATTGTGAGCTTGTAGATCTGCTATTTACAAAAAAATCTTGAGGGGGAAAAAGTGCAAAATGTGGAATATTTTTGACACATATTTGTTAGGGGCTCCCTGGCACAAATTATAATTTCAGATGGGGGTCTGTGGAAAAATACATGAACATGTTTGAGAACCACTGGTTTAAACAACAATCAAAACATTTGGAAACAAGCCCAAATACCAACTACATTTTAGAAAGAAGCCGCTTATAATAAGCAGACATGGCAACACTATGCCTTGCTGTTTGAATGTTGTTCTTGGAGATCACACCCACATAGAACCTCCCCTGCCACAAGGAGGGGCAGTAAACCAAAGCATTATGGTCATTGTAGTAATGCAGCAGTCCAGTCAAACCGTAGTCAAACACGCAGATTTCATTATTTTTCTGGCCATAGCGTGCAAATTTTAAATTGTGCTACTGTTATCTACTACAAATACTATTACTATTGAGTGATTGCAGTTTCTTCCAGGGGTGAAATGCTCCTTTAAGACCTCTTTAATACCAAAGTAGCTGATGCAAGGCGTTGTGAGCTTGTAATTCGGCTATTTTCACATTCTTTCATTTTTAGTTTGTCTATTTTTGTCTATTTTCACGATATTTAAATGTAGGGTAAGTGGTTTTCTTTCACTTCAGTGTTAAATAGCTCTATATTCTGATAGAACTCGTTGCTATAGAGTGTTTGTTCAGTAACAGGAGTCTCCATGTCTCTCCTGCTCTTTATTAAACAGAAAATGCATTTTCAGGTCAGGATACCGATTTTATCCAATCACGATAGAGAACTCAGTCAGGGTATAGATTAAACAAGTGAAAAGTGGAAGTGATGACACTAAGAAATGAGCAGACACAATTGGAACTGGAAACACAAATTAATTACTATAAAAAAAAATCTGATAAATGGGTACTGTCTCCTGATTGGCTGAAATTTTGTCACCCGCACCTGAAAATGTATTTTCTGTTTATTAAAGAGCTGGAGCTACAGAGAGAGCCCTGTTACTGAACAAACACTTTATAGCAATGATTACTATCAGAATATAGTGCTTTAGCCTTTTAACAAAAACACATTTTGTTTTAATCAAAGCATATCACTTACCCTACCTTAAAAATGGTTACGGTCTTAATAAGGATGACCGTTGACACCAAAGACTGCGTCAAGGGGAATGTCTGAGGTCTCTTGGACATGCGTGTGGGGGGCTGCTAATCCAGCCCCCCACATCCTCTTCTCACGTTTCTTCCAGTGGTGGAAAAAGTACTCAAATGTTTTACTTAAGTAAAAGTATCAATACTGCAATGTAGAAGTACTGTTACAAATAAAAGTCTTGAGTTCAAAATTTACTTGAGTAAAAGTACAAAAGTATTGGTATCAAAATGTACTTAAAGTACCAAAAGTAAAAGTACTAAAATATTTGAAAATAGCCGATCTACAAGCTCACAACACGTCGTGAGCTTGTAGATCGGCTATTTTCAAATAGCCTAGGTTTACAATAGGGCTAAAGTGGTTAATGTATGTTTTATAATGTAATAATTCATATCTGCAAAGTAACTAGTAACTAAAGTTTTTAAATAATTGTAGTGGAGTAAAAGTACGATATTTGCCTCTGAGATGTAGTGGAGTAGAAGTAAAAGTATAGACAATTGGAAATACTCCAGTAAAGTAAAAGTACCTCAAAATTGTACTTAAGTACAGTACTTAAGTAAATGTACTTAGTTACTTTACACCACTGCGTCAAGGGGAATGTCTGAGGTCTCTTGGACATGCGTGCAGGGGGGGGGGGGGGCTGCTAATCCAGCCCCCCCCCCCCCCCCCCCTCCTCTTCTCACTTTTCCTCTGATACCAAGGCTTAGATTCTCTCTAGGCCAACACAACATCTGTATGGTAATGAACTTGGCATTTTCATGGCTGTGAGACTGACAGTTGGAGCCGAGAAATAAATGGTCCCTTTGGTTACCGGTAGACGTGATTCCAGGAATAATATGTCCCACAAGTGCACTGAAAATCTTAACCATGTTGTGACGTACTTCTGTCGTCACACGTACAACATGTTATGATCAAATCCAGACATTAGCTCATATTTGACCGTAACTATATGTTTATTAACTCTTTAACCCATTAAGACCTGGAACTGTGTCATTTTTAGATTTGAGCTAAAAAGCATTATTTTACACTTTGGGCTATTCAAAAATAGCAGATATACAAGCGCGTAACGAGCTTGTAGATCTGCTATTTTTGAAAAATCGTGAAAATGTGTGCAAATCTTTGAATATATATATATTTTAAAGCAAACATTTTTAACTCAAATCTTTGCTTCTGGGGGTCCCTGGAACCAAATATTTTGATGGGGGTCCGCGGCCAAATACATATCATTTTGGGGGTCCTCGACATGAAAAAGATTGAGCACCACTGATATAGAAACATAGGTTTTTCAGAAAACTGTTGAGATTTAGGAGACGATGTAGAATCGGCTTCAGGTCTCAATGGGTTGAGAGTTAAAACATTGTCTATACTGTTTGTAATAAAGTGTTTGGGGGGGGGGGGGGGGTCCATGGTTATGATCACTTGAATGTGGCAGTATTCAAGGCTTCAATTATCCGGTCCCATTTCGGAACGATCAATAGTGCTGGTGTTTTCTCCGCCAATGTATTTTGTAGGCAGGGCGGTATGTGTGTCAGGATGGGGGGGGGGGGGGGGCTCTTTACTGGGATACTGAGCGGTAGAAACAAGCCTAAGCTGAACTGATGGACGGTGAAGCTGCAGGCACAGAGAGCTGCCAAACCTGTCTCCTCTCCTCTCTCGTGCAACTCTCTGTGTGTGTGTGTGTGTGTGTGTGTGTGTGTGTGTGTGTGTGTGTGTGTGTGTGTGTGTGTGTGTGTGTGTGTGTGTGTGTGTGTGTGTGTGTGTGTGTGTGTGTGTGTGTGTGTGTGTGTGTGTGTGTGTGTGTGTGTGTGCGCGTGTGTGCGTGCGAGAGAAATATTGGAGCCTAATATCAGCAATTCATGGAGGAATTCAGAGATTTAATCACATAATTGGAGACATGAGCCATGCAGAATATTGCATTTGTCAAGGAGTGTGTGCACTCACTCACTTTGAGATGTTTCAGAGTTCAAGTTTGGGCGTCCTACTGCTAAACCGGCACAGTGTCATGTTTTTTTTAAGGCCTGAATATATCAATAAACCCTGCTAAATTATTCAAACACTTTCAAGATTGTTTAAAAAATGTGCAAAAATAGCAGATGTACAAGCTCGTGAAGCACTGTGCGCGGGGTGCTCCTTCCATTCCGACATCTCGCCACTCCGACTAGTGGCTTCCGCGTGCGGTTAGGGTTAGGGTTATGGTTAGGTATAGGGTTCGTTAACGTCGGAAAGGCGACATGTCGGAAAGGCGAAATGCACCCGCTGTGCGCTTGTAGATCTGCTAATTTTGTTGTAATAGCCAACGCTAAAATGACGTTCCCGGTTTGTATGGGATAACGCACGAACGCTACGCAAGCAGTGGTGGAAAGTAACTAAGTACATTTACTTAAGTACTGTACTTAAGTACAATGTTGAGGTATTTGTACTTTACTTGAGTATTTCCAATTTCCAATACTTTTACTTCTACTCCACTACATCTCAGAGGAAAATATTGTACTTTTACTCCACTACATTTACTTGAAAACTTTAGTTACTAGTTACTTTTCCGATATAAACTATGATATAATGTCACATACATTAACCACTTTAGCTCTATTTTATACAAAGGTTATTTGAAAATAGCAGATCTACAAGCTCACAACGCGTCGCATCGCGACGCGTTGTGAGCTTGTAGATCTGCTATTTTCAAATATTTAGTACTTTTACTTTTGGTACTTTAAGTTTAAGTTTACTTGTAACGGAGTATTTTTACATTACATTACATTACATTACAGTCATTTAGCAGACGCTTTTATCCAAAGCGACTTACAATAAGTGCAATCAACAAAGGTAGGGAACGAAAGCTACTAATCACCAGAGGTTATAAGTGCATTTTCTGCAATAACAAGCAACCAAGAGCATACCTAGCGCTAAGGTAAAAGTGCAATATATCAGCTACCTATTTCCTTAAACAGATGAGACAAAGTAGTCAAATGAGCAGGAGCTAAAAACAAATAATTGTATTGACTAAACAAGATCCAATAAACAATTCAACAATAAAACAAGCATTCGTACAACTAGTTAACAACAAGTAGGCCAGGCAAAGAGGAAGGGTAGTGTTTCCTGAAGAGGTGGGTTTTCAGCCTGCGGCGAAAGATGGGCAGTGACTCTGCTGTCCTGACATCAGTGGGAAGTTCATTCCACCACTGTGGGGCCAGAACAGAAAAAAGTCGTGACCGTGTCGATCGACCAGAAGGACCGTTGAGTGGCGGGGGAGTCAGTCGCCCGTTGGTGGCCGACCGGAGTGGTCGGGAAGGGTTGTGGGCATTGACCAATACCCGGAGGTAAGAGGGAGCTGTTCCTTTCGCTGCCCTATAGGCTAGCACCAGGGTTTTAAACTGAATGCGAGCCGCTACGGGGAGCCAGTGCAGGGAACGGAGAAGGATAGTTGTGTGAGAGAACTTGGGGCGGTTGAACACCAGACGAGCCGCAGCTTTCTGAACAAGCTCCAGGGGTCTGATGGCAGATGCCGGAGCGCCAGCCAGGAGGGAGTTGCAGTAGTCCAGGCGGGAGATGACAAGAGCCTGGATGAGCACCTGGGCTGCCTTCTCCGTGAGGAAGGGCCGAATTCTCCTGATGTTGTAGAGGAGGAATCTGCAGGACCGTGTCACTGATGCGATGTTAGCCGAGAACGACAGTTGATCGTCCAGGGTCACACCCAGATTCTTCGCAGTCCGAGTTGACGTCACCACAGCGTTCTCAATGGTGATGGCCATGTCTCGGTGAGGACAGCCCTTCCCCGGGATGAACATCAGCTCGGTCTTGTCCAGGTTGAGCTTCAGGTGGTTCGTCGACATCCACTCCGAGATGTCAGCCAGACAAGCAGCAATGCGTGCCTCCACGTGTGTGTCAGAGGGGGGGAATGAGAGGATCAGCTGGGTGTCATCGGCATAGCAGTGGTAGGAAAAGCCATGGGAGCGGATGACAGCACCAAGAGATGTAGTGTAGAGAGAGAAGAGAAGAGGACCCAGAACCGAGCCTTGGGGAACCCCAGTAGTGAGCCTGTGTGGTTCTGACACAGACCCTCCCAGCTTCACCTGGTAGGAGCGACCCGTCAGGTAGGATGCAAACAGGGAGAGTGCAGAGCCTGAGACACCCATCCCCTCGAGGGTGGACAGGAGGATCTGATGGTTCACTGTGTCGAACGCTGCAGACAGGTCCAGGAGTATCAGGACAGAGGAGAGAGAGTTCGCTCTAGCGGCATGGAGTGACTCCGCCACTGCCAGGAGGGCAGTCTCTGTCGAGTGACCCACTTTGAACCCAGACTGGTTGGAGTCCAGGAGGTTGTTCTGGTGGAGATACGAGGACAGTTGTTTGAACACAGCACGTTCGAGAGTTTTAGATAGGAAGGATAGAAGGGAAACCGGCCTGTAGTTCTTGACTTCAGAGGGGTCAAGTGTCGGTTTCTTGAGGAGGGGGGTGACTCTGGCAGTCTTGAAAGTAGAGGGAAAGTAACCAGATGTCAGAGAGGTGTTAATAAGGTGGGTTAAGAAGGGAAGAAGTTCAGGTGCAGTGGACTGCAGCAGAGGGGATGGGACAGGGTCCAGAGAGCATGAGGTGGGGCGGCTAGAGGTAACAAGGAGAAGGACCTCGTTAGGAGAAAGGGGAGAAAAGTGGGATAGAGAGGTGGAGGGGGGGGAGAGAGGAGTAGATGAAGCTAGAGAGGGGAGGGTGGAAGAGGGACGGGTGTGGGTAGTGCGCAGGGCACCAGCCGGGGGAGGAGGGAATGAGGATCGGATATCGTTCACCTTCTTGTCAAAGAAGTTGGCGAAATCGTCAGGGACGAGGGACGAGGAGGGAGGAGGGGGAGGTGGTTGCAGGAGAGAGGAGAAAGTTTCAAAGAGTTTTTTAGGGTTAGAAGCAGAAGCCTGAATTTTAGTGCAGAAGAAAGCAGCTTTAGCAGCTGATAGAGAGGAGGAAAAGGTAGAAAGGAGAGATTGGAAGGTAAGAAGGTCCTCCGGGAGGTTGCCATTTCTCCATTTACGCTCAGCTGCTCTTAGGCTCCGTCTCTCAGTACGCACTGAGTCCGACAACCAGGGTGCAGGTGGAGTTTGGCGTGCAGGCCTGGTGGTGAGGGGACAGAGATGGTCCAGGGAAGAGGATAGAGTAGAGAAAAGAAGATCAGTGGCAGTATCGGGGGATAGTAGAGCAAAGGATTCGGGGGCAGGGAGAGCAGAGAGGACAGAGGAGGAAAGATCAGAGGAGGATAGTGAGCGAAGGTTGCGACGTGAGGAAATCATGTGGGTAGGGAGGGGCTGTGGGGGGGGGGAGGAGAGAGAGAGAGAGTAAGACATGAGGTAGTGATCAGAGAGTTTCTTACCCTTTTCACTGGGAGGAGGAGTGACGGACAGGTTAGCAGTAGAGCAGCCTCTGGTGAAGATCAGGTCCAGTTGGTTGCCCTTCTCGTGGGTAGGGGGAGATGGGGAAAGGACTAGGTCGAAGGCGGCGAGAAAGGACAGTAGTGGGTCTAGCTGCTTCTCGGTCGGGAGGTTGAAGTCACCCAGAAGGATGATTCCAGAGCCGTCGACCGGGAAGTGAGAGACTAGATGGTCGAGTTCCTCCAGGAAGCCACCAGCAGAGCCCGGTGGGCGATAAACAACTGCAATGGTGAGCTTGACTGGATGAGAAACCGTGACCATGTGATATTCAAAAGAGTTAGGAGAGAATTGTGACAGTGAGACAGGAGAGTATTTCCATTTTCTGGAAATTAGCAGACCAGCACCACCACCTATCCGCACGCCTCTGGGAGTGTGAGAGAAAGAGAACACATCTGACAGAGCCGCGGGTGTAGCAGTGTTTTCTGGTGGGATCCAGGTCTCAGTCAGGGCAAGGAAGTTAAGGGAGAGCCCGGATGCGTAGCCTGTGATGAAAGCAGCTTTGCCTTCCACCACAGCCGATCGGCAATTCCAGAGCCCCCCTGTTACCACTTGCTCGACGTGAGTTGAAATAGTAGGATATATTAGATTAGCGGTCTCGCGACATCTGGGTGTAACCCAGTGTTTTTGCGACCGCCAGAAAGAGGAGAGGACAGGAATAGGAAGAAAGCCCATTGTAGATCACTAAACATATACACACTACTATATCTAGAAGAAGCACTCAATGGTCCAGGTCTTACATTGACTAAGTCGCGCTTTGACAAAGTCGCCTGCAGCTGCCTTTGCGCCTTCGTTCGGCTGGCCGCTTTGCAAGCTGCCGCTTTCAGCGCTGGTTTAAAACCACTTAGCTTGATTGCTAATTGTCTGCCGGGGAGTGCTGCCCCACCCAGCCACTTAGCACAGGGCTATTAAGTGGCCTGTTCTACCTGAAATTGCCTCAAGTGCTCTGTGAGGCACACACAGAGTATCAATGGCCTACAGCTTATAGCACAAATACAAAAATAGAAACTACAGACTAACACAAGCTGAGAATACAGCACGAGTAACAAAGCACTTAAACTACACTGCTAGTAACTTGCTAGATAAGAAATATGCTATACTCACTACCCAGCAGCCAGGAGCTATGTTCACTCCAGATGTTGAAACGCACACTTTTTATATTGCAGTATTGGTGCTTTTACTTAAGTAAATAATTTGAGTACTTTTTCCACCACTGTACGCAAGCAATGCTGAAGACCCAAGAGATTTGGTGTGGGTGAAAAGAGGACGGCCAAGTACAGAGCCCTGCGGGACTATATACGGTCAGCGAACTCTAGGGTTTAAGTGGTTTAAGTGGTTATTAGCCTGGGCTTAATGAGGTCATCGTGTGAAGGTGTTATAAATCCTGCGAGAAGACGTTACTGAGAGAACGTCCTTAGGAGCACGCCTTTATATCATAGAGAAGTTCATTATACCTCTATGCCTCACACACACACACGCACACACACACACACACACACACACACACACAAAATACCATCCTGAGGGTGTAGTGTTGTGTTGGTTGTCCTGTTGTCCTGCGAGGTTCAAGGTTCAACCCACTAATTGTTTCTTTGCAAATTACACCCCAGTGAGCCATGGTCGGCTATTAGACGTCCATCTAAAACCGGGTTATAACTGGTCTATCAGTGAAAGTTGTTTCAACGTCAGGCTTAGCTTAGACGTTAATTAGCTGTTTTTTAAGCAGCTATATATAGACGTTGAAATGACGTTGTTTCAACATCTAGGCTAAGAATAGCCGTTGGAAAAAAACCTTCACTGTTAGACCAGTGTGTGTGTGTGTGTGTGTGTGTGTGTGTGTGTGTGTGTGTGTGTGTGTGTGTGTGTGTGTGTGTGTGTGTGTGTGTGTGTGTGTGTGTGTGTGTGTGTGTGTGTGTGTGTGTGTGTGTGTGTGGTATAGTAGTTGTGTATCTTTAGTCTGTGTGTGTGTGTGTGTGTGTGTGTGTGTGTGTGTGTGTGTGTGTGTGTGTGTGTGTGTGTGTGTGTGTGTGTGTGTGTGTGTGTGTGTGTGTGTGTGTGTGTGTGTGTGTGTGTGTGGTATAGTAGTTGTGTATCTTTAGTCTGTGTGTGTGGTATAGTAGTTGTGTATCTTTAGTGTGTGTGTTTGTGGTATAGTAGTTGTGTATCTTTAGTCTGGGTGTGTGGTATAGTAGTTGTGTATCTTTAGTGTGTGTGTGTGTGTGTGTGTGTGTGTGTGTGTGTGTGTGTGTGTGTGTGTGTGTGTGTGTGTGTGTGTGTGTGTGTGTGTGTGTGTGTGTGTGTGTGTGTGTGTGTGTGTGTGTGTGTGCGTGTGTGCGTGCGTGTGTGTGTGTGCGTGGTATAGTAGGTGTGTATCTTTAGTGTGTGTGTGTGTGTGTGTGTGTGTGTGTGTGTGTGTGTGTGTGTGTGTGTGTGTGTGTGTGTGTGTGTGTGTGTGTGTGTGTGTGTGTGTGTGGGGTATAGTAGTTGTGTATCTTTAGTCTGTGTGTGTGTGTGTGTGTGTGTGTGTGTGTGTGTGTGTGTGTGTGTGTGTGTGTGTGTGTGTGTGTGTGTGTGTGTGTGTGTGTGTGTGGTATAGTAGTTGTGTATCTTTAGTGTGTGTTTGTGGTATAGTAGTTGTGTATCTTTAGTCTGTGTGTTTGTGGTATAGTAGTTGTGTATCTTTAGTGTGTGTGTGTGTGTGTGTGTGTGTGTGTGTGTGTGTGTGTGTGTGTGTGTGTGTGTGTGTGTGTGTGTGTGTGTGTGTGTGTGTGTGTGTGTGTGTGTGTGTGTGTGTGTGTGTGTGGTATAGTAGTTGTGTATCTTTAGTGTTGTTGTATAGTTGTTTTGCAGTCTTACACCAAGGTATAAATTAGACTTTCTGATTGATTGATTGATTGACACTCTTACTAAGTACTTTATTAGTACTATCTGGTGGTAAGCTAGAATACTTACTTAGGTCCTAAATTGCCCTTTTATGGTGTTTTTTAATGCAGATCATCATTTGATATCTGGTGGTAGGGCGTTTCACATTTTGGTGGCAGAGTAGTAGAATGCATTCATCCCCATGTGTGTGCTGAGTACAGGCCTAATTGCTGTATGAGTCTAGCCTGGTTCCAGACCATAGACCCCGCCCACTCTCTGAGTGGACTGCCCCTCTTGGTCTGGTGTTGTAATGTGAGCCTAGGATTTATTTGGTACAAAAAGTACCGTCCAATGAGAGTCAGAGGTGGTGTTTTGAAACCAATTATAATTGGTTTAGGGAAATTCTAACCACCTCCCCCTTGTAATCGCCTACACTGGAGCTAATGTCAGACTGAAGCTCCACGCAGCTTCAGTCTGATAATCAGGCTAGTATGAGTCAGTGCCCACGTCCACTTCACAAGTGTCCTTGTGTGAACCCACTAGACCAGGGGTGATGCAACTTTGACGATGGAGAGGGCCACTATTATTTCCACTCTCACTCCAGAGGGACACATTACATATACTGTCAGGCAGACACCTCTTAGTATCTCTGTATTTTAACCTTTTTTCGTAAATTAATGCCGTACTTCGCCATTCTATGTCACACAAAAGTAGAAGAAATAGCCGATCTACAAGCTCAAAACGTGTCGCAGTGCGACGCGTTTTGAGCTTGTAGATCTGTCCTTTTTGCTAATTTTGAATTGGATTCCTGAAAAGTAACATTTTTATTACATTTCAAATGCATTTAGTTTTAAGACTTATGTTAACTTTATGAACTTCAATACAAATACATTGGACAAAAAAAAAAGACAATAGAATGTTAATACTAGTCTTTAAGCTACTAATATAGACTGAAGTAATTAAAGCGGGTCATGTTTGCATGTTTGGAATTGTAACAGCTGAAATCTATAATATATCACTATTCTGATATTAACCTGGGGGCCACATTAAGTGAAGGTGGGGGCCGCCAGTTGCCCACGTATGAGCTAGACACACCGCACTCGTTTCAAACCTGTACAAGCTACATGCAGAACATATGAGGAGTGCTTAGTGTCACGCTGTCACACGAGGAGCTCCTACATGGGGATATACATGTAAAAACATGTATTCCATTCCCGTTTGACACGCATATTATACCGGTGGCTTCTCCCAGTGAAACGAAGGCACTTATACTTCCACACATCACCGGGGAACAGTGGTGGAAAGTAACTAAGTACGTTTACTCAAGTACTGTACTTAAGTACAATTTTGAGGTATTTGTACTTTACTTGAGTATTTCCAATTTCCAATACTTTCACTTCTACTCACACTACATCTCAGAGGCAAAAAAAAATACTTTTACTCCACTACAATTATTTGAAAACTTTAGTTACTAGTTACTTTTCAGATATAAATTATGATATTACGAAACATACATTAACCACTTTAGCCTTATTTTATACCTAAGCTATTTGAAAATAGCCGATCTACAAGCTCACAACGCGTCGCGGTGCGACGCGTTGTGAGCTTGTAGATCTGCTATTTTCAAACATTTAGAAATTTTACTTTTGGTACTTAAAGTACATTTTGATACCAATACTTTTGTACTTTTACTCAAGTACATTTTTATTTCCGGACTTTGACTTGTAACAGAGTACTTCTACATTGCAGTATTGATACTTTTACTTAAGTAAAACATTTGAGTACTTTTTCCACCACTGCCGGGGAATGATCGTCACATCTTCTCTCTCATGGCAGGAAGGCCTCAGCTGAACCGGATTAATCCCTATAGAAATCTGTACTTAGCCCTCTCTGCGCGTCAACCAGTGAAATATTACAGAGTACGGTTTTGCTCGCTCGCTCCTCTCTCTCCCTCTCCTGCCAACTCTGACACGATGCCAGTGGAGGAAAGTAACTAAGTAGATGTACTTCAAGTACCGTACAATTTTGAGTTTTTTTTTTTTTTTACTTTACTGGAGTATTTCCAATTTCCAATACTTTTACTTCTACTCCACTGCATCTCAGAGGCAAATATTGTACTTTTACACCACTACAATTATATGAAAACTTTAGTTGCTAGTTACTTTGCAGATATACATTATTATATTATAAAACATACATTAACCACTTTAGCCCTATTTTATACATAGGCTATTTGAAAATATCAGATCTACAAGCTCGCAACGCGTCACATCGCGACACGTTGTGAGCTTATAGATCGTCTATTTTCAAAGATTTCAATACTTTTTCTTTTGGTGCCTCAAGTATATTTTGATGCCAATACCTTTGTACTTTTACTCAAGTAACATTTTGAACACAGGCACTTTTACCAGAGTATTATAATATTGTGGTATCGATACTTTTACTTAAGTAAAAATATCTGAGTACTTCTTCCACCGCTGCTCGCTCTCTTGCCAGCTGACACGATGCCAAACGTTGTAATTCTCTCCTCCAGATTCTCCGCGCCGACATCAAGTGAAACAAGTCCATCGTCTCCCTGAGTCTCCGGAGGCGAACTGCCAAATGATTCCATTAGCATGCTTCAGCCTCTCTCTAGCCCATTCTCACCGGGAACGGCATCTGTGCGTCATTTCAGCTATCATTTATACTTTATACTGCTATTCAAAAAATAGCAGATCTACAAGCTCGTAGCGCGGCACCGAGTGCCGCGCTACGAGCTTGTAGATCTGCTATTTTTTGTTTTTAAATCTTGAACGTTTTGCGCAAGTCTTTGAATATATATTCTTTAAAGCGAACATTTGTAACATGTTTTGTTCCAGGGACGTCGAGAAGCAAAGATTTTAGTCAAAAATGTTCCCTTTAAAATATATATATATTAAAATACTTGCACAAATATTCAAGATTTAAACAATAAATTGCAGATCAACAAGCTCGTAGCGCGGCACTTGGTGAATATGTATATTTTTAAAGGGTTTGTAACTGAAATATTTGCTCTAAAACTGTTTTTTTTGTTTTTTAATATGTTGCTATAATATGTGGTTCTTAAACCTTTTCATGTCAAGGTCCCCAAAAATATGTATTCGGCCGTGGACCCCCATCTCAAAATATGTTGTTCCAGGGACCCGCCCCCCCCAGAAGCATAGATTTCAGTTAAAAATGTTTGCTTTCAAAAATATATATATATTCAAAGATTTACACAAATTTTCACGATATTTAAAAAATAGCAGATCTACAAGCTCGTAGCGTGGCACTCGGTCCCGCGCTATGAGCTTGTAGATCTGCTATTTTTTTAATAGCCAAAGTATAAAATATATGGATAAAGTGGTTACACAGACGCGGCCCCCGGTTTGAATGAGCTAGAGGAACGGGGCCGAGGCTGAGGCAATATAACGTTTGGCTCGCTCGCTTGCGAGTCAAATGGAGAAAGAAAGTACTTCTGCAACCAGACAGACAGACCACCGCAAGTCATAATATAGGGAGAGAGTGTGATTCAATTTAAAAAGGTGTGAAAAAAAGAATGCATTGTCATACATAGAATGGTATGGTGGGGGGGAGGGGGGCTTATGCAGGACATTGCAAAAGAACATCACAGTGTACTTTGCCTCATGTAACTTGAGAGAGAGTGCGTGTGTGTGTGTGTGTGTGTGTGTGTGTGTGTGTGTGTGTGTGTGTGTGTGTGTGTGTGTGTGTGTGTGTGTGTGTGTGTGTGTGTGTGTGTGTGTGTGTGTGTGTGTGTGTGTGTGTGTGTGTGTGTGTGTGTGTGTGTGTGTGTGTGTGCGTGCGTGCGTGCGTGCGTGTGTGTGTCCTGGGCATGACGTTAAACTGCCCTAACTACCATCGTCAATGTAGTAGTTGGTTCTCAAAGTGGGGTCCGGGGACCCCCAGGGGTACTTGAGGGGGTTCCAGGGGGTCCCCAGCTAAATGATGGATAGGAACCAAATGGACCCTTATGGGTCTGTAACTCTGAGAGTGTACAAATGGAACCAAATGGACCCTAACTGGTCCATTTGGTTCCATTTGTACACGCTCAGAGTTACAGACACATTGATTTTACAATATGGATTGGGGTCCCAGAGATATAAATGCCATTAAATGGGGGTCCGTAGCCTAATGCATGTCAAACTGGGGGTCCTTTGAAGTTAAAATGGATGAAAATCACTGCTAGAGAGCCGTAAAAATCTTCTCTTATGGGGGTCCCTGGCATATCTTTTCAAATGGGGGTCCGCGGGCTAATAAGTGTCAATTCGGGGGTCCTTGACATGAAAAAGTTTGAGAACCACTGGTATAGGTGCAGTGGATGCATTCGCAATTTCTGTGGACTATGTAGCCTGCATGCAAGAAGACACTTCTCACCTCTGGACTCTACCAACAGCCGACGCTACAGTACCTGACGGCCCCTCCCTCCTGTGAACAGCTACCGCGAAGAGAGGCAATCGACCCGGCGGTATGCCTTCCAGCGGTGTGTCCGTCCGTCCGCTGTCGGAACAGCAACGGATGGACTTCCAGGCCCATGAGAACAACGACACAGAGAACGCTTTAACACCAAGCAGCAGTGCAAGACTAAGACCTTTGTTTCCTCTGGTGATCCAGCCTCTTAGGACATACTGTACCCACGGACTGGTTGTTGGAGGGTTTTCGACATCTTGGGATGCCCAAAGACCAGGCAGAAAGGCTGGTTAAAACATTGGTTCTCAAAGTGGGGTCCGGGGACCCCCAGGGGTACTTGAGGGAGTTCTAGGGGGTCCCCAGCTAAATGATGGATAGGAACCAAATGAACCCTTATGGGTCTGTAACTCTGAGAGTGTACAAATGGAACCAAATGGACCCTAACGGGTCCATTTGGTTCCATTTGTACACTCTCAGAGTAGAATTAACATTGATTTTACAATATAAATTGCGGTCCCAGAGGTATAAATGCCATTAAATGGGGGTCCGTAGCCCTAATGCATGTCAAACTGGGGGTCCTTGAAATCAAAATGGTTGAGAATCACTGCTAGAGCCGCAAAAAACCTCTCTCATATGGGGGTCCCTGGCTTATCTTTTCAAATGGGGGTCCGCGGGCTAATAAGTGTCAATTTGGGGGTCCTTGACATGAAAAAGTTTGAGAACCACTGGGTTAAAGTATTGTGTGTGTAGTCGTTTACTTTGCCTCATAACTTGAGTGGGTGTGTGTGTTACGTGTTAGGTTGTGCGTGCGCGCGTGCGTGCGTGCTCGCGCGTGTGTGTGTGTGTGCGTGTGTGTGTGTGTGTGTGTGTGTGTGTGTGTGTTCTTGCGCGCGTGTTTGTGTGTTTTCGTGTGCGTGCATGCGTGCGTGTTTAGGACTGTAGGTCTTTAACTTCATTAGCCACAAAGGAAACTCCCCTGGGCCCCTTACGTAATTCCCATGTCTAACAATTAACAATTAATTTGACGTCTTAAAGCTTAATTACAGGCAGTCCAGAGGTTACGTAATTATCCCAATTATGTTCTCCTTCACATGTACACTATGCATGGTTACACATGCACACACCCAGGCACACACCAGTGGTGAAAAGGTACCAATTTTTTTTTTTTACTTGAGTAAAAGTATCAATGCTGCAATGTTGAAACACTCGTTGCAAGTAAAAGTCCAAAAATGTGGGGCGTCCGCTGGCCTAGCGGTCCAGGCGCATACCACATGCTGGTAATCCAGCTTGACAGCGCGTCGCAGGTTCGACTCCCGATCCCGACGACCTTTGCTGTACAGTATGTCATCCCCCCCATCTCTCTCCCCATTTCCTGTCAGCCTACAATCCTATCAATAAAAGCAGAAAAAGCCCCAAAAAGATATTAAAAAAAAAAAAAAAGTCCAAAAATGTTCAAAATGTCCTAAGTAAAAGTACAATATTTGGATCCGAGATGTAGTGGAGTAGAAGTAAAACAATTGCAAATTGGAAATACTCAAGTGAAGTAAAAATGCCTCAAAATTGTACTACAGTACTTGAGTAAAAGTAAGTACTTAGTTACTTTACACCATTGCATGTAACCTGCATGCACATAGCATTTTAAAATATCTACAATCTTGTGATGCAAAGCATCATTGTGAGCTTGGAGATCTGCTAATTATGAATATCCTAAGTGGGCTATACTGTTCATTTGGGATAGATTGGTTAAACTTATTTTGGATACTGTATTAACACATTTTACTGCAGACACCCTAGGCCTAGAACCTGCTCAAGGACCCCTGGGGGTCCCCGGACCACACTGCCGAACCACTGCCTTTTAGACGCAGTCTTCTCTGGTTTCTAGGCCACAGACGGCTTTAACAGCTCATTCATTTTTAGTGGGCCAGATAAAAGTGATTATGCAATACATATTTTTTTTTTCTCCACAGCTTGATGAAAGCACGTGATTATTTCAGGCCCACTCACTGTACTACTGTATGTAAGTATGCCCAATCACTAGTAGATCACTGGTTGACTTTAGCTGGATCTTCTCATGTGTAATCCTAATGGCCCTCTGTCATGATGAATAGCTTTCCATTGCGTCTCCGATGCTATGTAAACTGACTCATTTAATGAGCTATTGCCAGTAGTTGGGACTGCTCTCATTTACTGGCTATGCACCAAACTGTCCCTCGATCCTGGGATAACTTTTCCGTGTGTGCGGACATGGAAAAGTTATAACAGTTATGCCTTGGCAGTGAACCAAATAGATATATTTCATTAACACATCACCCACCAAGGTATTAAACATCGTTTGTTATCCCCTTGCAAGCGTAATTACCTTCATCCGATGAATTTTGAAACGCCGTGGAGGCGACATTGTATTCCAAAAAAACAAAAAAGGCAGAGGGAAGGGGTAAGAGGAGGGATCTGTGTATTCAGACGGACCACATCTTTCCAACCGTGATCTGCCATTTTGGGGCTGGGGCTCGCTGAAAACAGTGTTTTTTCAATGCAAAAAAACAGCAACTGAGTTACAGCCGTTTTTCTGAAAATCCCATAGTCAGGGCGGGCGGAAGTGACGTTTTTCGGAATTATCTCACATCCACATACTTCTTCTCTTGACTAGTGACGATGGATCATCCCAGAGCTGTGTTACGGTGCCTAAAACTGCGTGCATCATTTTTTTTATGGAACGCATTTATGCGATTTGGCGGACAAGTGCGCTATTTAATAGAGCGCATTTATGCGCGATTGGCAGGAAATGAGTTAACAAAATTCTCTGCCAGGTATTCATTAATTAATTAATTCGCTATACTGTACTGTATACTATACCGTTTTTTTATCTTATCTTGACGATCCACGGACGCGACGGACGCCACGTTGTGGATACAGATGTAAACGAAGGCTGTCTGGGAGGAGGGGGAGGGTCTCGTCTATATCGCCGGTCAACGGCTGGATTTGAAATGACGTAGATCTACGTCAATGAGAGGGAACGTGTTTGTTCATTTTGTTCCGTAATCAGCAGCTGTCCAATGCTTCAGAAAGGTGATCTATAAGCTCACGTTGCTATGCGTTGCGAACCGGCTATTTTCGGCGGCGAGACTTTTTCATAGTTGACTAAGTCAATTAGCCTGATTAACCAATTAACCACCGTACAATGGTGCCGTGCAAAAACATAGCAAAAATAGCTTAATAAAGTGTCGTTAAAAGTTATACAATAGAGATTTTTTGGGGGGGCAAATTGCAAACTACATGAATGTAATTTGCAATTTCCACGCTTCACTCCACCAGCATGCATGTGGTCACGTATTTATTCCTCCCACTAACTTTATACTGTCTTTATCCTCCTCTCCTTCTCACCGTCTGCTAATCAGCCTGAGCAGCTGTTTCCAATCTCCTCTAATCAGGCATCTCACTAATATCAGTCATCTAGGTGTTCTAATACACCTCTCTGATGTACACACCCGGTGTGGGTAGCCCAAAGGTGCAAAAATTCCCGTATCAACTGTGACAATCTGCTCATTACACTGACTGTGTAGCTCATTGGGATTGGAGCGTAACGGTATCACCAGTATCACGACATTTTAACCGCCAGACAAATTACTGTCAAAGTTAACACTGAATTTCACTGAGAAGAATCACAAAGTTAACTTTCCCTCCACTCTGTGACATGTGTCTTCTATGTGGAGAAGCTGAACAGCATAGGGTTGCCGGGGAACACATTGGAATGGCTATTCATGGCTACAATTAAGGGTCCGTCATCTGTTATTTTCCTATACATCTTCCTATTTAAGTTTAGTCAGTCAGTCAGTAGGCACATTGATACCAAGAGCCATCAACATTTGGACCATCAACAGGGAGCTAATTGTCTTCCAAATTGGAGGTGTGAACATCAGAACTGTGGATATGCTAACTTGTTTCCAAAACTGTATCCCTTCAGTATCTACCCCATAGTCCTAAAAAATATAGTGTAAACACATCCTTAAATGGAATTAGGAAATAGCTTTAACCCGAGGGTATGCGGTCACCCTGACTCAGAGATTAGACGCCTCTGCCCTGCACAGTCTAATAGAAAGCACAAAGCTTTTAAAAAATAAGGCTGCCTCATCCAGGCAGTTGGCCAGGAGCCACTTTGAGTGGTAGTTGGGATAAACGCAGTCAGTGGAACAAACGCAGTCCGCACCAATAATATTTACGATTCTGTCCCTATCGGTACATAACTCGGACGGCGCTGAGTCGACTAGCAGCCCAGCGGCTGGTCGACGCGGGCACTCGCGCCTGGAGGCGCTCGGGCGCGTCTCCTCAGCCTTAAGGTCTGCTGAGTCGGCGCGCCTCCGTCATGGCCCATAACTTATAATTATAAATTATAGGGAAAACACATCCTTAAATGGAATTAAGAAATGGTTTTACCTTTAGTCTAGGTAAACTTAATTATTTGCAAAACATGACATCCCTTATTCAAAACAGATGGCGAATGCATTCTTCTCTTTATAGGGCCTACACAGGTAATAAAATTGCCTGTGAGACCTTCATGAATTGAACCTCACAGTCAGCAGTCAGTCAGTCAGTCAGTCACACATTCTGTCTGTCTTGCTTGGCTCTCCTCAGTGGCTTAAGCAATGTGTGTGTGTGTGTGTGTGTGTGTGTGTGTGTGTGTGTGTGTGTGTGTGTGTGTGTGTGTGTGTGTGTGTGTGTGTGTGTGTGTGTGTGTGTGTGTGTGTGTGTGTGTGTGTGTGTGTGTGTGTGTGTGTGTGTGTGTGTGTGTGCGTGCGCACGTTCTTGTAACCGACACAGCTAGGCAGACATCGACCCATAGGAACACACGCCTTGCCCATACATAACTAAAAGTATTTAAATACTTTGCCTGCGCACATCCCCTGGTAATGCAGCATGCCTAAACAAAACACTTATTAATTCACCTGAATGGTGCTAATAGTTGCTACTTCTACTTTGTTCAGGGATGTACAAATGCAATGCATGTACACAGCGCATAACCCAAAGTCTGCAAATACTTTGACTGCTCATATCCCTGGGTATGGACTAGTATACTTAAAGGAGGAGTTCACCCCAAAAAATACTTATTTTCTATCAATTACACACCCCATGAAGCCTTGATTTCATGGATTTATTTTTGTTTTTGTGGCATTCCTAAGACAATAATTTTATGACCGTGTGTATTTTCGGTAGGAGACACAAATAATCGACTTTGTGTCTCCTACCGGATACATTAGCCGGTAGGAGACGGGAATCAAATTATTAGCTTAGGAATGTGACAAAAACAAAAAAGAATCCATGGATTCAAGGCTTCATAGGGTGTGCAATTGATAGAAAATAAGTCATTTTTTTGGGTGAACTCCACCTTTAACAGCAGTGACTGACCGGTGTGCCAGGAAGCTAGTGTGAACTGTCTCTCTGCGCTGAATCTACAATGACATGAAGTCGTCCCCAAACTGGCAAGCGATGACCCAAAGGTTTCCTGGCGTTGGAAAGAACATCCTGAACTAAAAGTGAACATTCACTCTGTTGGCTGCCGGGGTTGGAAAGGCAGTTCAGTTCCAACTCGAATGATCTTGAAGCCAAACTGGACGTAATGTGGTGTATGGCTTCTGGGATTGTGAGACAGCATAGGAAGCCAGGAAGGTCTTTCAAACCAAGGTTATAATATTTTGGGATTTTTCATTTTTCAGTATATATAGTTTGAGTTTGTTTTGAACATTTTCTAATTCAGATAGTTTGAATTTGTTTTAATTCAGTTTGTTTTGTAAACGCACAATACAGTTTCAGTTAGTTATCGTTTATTGTTTCATTGTAGTTTTTTATTTAGTTCAGTTAACAAGAATGATTTTTAAATAAAAAAAAAGTCAAACCATCTTTAGGTTCAAAATAATACATGAAGTTTGAGTTTTAGGGCCCCATCTTGTGCGGCACCTTATCCCTTGTGCCGGATGCAGGGGCAGACTGGCCATTTGGCACACCGGGCATGTGCCCGTTGGGGCGCTGGGCCAGTGGGAGCGTTTTAGGATTATTACGGTAATTTCCGGGCCGTAAGCAATTATTAGTTACGTTAATGTTTGGGCTGCTTCTCAGCTGTGGCGTAATTTACATAGGGTTGCTGGGTTAAAACGGTGAAACGTGCACCCCCCCCGTTGACAAAACGGGCCAGGGGGTGGTGGGCCGGTTCGGACCAAATTGCCAGGGCTGGATTTTGGTCCCAGTCCGGCCCTGGCCGGATGTTATTAGGCATGTTTTATCATTTAGAAAATATTTTTTTAAATAGTGAAAATAGCTGATCTACAAGCTCACAACTCGCCGATGTAGATTGGCTATTTTCACCAATTTAAAATGCTTTTCAGAAAAACTACAAAAAAATGCCTAATTAACATTAACCATAAGGGATAAGGCGGCGCACATGATAGGACCATCTGTCTCAGAATCAATAGTAGCATATTTTGGCACGAGACCCATCATTTGCATGCTGTTGTCATGGTGATGTTATGTTAAAGGCACGAGGAGGACAATAAAACAGCCAATAGCTTATTGTTCAGCACATCTGCAAAGTGGCACATCTGGATGAGGCACTATTATTCTCTGTGGCCTTGACCCTCAGCACTCACTGCACTGCTGTCTGTGCACTTTGTATTCAACTAACCCAGAGTGGTTTTCAACCATTTTTATGCCAGGGACCCCTAGATTGATATACATGTGGCCGCGGACCCCCATTTGAACATGTTTTGTGCCAGGGACCCCCAGAACCAAAGATATCAGTTAATCTTCGCTTTAAAAAAATATATATATTCAAATATATGCACACTTTTTCAAGGTTTTTCAAAAATAGCAGATCTACAAGCTCATAGCGCGGCACTCGGTGCCGCGCTATGAGCTTGTAGATCTGCTATTTTTGAATAGCCAAAGCTAAGTGGTTAAAAATTATTCTGAGGCTATGTTAACTAATTTAGCTGGGGACCCCCTGGTACTCCTTCAAGGACCACTGGTTGAAAACCACTGAACTATCCCATTAAGACCAGGAAAGCGTCTGTCATTTTACACTTTAGCCATTATCTTATAGTTTGGCTATTACAAAAAAACAGATATACAAGCCCATAGCACAGCACCGAGCAGCATACAAGCTTGTAGATCTATACTACTTTTTTGAATAGCCAAAGAAATCTTAAAATGACACAGATACTATGAGCTTGTAGATCTGCTATTTCTTTTTTAAATGTGTGCGAATCTTTGAATATACGCATTTTTAAAGCAAACATTTGTAACTCAAATCTTTGCTTCTGGGGGATTCTACAAATGTTTTGAAAAAACTTAAGTTGCTCTTTCTCAAACCTTGTCACGTCAAGGACCCCCAAAATTATATGTATTTGACCGCGGACCCCCATCTCAAAATATGTTTTTGTTCCAGGGACCCCCCAGAAGCCTCTCTCTAGGGTCCCTCTGTAGCCTGCTCATCAAATACAAGAGAAAAACACATTGCAAGGGATGCATCGCTGCCTCCGTTATGCTGATGGCTGTCTGACCAAAATACATGTTTTGAGTCAATACAAAGACTCTTTATCTCCCCTGGTGAATTTTACAACATCTCAATGAAGTAGGAATGTGTTTTGTTTTGCAAATATTATATTGAATGAATATATATATGAATATATTCCCCAAAGTTCTAGAAAACCTTTTCTTGAAGGCATTGTGCAGGAAATCATCAGAATCAACCCATTGAGACCTGAAGCCGATTCTACATGTCTCCTAAATCTCAACAGTTTTCTGAAAAAAAACATATGTTTCTATATCAGTGGTGCTCAATCTTTTTAATGTCAAGGACCCCCAAAATGATATGTATTTGGCCGCGGACCCCCATCAAAATATGTTGTTCCAGGGACCCCCAGAAGCAAAGATTTGAGTTACAAATGTTCGCTTTAAAAATATATCTATTCAAAGATTTGCACACATTTTCACGATTTTTTCAAAAATAGAAGATCTACAAGCTCGTGGCGCGGCACTCGGTGCCACGCCACGAGCTTGTATATCTGCTATTTTTGAAAAGCCCAAAGTGTAAAATAATGCTTTTTAGCTCAAATCTAAAAATGAGACAGTTCCAGGTCTCAATGGGTTAAAACAAGACTACAAGTCGAAACCTATTAGTATAGGCCTGGAGCCGTGTGTGAAATTTGTGTGGGCTTTAAATCAGGGTTTATCAAACTTTTTCATGTCTAAAGGACCCCTAAAATGATTTGTATTTGGCCGCGGACCCCCATCTCAAATATATGTTGTTCCTGGAACAACACTCTGTGTTCAGAAATGTTGCCATAGACGAGTGCAATTGTTGCCTTTATTTTGAAAGCGAGATTAAAGGTTTTACCATCTAAAACGTAATCTCTCCATCTGGTTTCCAGGCAATCATGCTCCTCACTGTATACATTACATTATGGTCGTGAGCAAATAGCTGAAACCATGTTCCACATCTTCAATGGTTGCCATGTATACGGGGCCCTCTACATATACATAAGTAGGCAACGTATATAGAATCTCTGCATTTCTTATCAGATAATGTTACAGTATATAATCACAGTAGTCAAACATGTTAATCTTCCTCCGTGACTGGATGAGTCGTTATCTCTGCACCTGTACGAAGGACACTTTCAATTATGGACCCTTTTCACTGTTTTTATACTGCTTACATTTGCATTATTATTGTCTTTTACTTTTGCAACGTTTGTACACTCTACATATTTTAAAGGAGTAGTTCACCCCAAAAACGTATTCCCTATCAATTACACACCCCATGAAGCCTTGAATTCATGGTGATGATGTTGTCGCATTCCTGATGATAATAATAAAGATGCTTATGTATTGTGGTGGCCTAAAGGTTAGAGGAGCGCCCTCGTTGCCGGTTCGAATCCCCGGACCGGCAGGAAAAATCTGGGTGGGGAAGTGAATGTTCACCACTTCCCCAACACCACTGAAGTGCCCTTGAGCAAGGCACTGAACCCCAACTGCTCCAGTGGCGCTGCTTAGTGGCCAACAGTATAAGACTGTGGTTGTACTGATCAGTTCCCAGTTTTTAATGTGTCTGTCTGTGTGTTTCTATGTGCAGGGCGTTGCTGCAAATGAGTACTTGTGCTCAGCTACTACCCTGGGTAAATAAAGAATAAAAGAAGAAAAAAAAATCGGGTAGGAGACACAAAGGAGACTCTGTGTGTCTCCTACCGGATTAACCACTGGTCATCAAATTATTGGCGTAGGAATGAGGCAAAAACAAAAAAAAGATCTATTCATTCAATGCTTTATGGGGTGTGTAATTAATAGGAAATAAGTCATTTTTGGGGTGAACTATTCTAAGTGTTATAAATGCTGGCTCAGGGACTGTGTTTGTTTTCAGTGTTATTAGGTCGCTAATTTGTTTGATTTATTCTTCTTCTTCCGCCGTTTTTTTGCAGTTGTGGCCTAACCCTGCCATCACTTTAAAATGCCAGAGCCACAAACAGTCACTGAACATGTTTCATTGCCAACCAGTCGTTCGGTCCCACATTGACAGCAATAGTACAACATCTCGAATCACATTAGTATTCACACAACATACAACACAAGCGGCAGCAGCACAGAAAAAAGAAAGAGAAGGTTTCTACCTTTGAGCGGTGTCTTTTACTTGACACTTGACTTACTTGACTTGTGCAAGTCATGGCCAGGGTCAAACTTTAGAACACATCATAGAGAGATGATGAACTAGATGTCTCTAGTTCGCAGTGGTGGAAAAAGCACTCAAAAATGTTCTTAAGTAAAAGTGTCAATACTGCAATATAGAGATACTCTGTTACGAGTAAAAGTCCGGAATTCAAAATGTACTTGAGTAAAAGTACAGAAGTGTGCTACTTGGTACCAAAAGCAAAAGTACTCATTATGCACATTGTCCCATTTCAAGTTTTCAAATGTGTTACAATCTTTTGAAAATAGCAGATCTACAAGCTCACAATGTGTCGCATCGCGACACATTGTGAGCTTGTAGATCGGCTATTTTCAAATGGCCGAAATGTATAGGGCTGAAGTGGATATACTGGACATTTTGTAATAATAATCAAAATCTACAAAGTAACTAGTAACTAAAGTTTTCAAATAATTGTAGTGGATTTAAAAGTACAATATTTGCCTCTGAGATGTAGTGGAGTATAAGTAAAAGTAGAGAAAATTGGAAATACTCAAGTAAAGCACAAATACCTCAAAATGGTACTTAAGTACAGTACTTGAGTAAATGCACTTACTTTAGTTACTATCCACCACTGGAACTCATCATAGAGAGATAGAGCCCCCCCCCCCTCTCTCTAGTTTGTCCTCGGACAAGCCCTCCAGCCGTGTCTCCAGTCATCTCCATCCTCCATAATATATGTGGCTCACTTTGCCAGTACTTACCTCCCTGCCCTGCTGAGAGCTCAGCTCCCGGTGTCAATGGCAGTATGATACTTGCCCTGACATGTTGGCTTTTAAAACTTTGCAGACCTGATTAACACATATACTGCCAATCCCGAGATATCTCGGGACATTAAATCCACCCGTTACCTGCGTATCCCGAGATATCTCGGGATCGTCTTTTTATGTGGTTTAATAACGAAAAAAAAAATTTTTGGTACCATCCTTGATTTTTTTTTTTTTTCCCGTGACGCTTCCGACCCATCCTATGAGAAATTTTCCGACAACCGTTTCCGGTTCGTTTTTTATCTTGAAAAAACAGTTTTTCCCTGGTTTTG
Source organism: Gymnoscopelus microlampas (assembly GCF_963454915.1). Lineage (NCBI taxonomy): Eukaryota > Metazoa > Chordata > Actinopteri > Myctophiformes > Myctophidae > Gymnoscopelus > Gymnoscopelus microlampas. Next base: position 42,892,232 of record NC_139959.1, on the reverse strand, counting down.
GCTAAAGATCATGGTTTTCACACGGTTTAAAAAACAAATGGTAAGCTCCGGTTGTATTTTCTTGTCTTTGATCGACGAACGGTTATCCTCTTTGTGTTTAAAAACGATCTGATAGCCGATCGGATGCTAAGCTAATCTAAGATGGCCGGTGGGGAAACGTCACAGCCACGTCACAGCCAAACGGATATGACGTTTGCAGCCTCTTTGGGCCGCTGATATCACAGAAGAAGAAAAAGAAAAAAAGTGTCAACATTATGAGGGCTCGAACGTCCGTCGTTGCTGTTTATAAACACCATCCGATCGCGGATTTTAATGGATATAATTTTTTTGTGAACGGTTAAAAGGCTATAAAACTCAAAAACGCTGGCAGTGGGTGAGTACCTTATGAATAAACTCTGGCAGGGAATGTGTTAAAGTACCTTTTTTTACGCCCTCTCCTCTGTTATTTTTTTGAGTGCTCGGATCTTTTCCTCTTTTTTAAAAATAGTACTGTTGCCCTTTAGCCTCACAAATGTGTTTTTTGTTTTATCAAAATCATGTAGTCAGAAGAAGAGAAAAGGTGTCTTTTTGTATTTTTATTTTGTATTTCAGCAGCTGAGCAAAAATGTTATAACGTTACCATTACACCTGTAAACCTGTGATGAGAAAGAAAGAAAGAAAGAAAGACATTTCAACCAGACAACCACAGAGCTACTCAGAAATGTATTCAACATGTTATGTCTATTGAAATTAGAATGACTATTAGTAAAAACAAACTCTACATTGTGCATTCCCTTTTGATTTATCAAAACATTGTCAATGTAGCCTGGACAATGTAACAATGGAGCTTGCACAAAAACGACAGTTCATTCAGACAACTCTTAGATTGATTTTAGAATATATTTCTATCGAGCATAATTGAGCATAGATATATGAAGCATAGTTTTGGCGTCAGGGCTCTGTATCTATTCATTCCCTGTAGGCATGAACATTTTAATTAGTGTTAACATGCCAAATAGAATTACAGGGAATGAATTAAGACCCCCCCCCCCCCCCAGGGGAATCTAGAAACAGAGCCTATACAGGTTGATGCCGGGGAGGCGGTGGGATTGCAAAACTTGGTGGTCAGCAGCCGACAGCGAGGCGAGGCAACAGAGAGGCAGCAACAGCAGCACAGCCAGGAGAGAAGCCAGAATGACAGGACAGGAATACGCATCTGTGTCACTTTTTGATTTGAGCTAAAAAAGCATAATTTTACACTTTGGCTATTTAAAAATAGCAGATATACAAGCTCATAGCGCGGCACCGAGTGCCGCGCTATGAGCGTGCAGATCTGCTATTTTTTGAAAAATTATGAAAATGTGTGCAAATATTTTATATTGTTTTAAAGCGAACATTTTTAACTCAAATCTTTGCTTTTGGGGGGTCCCTGGAACAAAATATTTTGAAATGGGGGTCGGCGGCCAAAATCATTTTGGGGGTCCTTGACGTGAAAAAGTTTAAGCACCACTGATATAGAAACATACATTTTTTTTCAGAATACTGTTGGGATTTAGAAGACATTCATAGAATCGGCCTCAGGTCTTAATGGGTTAAATAGCCACCCAGATCAGGATAAGAGAGCATGTGACAGGTCACCTGATCAGGTTGGCACGCTGCCTTGAGTTGCCTGCCTGAACTAGCTCCGCAGGCTTACCATCATTTTTGCACCTAAACGTGGCCGTGATGTGACTATAACGTTTTTTGAAATTTCAAGGCAGCACTTATCATGCAATCAATAGACCCATCTCCTTCTCAGTTTGTGCATCATCTTGTCCCACCTTCCTGATTTAACGCTGTGTCGTTCTACATGGGCAGGCTGTCAATGGACTTGTCTTCAGTGGAACCATTATTCTAATGATCAGATTTGAACTCAGAATCCCTTGGGCTCACTGCAGGCAATCACTCTATTCTCAACCATATCCAATGAAAAGTCTAGAATCAAGTATAGTGTAGCGGTTAGAAAGAGAGAATGAAAAAAAAAATCACCCCATGATTTATCGTGAGTCAAAATGGCTGTGAGGTGAAATGAGGTTTGCAAATCCTACCTTCCTGATTGTGCTTGGGATTTATTTAAAGCAGCACCATGTAACTTTCCTCTTCTACCCCGGATTTTAACCCAGTTTCCTGCGCATGTGCTGACATTTTTACCATTGAGCTATATACCTGTAGAAGGATATAAGCTGCCCTGAGAGCAGCATTGAGAAACTGCCCTCAGAGCAGCAAATTAACATTGTTGCATCTATATACCTGGCTATAAGCTGCCCTGAGACCAGCATTGAGAAAGTGCCCTGAGAGCAACAAATTAATGTTGTTGCATATATACCTGTAAAAGGCTATAAGCTGCCCTGAGACCAGCATTGAGAAGCTGCCCTCAGAGCAGCAAATTAATGTTATCAGGTCAAACTTCGTGTCAGATCCCGTGTCTAGGTGAGACATGACCTTTGACACAATCTAAATGTCTCAATAGAAGAGCAGGGAGACAGAGTTATATTGTATTAACACCATACAGATTGGACAAAATGACATTTTATGCATTCTTTTTTTGTTTTAAGTAATTAAACACACATTTCCCATCCCAGCTAAACGTTTAAGACAACGGTATAACAACGGCCCTTTTCTCTGTATCTCCATTTACTTTTGGTTTGAGACGGATCGTTGCAGGTAGAGTGATTTTACCAACCCTCCCCCCCAGGGGAAATATGAAGTTAAACTGTGGGGCAAACGCAATCAGCAGACAAGCCGTGGAGCGAGTTTGAGCCCATATAGCATTTAAATAAACCACTTCCAAGTTCCAGGTCATAATATGGTGCATGCCAAGGCTCCTGTAACATCACTTTTTTAACGTTCGAGCAACCAGGTCTATGAAAACCAGCCCAAAAGAAGAGACTTTGGCCACATGAGCACTTAACCCATTGAGACCTGAAGCCGATTCTACACGTCTCCTAAATCTCAACAGTTTTCTGAAAAACGTATTTTTCTATATCAGTGGTGCTCAATCTTTTTCACGTCAAGGACCCCCAACATTATATGTATTTGGCCGCGGACCCCCATCAAAATATTTTGTTCCAGGGACCCCCCAGAAGCAAAGATTTGAGTTAAAAATGTTCGCTTTAAAAATATACATATTCAAAGATTTGCACACATTTTCACGATTTTTCAAAAATAGCAGATCTACAAGCTCATAGCGCGGCACTCGGTGCCGCGCTATGAGCTTGTATATCTGCTATTTTTGAATAGCCCAAAGTGTAAAATAATGCTTTTTAGCTCAAATCTAAAAATGAGACAGTTCCAGGTCTCAATGGGTTAACCTATATGCATTGGCTGTTTGAAAATAGCAGATCTACAATTGTAGCTTGTACATCTGGCATTTATTGAACATTTGCAAAAAATCTTGAAAGAGTTATTTAAAAAATAAAAAACACAAATGTTCTCTTCTGGGGGGCTGTGTCCCTGCATGGCACAAAACTAGCCGCAAGCAACTCTTAATTGCTATTTTTAATATCTGGCATCTACGGTTGGTATTGCAAGTCTAGGTCCTGGGTTCGATTCCCGCAGGGGACACTGTGGGCGCTGGGGGCGTGTTCTCTCCTCCACGTCATCAGTGCCCGTACCCTAGGTGGGGTTGGCTAAAGGGCCTTCTCTGTGTGGAGTTTGCATGTTCTCCCCGTGTCTCCTAGGGTAGTTAATACCCTCACAAAAACATGTAGTAATCCTGGTCACTATACTGCCTCCCCCTGGTCAGCCGGGGCGCCTGATGGAGGGGAAGGGAACTGGTTGGAATAACGTGTTCCTTCCACACGCTACGTCCTACCAGGGAAACTCCCCCCCCCCTGTCAGGTGACAAGAAGGTCAGTTGGCTCTCATGCATTGAAGGAGGCATGAGCTCGGCCCTGGCCTCCCTATAGGCTGGCAGAGGGAAGGTAGTGCCCAGGATTACATAGAGAATTGGCACTGGGTGTAAAAAATAGGGTTACAAAAATCGTGGGATAAAAATGTTGGAAAAAAAAGGTATTGCAACTCTAAATGCCAGATATAAAAAATGAAAGGCCATTCATCCAAACTAAAAAGTCAGATCAAAGCTTGGATTATCCTCTTTGTATTTGCTAAGATTTTCTTTCATAAAAATCCACCATAGACATGTTATATGAGCTTCTCTCTGTCAATAGATTCCATGCAGGTGATTATTTTGTGTGGTGGCAGTTTCTCAATTCAACTGTCAGAGTTTGGAAGCGCTCGTTTTCAACAACGCAACGTCCTGCTGCCTCCTGCATTATGTGCCATTTCACTAGTAAGAGACCACACCTTCTGCTCAAGTTAAACAGTATTTATTCAACAGAATGCAATGCGGTATGTGTATTGATGAGGAGCCCGAGGAGGGGCGAGACTCAGGGTGGGGGTGTAGTCTCGGGAGCCAGACGACCATGGATGCTCGGCCCTGGAGCTGTCTGTCGCCTCTGCTCCGAACGCTACCCCCCCTGGGGCTCCTGGAGGAAAGAAGATAGAAATGTTAGGAGAGCAACATAACGGAGGAATGTTGGGGAGGAGGAGGGCATTTTTGAAAACGCGAGCGAGATCAAAGAGGGGGATGAATACAATCGCAGGTGTATTTATACTGTGGTGATTGCTGTGTGGATTGGCTGGGAGATAAGCAGCGCAGGTGAACTTGATCATGAACGTGAGCGGCTGAGCAGAGGGCGGTCTCTACTCCCGAACCTACGTTGAACACAACTACATTTAGAAACATGTGGTACGAAAGGACCGTCGAGCGATTTCCAACGAGCGCATCCAAACTCGAACACTTTAGAAAAATACATATTTCAATGTTTCAAACCTGCTCTGCCAAACCCTGAGCTGTGCCTGTCAGAAAACTTCACAGAAAGAAAACAGCAAAACCCTGATATTTTGTCTCTTTCTTCAGTTCTTAAAATGTAATGTTCCCTTTGAAGTTCCTTGGCTTGAATCATTGCAATGAAAAGATATAGTAAAAAATATTTCAATATGTCTTTATTTTGCCAACTCTGAGCTGCTGTGTGTGTCAGGAACACTTCACAGAAAGGCCGGTGAATAATGCAGGATTTCAGTGACATATAGGCTACAGTGAAGGGCTTTCTGCTGAGAACACAGGGTTGCCTTTCATCATCACAGCGCAAGAAACAAGCATAAGTCACAGCAGGGAGGCTACTGAACACAAAGATAAATAGAGCACATGTAAGTGTCAGTGGTGGAGAAAGTACTGAAATGTTTTATTTAAGTAAAAGTACCAATACTGCAATATAGAAGTACTCTGTTACAAGTAAAAGTCAGGAATTCAAGATTTACTTGAGTAAAAGTACAAAAGTATTGGTATCAAAATGTATTTAAAGTACAAAAAGTAAAAGTACAAAAATGTTAGAAAATAGCCTATGTATAAAATAGGGCTGGAAGTGGTTAATGTATGTTTCATAATATGATAATTTATATCTGCAAAGTAACTCTGAAGTTTTCAAATAATTGTAGTGGAGTAAAAGTACAACATTTGCCTCTGAGATGTAGTGGAGTAGAAGTAAAAGTGTTGGGAATTGGAAATATTCAAGTAAAGTACAAATACCTCAAAGGTGTACTTAACATTAGTTACAGTACTTAGTTACTTTTCACCGCTGACAGTAGAGAAGGGCTTTCTGCTGAGAACACAGAGTTGCCTTTCATCATCGCGGCACAAGAAACAAGCATACGTCACAGCAGGGGGTTTGCTGAACACAAAGATAAATAGAGCACATATAAGTGTGCCTGCCAAATATATACTGTGTCTATGTGTGTGTGTTGGAGTAAGACAATAGAGTCCATGGGGAAATTGTCTTAAAGGCATAGTTCACTCCAAAACAATATTTGTTTCCTATCGATTAGTCACCCCATGGAGACTTGAATTAATGGATATTCTGTTTGTTTTTGACGCCAATAATTTGATGACCCACAACGGTTCCGTTAGGACACACAGAGAGTCTCCTTTGTATCTCCTACCGGAACCGCTGCCTACCGGTCCGCTGGAATGCGACAAAAACTAAAACGGTATCCATGAATTCAAGTCTCCATGGTGTGACTAAGCCATAGAGGAAAAGAAAAAGTTTTGGGTGAACTATCCCTTTAAAAATGTGGTATTGGTTTGATGCAAGCAGTAGTGTGTGTAACATTTGAGTGCCCACTGAAGGGCAAAATGATTGCAGTGCTGTGGAGATGACTTACTGTACATGTACAGTATACAATAACAAGAATTTTGCTGTATGCAATAACGAGAATATGAATCTTTTTTTCATATTCCTTCCAGTGGTCATTAGGGGGGTCTTGCCCAAGCCCCCAGAACCACGGTAGAACATTGAAGCCGGCCCAGCCTGGTGGTCAAATCTGAGAATGCACTTAAAATGCTACTGCGCGTGCGTCTCTCCCGTTTGTGCGCATGCTCACGACGCATCACGACCTATGGAACCAATGGAATGGATCCATATTATCCATAATATGTCTTACTTTCGGGTGCTTCAAAACGCCACTGAGCACTTTAATAGAAATTAATAGCTGGGGGGGCGGGGCAATCCGCCCTCTAGTTATATTATACCTCTATGGTCTTGCCACTGTAAAAGTGGCAAGACCAAAAACGTGTCGCAGTGTGACGCGTTTTGAGCTCGCAGATCGGCTATTTTTGCTATTTTTGAATTGTAATCCTGATTTATGTTTTGCTATTTTTGAATTTTAATCCTGAAAAGTAACATTTTTTATTTAATTTCAAATGCATTTAGTTATACTTATGTTAACTTTATGAACTTAAATACACATACATTGGACATAAAAAAGACAATATAATTGTAATACTAGTCATTAAGCTACTAATATAGATAGTAATTAAAGCGGGTCATGTTTGCATGTTTGGAATTGTAAACAGCTGAAATCAATAATATTCTGATATTAACCTTCGGGCCGCATTAAGTGAAGGTGGGGGCCGCATGTGGACCCCGGGCCGCCACTTGCCCATGTATGGTATAGGTGAAACAGGTCATGAGATTATGCCTCTTCAAAGTTTGCGTTTTCAATTGATTGCTGTAGCAAACCTTGTTGGCCGTTTGCCAACAAATCTTACTAGATGTGTTCCTTGCCTGGTAGAAGAATGGCAGAAGAGGAAAAAAAAGCTGCAATCAGCGATAACCTTCACACCTTTGTAAACATGAAATTCTAGATCTAAAGCTTTTGTATTGCATTCAGTTGTGAACAAGATGCACCATTAGGCCTATCTTTGTATTTTTTATACAAACTTCTGACTAGAAATATTATGTGAAGATAATGTCTTCAGAAAGCAATCAATCAAACCCATACAGCGGGTGCAACCCAATGTGCTTCACAGAACGAAAGAAGAAAGATTCTTGAAAGGAAAAATAGGAACATTTGTTTTAAGAATCCAGAATATTACGGTAAAAAAAAGGGGGCGGTGGAGTAATGCTAAATCCTAGGTCAGGGGTCTTCAACATTTTCAGGCCAAGGACCCCCTAGCTGAGAGAGAGGTGAAGCAGGGACCCCCTCTATATTGTATGAAATTGTGTTTCAGATTAAAGGTTTTTTTTTTACTTAGTCTGCTCTTTTTTCCCTCTACACCTATACCTCTTAGCCAAAAATATTTTCGGCTACTGTTCTCCTCAGAAAAGGAATTCTAGGGTTCAAGTGGTTAATGTAAAAAACTAAATCATATCACACAAAGATTTGGCGGACCCCCTATAGTAGCTCTGAGGACCCCCTAGGGGTCCCGGACCCCCTGTTGAAGAACCCTGTCCTAGGTAAAGGCAATGCTGCTGAAAATGTGTGTTTTAAGATTTCTTTGAAAACTGTCCAAGGATTCAGAGAGCTGCAGGTCCACATTTTAGGACCATAATAGCTGAAGGCCTCTTCTGGGAAAAAAAGGTCCTATGAAGCTTCACTTTCCCCAAGAGTATGAAGTTAAAGCAAAAAAGCCTTATTATGGTCAACTCATAGTCTGAGAGCACATGGAATGACATTGCACAAAGCTGAAATTCCATGTCATTCTTCAAGGACCCAGTTTAACTTTTGATCATCATCAGAGTTCCCTTGATATCAGGTTTTATTGAGAGCAAGAAGAGAGGAGAGAGCCAAGATGAGAGACAAACACGGACCTCTCTAACAACCCATTGGACGATCTTTCCTCTAATTATCAGTGGTGTTAATTAACTAAGTACTGTACATTCACTCAAGTACTGTACTTAAGTACAATATTGAGGTATTTTTACTTTCCTGGATTATTTCCAATTTTCAGTACTTTTACTTCTGCTCCACTACATCTCAGAGGAAAATATTATACTTTTACTCCACTACAAATATTTAAAAACTTTAGTTACTAGTTACTTTGTAGATTTGTATAACAAAACTTATATTACCCACTTCAACCCTATATGCATTTTGGCCATTTGTAAATCACAATGAGTCGCATCGCGACGCATTGTGAGCTTGTAGATCGGCTATTTTCAAAAGATTTGCATACATTTTATACACTTGAAAACTTGTGAAATGGGACATTCTGCATAATGAATACTTTCTAATTTTCGTACATTTTGATACTTTGATACTTTTGGACTTTTACTCAAGTACATTTTGAATTGCGGACTTTTCCTTGTAGCAGTATGTACAGTATTTACATTGCAGTATTGATACTTTTACCTACGTAAAACATTTGAGTACTTCTCCCACCACTGCTAATTACCCAGCGTTCAGCCGTGGATTTCTTTTGAAGAGGAGCTTTGCCTGATCAGAGCATGTCCGCAGGGCTAAACCATGCAGTCTAAAACTCACTCTGTCCTCCCAGTGATGATAGATGAAGACTGTGGATCTATTAATCTGGTATATATTGCCTGCAGGATATCGTTAGTTTTTCACCCCTGTGTTAATTTAAGTCTGAAGTTTTGTGATCACATATTTTTTAAGCCAAATAATATTTGGTTGTGAGTGAGTGTGAGTGATATTATTTTATGTGAGTGATCAGCAATTTGACATTATTAGATTGCACGAGCCAATAAGAAACCCCCATTTCTGATTCAACCATCAGCCAAGGCCCTTTAACCACTTTTCCACTTAAAGGGATAGTTCACCCCAAAAATGACTTTTTGTCTATCGAATAGTCACCTCATGGACACTTGAATTCATGGATATTCTTTAGTTTTTTTGTCTCATTCCTAAAACAATAATTTGATGACCGGCATCGGTTCCGGTAGGAGACACAAAGAGTCTCGAGTCTCCTACCGGAACCGCTGCCTACCGTTCCGCTGGTCATCAAATTATTAGGAATGAGACAAAAACAAACATCAAAAACAAAAATCTCCATGAATTCAAGTCTCCGTGGGGTGACTAATCCATAGACAAAAAGTCATTTTGGTGGTGAACTGTATACCCTAACACTGCTTTCCTAGCAGTGCCACTACAAACACCACAGTACTATTGTGTTACCTAAAACACATTTTTTTATTGACAATTAATTTGTATTCATTGACTTGTTGAGTAGTAGGCTACTCTGTTCTGAATGGTCAATTAAGCCGTACTGGGGTTTTGTTATTTCCTGACTGCTGTAACAGACCCTGCATTATCCATAGACACAATCAATTACTTTCCCTAATGTCCACACCAAATATCATCTTACACAGTAAATGAAGAGTGCCCTGATGCTATTCTAGTCAATGTCATGCTGGCAGCGGACAAACAAATAAATTGAGTCACTTCTGACTCCATCAATGCATATCAACAACATACTGTATTCTCCCCAACGGTAGTAATGTAATCGTGCCAAAATGAATCTTCAGCAAATCAATTCTGTCTTCATATGATTGTGTCCTGTCAATGTTACCATGGAAACCCCAAGGCCACACATGGAATCAACGGTTAAGAGGCTGAAGGAGACAGTGTTGAGTTGAGCATCAGCTCTACTCATGTACAGTAGCACAATGCATGGTCTGGAGTGAGACAGGGTGCCGTGATTTTTAGTGACCCCCCCCCCCCTAAAACATGATCATCAGGTATTATGGTTATACTAGGAGGAAGATTTTTTTTTAAAAAGTGTACAGAAAGTGTTACAATTATGTTTTTATGTGGACACGCCTCCAGTTCATTAAGCATACCTGGTTCTCACCTTAGCACCTCCCACCTGAACCAGTCCCTCCGCCTCCTCCTAAAAGACCACCCACCTTTCCTAGTCCCTCCTCCTCATCCTCCTCATGAAAGGACTGCCCATGGCCCTTCCCAGTTGTTTATCCACCTGTTTCCTAGGCTTTTCACTGTGTTCCACTTCCTGTCTTTTGATCCAATGAAATCCAATGAAACCGGTCAGATGACTAATGATATCCAATGAAATCCGACAGGAAGTGGAAAACACACAGCCAAGAAACAGGTGAATAAAAGGCTCTAGAGCAGTGGTTGTCAAACTGGGGTCTGGGGACCCCCAGGGGTCCTTGAGGGGGTTCCAGAGGGTCCACAGCAAAATGTGTTTAGTATCAAAATCAGTGTAACCAGTTGAAACCTATACATTGGCTATTTGAAAATAGCAGATCTACAAGCTCACAGCGTGTCGCATTGCAGAATCTATCTACAGTATCTATCTATCTATCTATCTATCTATCTATCTATCTATCTATCTATCTATCTATCTATCTATCTATCTATCTATCTATCTATCTATATATAATATTTCCATTTGTACACTCTGAGTTACAGATATGTAATGGTAGGGTACATTTGGTTCCTTACAATCATTTTGCTCTGAGTTGCACAAATGCATTTATTTATTTATTATTGAGGACAGAATGGATGCGTTTTGCCGATTTGAGTAATAGAAAGAAAGGAACTTACTTGTATGAACTTCAAATTAAAACCTGTATTGAGTAACCATAGTACAATTCAGTGAGTCTTATTTTGAAAAGCCACTACAGGAAGTCTGATAGGTAATCACTGGCTACTTGTCCCTACCCTATGGTTGCTAGGTGTTGACATTAATGACTGGATTACGTTTTTGGATCACTCACATTGACCCTTTTACCAACGTGAACACCATGCAATATGGAAGTACTGATCTCTTGTAGTAGTGGTGAGTTTTTCTCCCTCTCTTTGTCTCTCTGTGTGTTTACTTTGCCCCATGCCCCCCTCCCCCCTCTGTTGCTATGTTGCTACACATGCTGTTTCTTAGCCAAGCCCACAGCTGTTGAGTTATGATAATAACAGGTATATTTCTACTGCGTCATTAAATGGCTGTTTTTCTATTGGCACGTTTGACCCTCAAGGTTTCAGCCTCCAGGAAGAAACTCAAAATAGTCAGAGAAGACACACCATTGGCCATAAAAACAACACCAGAATGTTTAATGAAGTTCTATCAACCTCATTGACACATGAAAAACAGAAAAAGTGCAACACCATGGCACCAGCTCTTTAAAGGGCAAGACCACTGTGGTAGAGGTTTGGGTTGTGTAGTTACCTTGCCATGATGTAACTCCAAAGGTGGACAAGAAATAAAAAATAATTGCTCCATTAATTAGAAATTGATAATTCAAAATATGCTCCTCATTGACTTACATCGTACACTGAAAGAGTTCTCAAAGTCACTCTTTTAGCCCATAAACGAACACAAACGAAGCTGATTCAGACAATATAGAACATCACCAAACCCAGTACTGTTTATTTTTTTTATAAAGATGTCAACTTCCTGATGATTTTACTATTTGAAGATCCGGATCCGGATCCGCCGATCCAGTCCGGGTTTTCTTTCTAATAAAAATAGCAAAATCAGCAGGAAGTTAACATTTTTATTAAAAAAAAAAAAAAAACAGTACTGGGTTTGGTGATGTTCTATATTGTCTGAATCAACTTAGTTTTCGTTCGTTTACGTGCTAAAAGAGCGACTTTGAGAGCTGTTTTACTGTACAATGTAAGTCAATGGGGAGCATATTTTGAATGATCAATTTCTAATCAATGGAGCAATTATTTTTCATTTCTTGTCCACCTTTGGAGTTACATCATGGCAAGGTAACTACACAACCCAAACCTCTACCAAAGTGGTCTTGCCCTTTAAGTAAAGGTTGCAATGCCACAATATAAATATACTGTTGCAGAGGTTGCTGCAAGTTATAAAGGACTGTATTTACTATCTTAAATGGGCTGATTCTGCTATGATCGCCACAAGCGATTGATGGGGGCCGAGATTGGGGTGGATCTTAAATCCACACGTTGAATATGGGTGGATAGGCCCTGGTATTTATCTAGTTATTATTGCTACTATTATTCTACAACTGCCGATACACACCCTATCTAATAGTCGTAGTACTTTTATGGGTAGAATATGATGCCAAGCCGTCGTAAGACGACATCACGCTGGCGTAGTGTCCATATTCGGGCGTAATACCGTATCGCCGTCGTCATCTTCATAACAAATACTCTGTTACGAGTAAAAGGCCTGTGTTCAAAATGTTACTTGAGTAAAAGTACAAAAGTATTGCCATCAAAATATACTTAAAGTACCAAAAGTAAAAGTTATACAGAATGTCCCATCTAAAATGTGTAAAAGGCTTTTGAAAATAGCAGATCTACAAGCTCACAACGCGTCGCGTGAGCTTGTAGATCAGCTACAGTATTTTCAAATAGCCTGTACATAAAAGAGGGCTAAAGTTGTTCATGTGTGTTTTATAATATAATGATGTATATGTGTGTGTGTGTGTGTGTGTGTGTGTGTGTGTGTGTGTGTGTGTGTGTGTGTGTGTGTGTGTGTGTGTGTGTGTGTGTGTGTGTGTGTGTGTGTGTGTGTGTGTGTGTGTGTGTGTGTGTGTGTGTGTGTGTGTGTACCTGCAGTGGGGTTACTCAGTTGATCTCCTTTAATGGCAAAAAAGGCAAAAGTAAAGTTTGCACTCCAAGCATTTTTCTTCCTCACTTTTCTTTGAGATGCAACCCTAGCAGTACAAGATCTTGGCAGCTGATAAATTACTTGAACGTCATCCAAAGTCGTTCTATAATTGCAGTGCTACATTTTTCAAACTGTTTGGCGGTACTGCATGCATTATTGCGAAATGTATGAGTCTGCATTGCTTGCAGCAAACAGGTAATACTATGAAGATAAAGAAAGGGTTCATGATAGGCTACGACGGCTATGATGTGAGAGAGTCCTCTCTGATGAGGTGAAATTGCAAGGGAACATGACAAACATGTGACTTTTTATTGTATTGATCTGTTAGCCTGAACAAAACCTGCTCTGAAGCACGTACAATACACACGTTTATTACTGATACAGCTGAGTGAAGATCGATGTCAGAAAACGACAGAGCCAGAGTGGCCATTGACAGAAAAAGAAAATAACTAGTGGCCACGAAATAGTATTTTGTTGCCTCAAAATACTTGGACCTGGAACGCATCTGTGTCACTTCTTGATTTGAGCTAAAAAGCATTATTTTACACTTTGGCTATTCAAAAAATATCAGATCTACAAGCTCGTAGCGCGGCACCGAGTGCCGCGCTACGAGCTTGTAGATCTGATATTTTTGAAAAATCGAGAAAATGTGTGCAAATTAATATATTCATATTATTTTAAAGCGAACATTTTTAACTCAAATCTTTGCTTCTGGCGGGTCCCTGGAACTAATTATTTTGAGATGGGGTCGGCGGCCAAATGCATATCATTTTGGGGGTCCTTGACATGAAAGCGTTTGAGAACCACTGATATAGAAACATATGTTTTTCAGAAAACTGTTGAGATTTGGAAGACATTAGCAAATAATCGCCCTCAGGTCTTAATCGGATTAATTCAAGGGAACAAGATAGTATTTTGAGGCCATGAGAGATTATTTCGAGGCCACAAAATAGTATATATTTGTTCTGTCAATGGCCACACCGGGGCTCTGTCGAAAACCAAGCAGAAAAAGAATAAACAAAAAAAGCAGCCTTTTAACATTACAGACTGCAGTATCACCGGGTCTTGTAAAGACTGCCCCCCCCCCCTTGTATAATGCAATAAATGAATATGTTTGACAGTCATTTTCAGGCGCATATTTTACCATATTTCTGTCTCTTTATGCCTTTCATCTTTCCCTCTCTGCATAAGGGATCCGTACTTATCTCAGCCTGCGAGTGATTTTGCATTATAAACAATGAAGATTTTTGCAACACATTATTTTGAAAGAGAGTACAATAATGCTACCATTTCACGTAGAACATTGGAGTTATACTTGGGGACATCTCTGAGGAACAAAAAACACCAAGTAAAACCTCTGCTACCATCTGCCTGTCACTAGGCTAATAGTCAGATATATATTTCATGGACGTTGGCATTGGAGCCATGCAGGCACAATATAGTCTCTGTAGGGCGGAAAACTCATGTCCAAAACTGTTACTTTTCAGGATTTTTTTATGCTTTTGTATGACACTGTAGTATGATCAAGTACGCCGTTAATTTACGAAAAAAACACAACAAAGTTAGAATATGTTCACCCCCCCAAAAATATGTTTTTTTCTATAGATTAGTCACCCCATGGAGACTTGAATTCATGGATATTTTTTAGTTTTTGTCTCATTCCAAAGACAATAATTTGATGACCAGCAGCGGTTCCGGTAGGAGACACAAAGAGTCTCCTTTGTGTCTCCTACCGGAACCGCTGCCTACCGGTCCGCTGGTCATCAAATAATTGGCTTAGGAATGAGACAAGAAAATATATATATCCATGAATTCAAGTCTCCATGGGGTGACTAATCCATAGAAAAAAAGTTATGTTTTGGGTGAACTGTCCCTTTAAGTCAATACTTGAGTACATGTACTTAGTTACTTTACATCACTGACGTCAAGTAACCCACTATTGAAACGGTATGTTGTATGTCATATTAAAATCCAGAACCGAGGATGACAATTGTGTTTGTATGCATCAGCTCAGCTGGTATGAAAGAAACCCTGGTGTTAGACTGAACAGACTCTTAATATTTCATGACAGGAACTTGGAGCGAAGGCAGCTGGTTCTTTCATCAGCAGACTGTTTGTTATAATTTGACCTTTTGATGTAGCAAAACAATTCAATGCGGATTATGCAGCGCATCAGTCAAGATGTACCGTGTTAATCGATCCACATGCCGTAGGATTTTTCTCATGTGTTGATTGGACCATTTCAAGGGCCCTGCGTGGTATCAGACAAGTAATAATAATAATAATAATAATAATAATAATAATAATAAGGGTAATAATAATAATAATAATAAGGGTAATAATAATAAAACAATATTAATAATGTGGGGAAATGTTGAATAAAATACATCAATGGATAATGGAATAATACATACAGTATGCTTTAGATGATGTGTACCGATTTGCGTGATGTTTGGATTTTGTTTTTGCAAAACTCTACCTCCTGGTGGCGCTATAACAGGCTGATGAGAAAAATTTGGGGCAGAGGTTCTGCTCTGGCATCCAGGGAATGTGTGTGCACAGTTTTACATCGATCAGGCCAACGGTGCTGGAGATTAGCTGTTCACAGAAGGACGGACGGACTGGGTGCAAAACAGTACATTTCTATGGTGAAACAGAAATGTAAATTAAATGCTAAACGTATTGTCAACTCATTGGAGACAGTTCTCTGACAATGCCGCGTTTCAATAGAGTGAAATGTATTATTAACTCAAATGGTTCCACTTAATTGCCTCTAAAAAGCCTTGCAGACAGGCGCTATTCTTCAGATAAGGGTTTAATTGTCCACAATACGATTGCTAAGTGAGAGATCCCCTCACTTATCAAATTACCAGCTTTGAAAAAGTGGGACAGTAAAGTACTTAGCGTTTATTAACCCATTCAATCCGGGAACGCATCTGTGTCATTTTAAGATTTATTTGGCTATTCCAAAATAGCAGATCTACAAGCTCATAGCGCGGCACCGAGTGCCGCGCTATGAGCTTGTAGATCTGCTATTTTTTGAAAAATCTTGAAACTTTGTGCAAATCTTTGAATATATATTTTAAAGCGAACATTTTTAACTAAAATATTTGCTTCTGGGGGTCCCTGGAACAACATATTTTGAGATGGGAGGGGGTGGCGGCCAAATACATATAATTTTGGGGGTCCTTGACATGAAAAAGTTTGAGAACCACTGATATTATAGCAACATAAGTAAAAAAAAAAAAAAACTGTTAGGATTTAGAAGACATTTGTAGAATCCCCCAGAAGCAAAGATTTAAGTTACAAATGTTCGCTTTAAAAATATATATATTCAAAGATTTTCACAAATTTTCAATTTTTTTCAAAAAATAGCAGATCTACAAGCTCATAGCGTGGCACTCGGTGCCGCGCTATGAGCTTGTACAGTATATCTGCTATATTTTTTTAAAGCTAAATAAATCTAAAAATGACACAGATGCGTTCCCGGTCTTAATGGGTTAAAGTGGAATGGGTCATGCCAAAGGTAAGCTGTTTATCTCTTGAAAAGAGAGAGAATGACGCCGAGAGAGGGAATTCGCCTCATTGTGGGAATGAGACAGAATAGGGAAGAGGATTCTTTTCTTCTATAATCCTAACCGCTCATTTAGCTCAGTGTGGAAAGCAGAGTTCAATAGCAATTCAGTCAGGAGCGCTCACGTCATAATAAGTACATTTGACATTTATTGCAACAAATGGAATACAGCTAAACTTGCAGCGTTAATAGCTCCACTCTTAAGATGTTCCCTAAATGTTGCTTAGCAGTATATATGCAAAATCATTTAACATTAAAGCCATATGAACCCTTCTGGCTGCCAAACTACGGAATGAGCTCCCCATTGCAGTTAGAACTGCAGACTCACTCCCAATATTCCGCCATAATCTGAAGACTCACCTCTTCAGCCCATAGCACTTGCTGTAGCACTTGCCCTAGCCTTGATGACGTTGCAGGATTATGCAAAGGCTAAAATGTATCTTAGATAGCATGTTATGTAGATACCAGGTTCATTTGTAGACCTGGCATCCTATAGTGTGTATAGTTTCAATGTACAGATTATTGATCATTTCTTTCTTGGATATTTACATTACATTACATTACATTACAGTCATTTAGCAGACGCTTTTATCCAAAGCGACTTACAATAAGTGTATTCAACATAGGTAGGGAACGAAAACTACTAATCACCAGAAGTTTTAAGTACATTTCCTGCAAAAACAAGCAACCAAGAGTATACCTAGCGCTAAGGTAAAAGTGCAATATATCAGCTACCTACTTTCTTAAACAGATGAGACAAAAATGGCAAAATCAAATGAGCACGAGCTAAAACAAATAAGTGTATCGACTAAACAAGATCCAATAAAACAATACAAAAATAAAACAAGAGTTCGTACAACTAGTTAACAACAAGTAGGCCAGGCAAAGAGGAAGGATAGTGTTTCCTGAAGAGGTGGGTTTTCAGCCTGCGGCGAAAGAAGGGCAGTGACTCTGCTGTCCTGACATCAGTGACTCTGCTGTCCTGACATCAGTGACTCTGCTGTCCTGACATCAGTGGGAAGTTCATTCCACCACTGTGGGGCCAGAACAGAAAAAAGTCGTGACCGTGTCGATCGACCAGAAGGACCGTTGAGTGGCGAGGGAGTCAGTCGCCCCGAGGTGGCAGACCGGAGTGGTCGGGCAGGGGTGTGGGCATTGACCAAAACCCGGAGGTAAGAAGGAGCTGTTCCTTTCACTGCTCTATAGGCTAGCACCAGGGTTTTAAACTGAATGCGAGCTGCTACGGGGAGCCAGTGCAGAGAACGGAGAAGGATAGTTGTGTGGGAGAACTTGGGGCGGTTGAACACCAGACGAGCCGCAGCTTTCTGAACAAGCTCCAGAGGTCTGATGGCTGATGCCGGAGCACCAGCAAGGAGGGAGTTGCAGTAGTCCAGGCGGGAGATGACAAGAGCCTGGATGAGCACCTGGGCTGTTTTCTCCGTGAGGAAGGGGCGAATCCTCCTGATGTTGTAGAGGAGGAATCTGCAGGACCGTGTCACTGATGCGATGTTAGCCGAGAACGACAGTTGATCGTCCAGGGTCACACCCAGATTCTTCGCAGTCCGAGTTGACGTCACCACAGCGTTCTCAATGGTGATGGCCATGTCTCGGTGAGGACAGCCCTTCCCCGGGATGAACATCAGCTCGGTCTTGTCCAGGTTGAGCTTCAGGTGGTTTGTCGACATCCACTCCGAGATGTCAGCCAGACAAGCAGCAATGCGTGCCTCCACTTGTGTGTCAGAGGGGGGGAATGAGAGGATCAGCTGGGTGTCATCGGCATAGCAGTGGTAGGAAAAGCCATGGGAGTGGATGACAGCACCAAGAGATGTAGTGTAGAGAGAGAAAAGAAGAGGACCCAGAACCGAGCCTTGGGGAACCCCAGTAGTGAGCCTGTGTGGTTCTGACACAGACCCTCTCAGCATCACCTGGTAGGAGCGACCCGTCAGGTAGGATGCAAACAGGGAGAGTGCAGAGCCTGAGACACCCATCCCCTCGAGGGTGGAGAGGAGGATCTGGTGGTTCACTGTGTCGAACGCTGCAGACAGGTCCAGGAGTATCAGGACGGAGGAGAGAGAGTTCGCTCTAGCGGCATGGAGCGACTCCGTCACTGCCAGGAGGGCAGTCTCTGTTGAGTGACCCACTTTGAACCCCGACTGGTTGGAGTCCAGGAGGTTGTTTACCTATGGTCCTTGGTTTACTTACCATGTCTATGAATTTGATGTATTACCTTGTGCTTTCCTTGCTTACTGTAAGTCACTGTGTATTAAGAGCGTCTGCTAAATGCCTACAGTACATTGTAAATTGCAACATTGAATTCAGTTTAGAGCCATGTGTATAGACGGGCCCTGTTTGTAAACATGAGAGGGTATGCGCGCGCAGTGGAGGGGGGAGCCTATAGAGGGCGCTATTACCCGCAGCAGCTCTGGTCAAATCTACATTCATAAAATAAATGGTCTTCACCGGGTTTAATGAAAGTAGATTAGATTATGCAGTTTGTGATATCTTGTTTACTCAATAAAAATGATTTGTCAGAAGTTTGATCTGTTCGTCTTTTATTTGTATACAATAGCAGCATTATGCCTATAATAGCAGCATTATGCCTATCGAACTCCCGAACATAACAACAGAGTGAAGCGCGCTTTCGGGTTCGTTCTACCCCGAGCATGCGCAGATTGCGCATTCTGCTCTGTGATGACGTCGCGCGGAAACCTATCTATGCACACGTGAATTTCAGTTTAACATTCAGTTTAAACGTTTAAGTAATGCAAGACTCTGAACTACAGCATAAGGTGGAGGCCGGGCGGTGGAGAATCCTTTACCGGCAGCAGCAACACGTGGCAGCAATTGAAGAGCAGAGATCTAGTGGATCTCTGAGATGTCGTGGATCTCTGAGATGTAGTGGATCACCTAGGAGGGAGCCGTACTTAAACGGACCGCCACCAGGTGTCATCAATGTGTCCATACATCCTAAATGTGGCCTTGTATGTGGCACATTTTTTGATGTTTAGTTTTTTTACGTTATTTTGATCATAAGACTCAATTACTGAATTTGTCAGTCTCCAGGTTTTCTTCAGAATATGCATGTCACTTATTTACTATGACACTATATGTATGACACATTAGGAGTGCATTGATACAGTGGTTCTCTAACTTTTTATTTTCAAGAACCCCCATAACTCAGAGAGTGTACAAATGGAACCAAATGGACCCATAGGGTCCATTTGGTTCCACTTGTACACTCTCAGAGTTGTAAAGGTTTGTGTGTTTCTGGTAATATCATTTTCCCATACATTTTCATGACAAACCACCGTTTAGGCGATTACCCTATCACCTTTTACACCTCATTCTGTAGCATGCAGGGGTCTTAAGACGGAGGCTCTACGTCCTCCCGGTGGGGGCTCCTCACTGGCAGGTGAGTCAGTAGGATACAACAGCAGTGAAAACACACATACATGTGTGTGGGGAGGAATCACTTGGCATAACGACTAAATTGGGGAGAAAAAATGGTAAAATGGGGGGAAAAAAGAAAAGAAAAAAAAATGTACAGCCTTAAAATAGTCCAGGGATTTCATTGAAATATTATTTACTGTTATACAACAGATACAGTTATTATATTGGAACATCAGACTCTAACTGGGTCTCGTTATTGATCACAAACATCAATCAAAAGGTGATCATTTCGTGCAGGTACCAGACAAGAAGCATTCTTATTAGTTCCACTGTAAAACACATAATAGCATTATGGACTGTGCTAAAGTCATCTGTGCTTTATGAATCTATGCCAGCGAGTCATCATTTTGTTTGTCTGTTTGTTCGTTTGTTTGTTTTATTGGATAACTTCTTTCGGTGTCTCTTGGTAGTCATGGCTGCCAGTTCCCACTTGATGTTGGGTGGGAGTTCAGACTGCTTCAGACCGTAATGAATAACTGCTAGCTTACATAACGTGTTGAGACTAGGACTGAAGTCTAAGATATACAGGTCACTGTGTTTGTCATATCCTCCACAGAGGATGATACGATCTCCCACCATGCAACAGCACATCATATCCATATATGGACCCGGTCCTTTCCCCTTGGGCTTAACCTTCTTCCAGGAGAAGGTCTCTGAATTTAACTTCCACATATCATCCTGAACAAACTTCTGGTCATTGTTGAGACCACCATATATGTACAGCTCTCCATTGTAGGTAAAGGCTGAATGATAGTAGAATCCTTCTGAAGGAAGCCGTGCAGAAGGTGTGTTCAGCCAGCTGTTGGTCTCTGTGTCAAACACTCTGATGTTGTTGTTGTAAAACCATCGTGTCCCCATGCCCCCATAGTCCCCAAATACAAACATCTTTGTCCCGATGATGGTGGCAGAGTGAGCTGATGAAGCAAGTGGTGTTGTTCCTCTGGTGTTGATTAAAGACCAGACCATGGTGTTGGTGTCCAACTTGTAGATGTCATTAGTGTGTCTACAATGCTGCGGGGTCCATCCTCCATGGATAAACATGACCTTCCCCAAGACACAGGCTGAGTGGTACCACCTCCCCTCTGGAACAGTCCCTGACACCTCGGGTTTGAACCAGCTGTGGGCGTCGACATCAAATGCATAAAGCACGTTGCAGAAAGGAAAACCTCCCCATATGTAGATGATATCTTCAATCAGTACAGCTGTGTGGTTCACACGTCTGGAGGGAACATCATGGTGACGTTCTCCTCGTCCAGTTGTCACTGGAGGCACCTTGCTCCAGCATAAAGACACTGTGTTTAAAACGTTGACACCAATCTGAGCGGTGTTGCCTTCATATAATCTTCCAAAGCAGTACACCTTGTGCCCCACGGCAACGGCAGCATAATCGAATTGTTTTGTTCCTCGACTCGGATGCAGCGTCCAGCAGAACATTTCTCACACCGCAGTCTGACTCTTGCACTGTAACAGTAGAGTCCTAATGTGTGAGCTATCGCTTATTATTGGTTCAGTGGCACGAATGTCACACAAAGTTTGTCAAATCCACAAAGTCGATGAGTTGGGTTTGGCCAATCAAGCAAGTCGGTGACTGTTGACAGCGATTTGATCGATAATGCTCCGTCCTTCACAGCAGACAGTGTGTTCAGTGTGTGCAGAAGTGTTGACAATTACGCTTTAAAGGTTCCTACAGGCAGGTGCCTTCATTGGTAAAAGATGCTGAATGACCGTTTTTTAAAGTTAACATTTCATTTTAAAGGACATGCTTGTGATGATGACATTGTGATGCCGTTGGTTGATGATGTCATCACGTAGAATAGCCAATGATGTTACTCCAACTGACTGCCTTGTTACTCTGGAGAGAGTATCGCTGATGAGACTCTGTTAACCTGGGGGCAGTGTTGCCAGATTCTGTGAGAGAAACAAGCAACCAGGTCTAGGAAAACCAGCCCAAAAGAAGCGACTATGGTCCACGTGAGCGCTTTAACATATGCATCAGCTATTTGAAACTAGCCGATCTACAAGCTCACAACGCACAGCGATGCGACGCGTTGTGAGCTTGTAGATCTGCTATTTTCAAATACAATCTTGCGGGGAAATTATAATAAGCAGATCTGGCAACCCTGCCTGGGGGTCCCTTTGCCTTCGTATGTTTGGCCGCGGTGCTAGTGACATTATGCTGATGTCAGTCATATCCGTATATAATAATAATAATAAAAATAATAATAAACTTTATTTATATAGCACCTTTCATGACATAAATGCAGCTCAAAGTGCTTTACAGAGCAAGAAAAACAAAAAGCAAAAAACAGAGCAAAAAACTAAATTAATAAAATATAGAACAATAGCAAGGAACAGTGGTAACCAGAGCAAAAAACAAGAAAATAAAGAATATAAAACAATAGCAAAGAACAGTGGCAGAAAAATCATGGCTAAAACTAAGAGGCAGTGAGTCGAGCAAGCAGTACAGACATAAATAACAACACAGACATTTAGAAGAAACAAAATCAACTAAAAGCAAGTGTGAAAAAATGAGTCTTGAGCTGTGCTTTAAAAATGTCTACAGAGGGTGCCTGTCTTAGAAGTAATGGGAGCTTATTCCATGCTGTTGGCCCGTAGAAGCAGAATGCAGCTTCACCGTATTTTTTATAAGACATTTCAGGCACTTCGAGTAGGCCAGCACTAGAGGACCTGAGGGGGCGGTTTGGAACATATTTAGGGAGGAGGTCATAAAGGTAGGAGGGTGCCAGACCATTAAGAGCCTTGTAAACAAGTAAAATCATTTTAAAATCAATCCTAAAAATGACTGGGAGCCAATGAAGTGATGCTAAAACAGGGTTAATATGTTCTCTCATCTTAGTTTTAGTTAAAACTCTGGCTGCCGCATTCTGAACGTGTTGTAGTCTGTCGGTTGTTTTCTTTGGCAGGCCAGAAAAAAGTGTATTGCAGTAATCTAGGCGAGAGAAAACAAACGTATATGGAGCAAGTGATGACAGTTATGCCCAAAGATAGGGTCTATCTATGACGTCAGTCTTGGATGTTTCGGTTAGCTCCATATGTGGGCCTCCAGGAGGGGTTCTGTGATGTCAGAGCTAGGTATGTTAGTTATCTCTATATAGTCTAGGAGAGAGTCCCTGATGTCAGACTTGGGCAGGTTTGTTGTCTCCATATATGGGGATCTCCATATATGGCTATAATGCTGGCAAGTATGCTCTAAATAGGGGGGTCTTCAACGTTTTCAGGCCAAGGACCCCCCTAGCTGAGAGAGAGAGATGAAGCAGGGACCCCCTCTGTATTGTATAAAATTGTGTTTCAGATTAAACTTTTTTTTGGGGCGGTGTAACCGCCCCCCTATAAGTGAGTTTTGGACACTGACCAATCCTGCACCGTGATTGGCCAATAGTCTACAACGCAGTCTACACCCCTAACCCTTCCACAGTCAATGCAAATCTATACTTTTGCAAAGTCAGCCAATCACATTACAGCCATTGTCATCGCCACTAGCTGTAATGTGATTGGCTGACTTTGCAAATTCAGGACTGTGATTGGCTAGCGAAACACATGACACATGTGCAGCCCTATGAATAGCAGTATGGACTTAAAAAAAAGTCATTTATCCTTTTTCTTAAGTGAGTCATGTTGTGATGACCACACACCGCCCACTTCACACTGGGTGTGATTTTTTTACTTAGTCTGCTCTTTTTTTCCCTCTACACCTGTTTCCGGGGTCCGGGGGTCCACTGTTGCTGGTTCCGCTGGTCCGCTGTTTTCGGGAGAGCGATTTCAGAGTGGGCGGTGATGGCTTATCTGAACCAGAGGGAGGCGGGGTCAATCCTAAAGGACATCACCCTGACTATGAGCGCCTAGTATCAAAATCACCGTTTAGGTGATTACCCTATCACCTTTTTCACCTCATTCTATAGCATGCAGGGGTCTTAAGACGGAGGCTCTACGTCCTCCCGGTGGGGGCTCCTCACTGGCAGGTGAGTCAGTAGGATACAACAGCAGTGAAAACACACATACAGTACATGTGTGTGGGGAGGAATCAATTGGCATAACCAGACGCGTCGCTAGGTCTCTACTAGGTCGGGGGCTTAGCCCCGCAGGCAACGGGCACATGCACGCTCGCATGTGCCCCTTCCCCCGCGCGCGCGCGCGGATTTCGCGGATTGGGGTACTTTTCCCCCCGTTTTTTGTTACTTTATTTCGGTTTTAGTGTTAGGGGTAGGGTTAGGTTAGGGTGATAGATATATAATTTAAAAAAGAAAGAAAACACTTTTTTTTTTTTTTTTTTTTTCCAATTTTTTTTATTGGTGGCTTTGGATGAAACATTGGTGGCTATAGCCACCGAAGCCCACCCCTAACGACGCCACTGGGCATAACGACTAAATTGGGGAGAAAAAGTGGTAAAATGGGGGGGAAAAAAGAAAATAAAAATAATTGTACAGCCTTAAAATAGTCCAGGGATTTCATTGAAATATTATTTACTGTTATACAACAGATACAGTTATTATATTGGAACATCAGACTCTAACTGGGTCTCGTTATTGATCACAAACATCAATCAAAAGGTGATAATTTGGTGCAGGTACCAAAAGAAGCATTCTTATTAGTTCCACTGTAAAACACATAATAGCATTATGGACTGTGTTAAAGTCATCTGTGCTTTATGAATCTATGCCAGCGAGTCATCATTTTGTTTGTCTGTTTGTTCATTTTTTTGTTTTATTGGATAACTTTTTTCGGTGTCTCTTGGTAGTCATGGCTGCCAGTTCCCACTTGATGTTGTGTGGGAGTTCAGACTGCTCCAGACCGTAATGAATAACTGCCAGCTTACATAACGTGATGAGACTAGGACTGAAGTCTAAGATATACAGGTCACTGTGTTTGTCATATCCTCCACAGAGGATGATACGATTTCCCACCATGCAACAGCACATCATATCCATATATGGACCCGGTCCTTTCCCCTTGGGCTTAACCTTCTTCCAGGAGAAGGTCTCTGAATTTAACTTCCACATATCATTCTGAACAAACTTCTGGTCATTGTTGAGACCACCATATATGTACAGCTCTCCATTGTAGGTAAAGGCTGAATGATTGAAGCGTCCTTCTGAAGGAAGCCGTGCAGAGGGTGTGTTCAGCCAGCTGTTGGTCTCTGTGTCAAACACTCTGATGTTGTTGTTGTAAAACCATCGTGTCCCCATGCCCCCATAGTCCCCAAATACAAACATCTTTGTCCCGATGATGGTGGCAGAGTGAGCTGATGAAGCAAGTGGTGTTGTTACTCTGGTGTTGATTAAAGACCAGACCATGGTGGTGGTGTCCAACTTGTAGATGTCATTAGTGTGTCTATCATGATGCGGGGTCCATCCTCCATGGATAAACATGACCTTCCCCAAGACACAGGCTGAGTGGTACCACCTCCCCTCTGGAACAGTCCCTGACACCTCGGGTTTGAACCAGCTGTGGGCGTCGACATCAAATGCATAAAGCACGTTGCAGAAAGGAAAACCTCCCCATATGTAGACGATATATTCAATCAGTACAGCTGTGTGGTTTTCACGTCTGGAAGGAACATCATGGTGACGTTCTCCTCGTCCAGTTGTCACTGGAGGCACCTTGCTCCAGCATAAAGACACTGTGTTTAAAACGTTGACACCAATCTGAGCGGTGTTGCCTTCATATAATCTTCCAAAGCAGTACACCTTGAGCCCCACGGCAACGGCAGCATAATCGCATTGTTTTGTTCCTCGACTCGGATGCAGCGTCCAGCAGAACATTTCTCACACCGCAGTTTAACCCTTGCACTGTAACAGTAGAGTCCTAATGTGTGAGCTATCGCTTATTATTGGTTCAGTGGCACGAATGTCACACAAAGTTTGTCAAATCCACAAAGTCGATGAGTTGGGTTTGTCAATCAAGCAAGTCGGTGACTGTTGACAGCGAGTTGATCTCCAGTCCAGGCGGGTTGTGATAATGCTCCGTCCTTCACAGCAGACAGTGTGTCCAGTGTGTTCAGAAGTGTTGACAATTATGCTTTAAAGGTTCCTACAGACAGGTGCCCTCATTGGTAAAAGATGCTGAATGACCTTTTTTTAAAGTTAACATTTCATTTTAAAGGACATGCTTGTGATGATGACATTGTGATGTCGTTGGTTGATGATGTCATCACGTAGATTAGCCAATGACGTTACTCCAACTGACTGCCTTGTTACCTGGAGAGAGTATCGCTGATGAGACTCTGTTAACCTGGGGGCAGTGTTGCCAGATTCTGTGAGAGAAACAAGCAACCAGGTCTAGGAAAACCAGCCCAAAAGAAGCGACTATGGTCCACGTGAGCGCTTTAACATATACATCAGCTATTTGAAAATAGCAGATCTACAAGCTCACAACGCACCGCGATGCGACGCGTTGTGAGCTTGTAGATCGGCTATTTTCAAATAAATCTTGCCGGGAAATTATAATAAGCAGATCTGGCAACCCTGCCTGGGGGTCCCTTTGCCTTCGTATGTTTGGCCGCGGTGCTAGTGACATTATGCTGATGTCAGTCATATCCGTATATAATAATAATAATAAAAATAATAATAAACTTTATTTATATAGCACCTTTCATGACATAAATGCAGCTCAAAGTGCTTTACAGAGCAAGAAAAACAAAAAGCAAAAAACAGAGCAAAAAAATAAATTAATAAAATATAGAACAATAGCAAGGAACAGTGGTAACCAGAGCAAAAAACAAGAAAATAAAGAATATAAAACAATAGCAAAGAACAGTGGCAGAAAAATCATGGCTAAAACTAAGAGGCAGTGAGTCGAGCAAGCAGTACAGACATAAATAACAACACAGACATTTAGAAGAAACAAAATCAACTAAAAGCAAGTGTGAAAAAATGAGTCTTGAGCTGTGCTTTAAAAATGTCTACAGAGGGTGCCTGTCTTAGAAGTAATGGGAGCTTATTCCATGCTGTTGGCCCGTAGAAGCAGAATGCAGCTTCACCGTATTTTTTATAAGACATTTCAGGCACTTCGAGTAGGCCAGCACTAGAGGACCTGAGGGGGGGGGGGGCGGTTTGGAACATATTTAGGGAGGAGGTCATAAAGGTAGGAGGGTGCCAGACCATTAAGAGCCTTGTAAAAAAGTAAAATAATTTTAAAATCAATCCTAAAAACGACTGGGAGCCAATGAAGTGATGCTTAAACAGGGTTAATATGTTCTCTCATCTTAGTTTTAGTTAAAACTCTGGCTGCCGCATTCTGAACGTGTTGTAGTCTGTCGGTTGTTTTCTTTGGCAGGCCAGAAAAAAAGTGTATTGCAGTAATCTAGGCGAGAGAAAACAAACGTATATGGAGCAAGTGATGACAGTTATGCCCAAAGATAGGGTCTATCTATGACGTCAGTCTTGGATGTTTAGGTTAGCTCCATATGTGGGCCTCCAGGAGGGGTTCTGTGATGTCAGAGCTAGGTATGTTAGTTATATCCATATGGAAGTCTAGGAGAGAGTCCCTGATGTCAGACTTGGGCAGGTTTGTTGTCTCCATATATGGGGATCTCCATATATGGCTATAATGCTGGCAAGTATGCTCTAAATAAGGGGGTCTTCAACGTTTTCAGGCCAAGGACCCCCCTAGCTGAGAGAGAGAGATGAAGCAGGGACCCCCTCTGTATTGTATAAAATTGTGTTTCAGATTAAACTTTTTTTTTTAACTTAGTCTGCTCTTTTTTCCCTCTACACCTGTTTCCGGGGTCCGGGGGTCCACTGTTGCTGGTTCCGCTGGTCCGCTGTTTTCGGAAGAGCGATTTCAGAGTGGGCGGTGATGGCTTATCTGAACCAGAGGGAGGCAGGGTCAATCCTAAAGGACATCACCCTGACTATGAGCGCCTAGTATCAAAATCACCGTTTAGGTGATTACCCTATCACCTTTTTCACCTCATTCTATAGCATGCAGGGGTCTTAAGACGGAGGCTCTACGTCCTCCCGGTGGGGGCTCCTCACTGGCAGGTGAGTTAGTAGGATACAACAGCAGTGAAAACACACATACATGTGTGTGGGGAGGAATCAATTGGCATAACAACTAAATTGGGGAGAAAAAGTGGTAAAATGGGGGGGAAAAGAAAAGAAAAATAATTGTACAGCCTTAAAATAGTCCAGGGATTTCATTGAAATATTATTTACTGTTATACAACAGATACAGTTATTATATTGGAACATCAGACTCTAACTGGGTCTCGTTATTGATCACAAACATCAATCAAAAGGTGATCATTTCGTGCAGGTACCAGACAAGAAGCATTCTTATTAATGGTTCCACTGTAAAACACAGCAGCATTATGGACTGTGCTAAAGTCATCTGTGCTTTATGAATCTATGCCAGCGAGTCATCATTTTGTTTGTCTGTTTGTTCGTTTGTTTGTTTTATTGGATAACTTTTTTCGGTGTCTCTTGGTAGTCATGGCTGCCAGTTCCCACTTGATGTTGTGTGGGAGTTCAGACTGCTCCAGACCGTAATGAATAACTGCTAGCTTACATAACGTGTTGAGACTAGGACTGAGGTCTAAGATATACAGGTCACTGTGTTTTTCATATCCTCCACAGAGGATGATACGATCTCCCACCATGCAACAGCACATCATATCCATATATGGACCCGGTCCTTTCCCCTTGGGCTTAACCTTCTTCCAGGAGAAGGTCTCTGAATTTAACTTCCACATATCATTCTGAACAAACTTCTGGTCATTGTTGAGACCACCATATATGTACAGCTCTCCATTGTAGGTAAAGGCTGAATGATTGAAGCGTCCTTCTGAAGGAAGCCGTGCAGAGGGTGTGTTCAGCCAGCTGTTGGTCTCTGTGTCAAACACTCTGATGTTGTTGTTGTAAAACCATCGTGTCCCCATGCCCCCATAGTCCCCAAATACAAACATCTTTGTCCCGATGATGGTGGCAGAGTGAGCTGATGAAGCAAGTGGTGTTGTTACTCTGGTGTTGATTAAAGACCAGACCATGGTGGTGGTGTCCAACTTGTAGATGTCATTAGTGTGTCTATCATGATGCGGGGTCCATCCTCCATGGATAAACATGACCTTCCCCAAGACACAGGCTGAGTGGTACCACCTCCCCTCTGGAACAGTCCCTGACACCTCGGGTTTGAACCAGCTGTGGGCGTCGACATCAAATGCATAAAGCACGTTGCAGAAAGGAAAACCTCCCCATATGTAGACGATATATTCAATCAGTACAGCTGTGTGGTTTTCACGTCTGGAAGGAACATCATGGTGACGTTCTCCTCGTCCAGTTGTCACTGGAGGCACCTTGCTCCAGCATAAAGACACTGTGTTTAAAACGTTGACACCAATCTGAGCGGTGTTGCCTTCATATAATCTTCCAAAGCAGTACACCTTGTGCCCCACGGCAACGGCAGCATAATCGCATTGTTTTGTTCCTCGACTCGGATGCAGCGTCCAGCAGAACATTTCTCACACCGCAGTTTAACCCTTGCACTGTAACAGTAGAGTCCTAATGTGTGAGCTATCGCTTATTATTGGTTCAGTGGCACGAATGTCACACAAAGTTTGTCAAATCCACAAAGTCGATGAGTTGGGTTTGGCCAATCAAGCAAGTTGGTGACTGTTGACAGCGAATTGATCTCCAGTCCAGGCGGGTTGTGATAATGCTCCGTCCTTCACAGCAGACGGTGTGTTCAGTGTGTGCAGAAGTGTTGACAATTACGCTTTAAAGGTTCCTACAGGCAGCTGCCTTCATTGGTAAAAGATGCTGAATGACTGTTTTTTTTAAGTTAACATTTCATTTTAAAGGACATGGTTGTGATGATGACATTGTGATGTCGTTGGTTGATGATGTCATCACGTAGAATAGCCAATGACGTTACTCCAACTGACTGCCTTGTTACTCTGGAGAGAGTATCGCTGATGAGACTCTGTTAACCTGGGGGCAGTGTTGCCAGATTCTGTGAGAGAAACAAGCAACCAGGTCTAGGAAAACCAGCCCAAAAGAAGCGACTATGGTCCACGTGAGCGCTTTAACCCTCTAAGACCCGGATATATTTGTACTTGCAAAAAAAAAAATTAAACCTTTCAGATGGTCTTGTAGGAGTATTTTGAAGAGGAAAATATAATGTTTTTAAAAAAAAAATGTTTTGGTAAGCTTTTATGCAAATGTTGACATTTAGCAACGTTGGGTTCATCAGGTAGCAAAATTTCCTATAGGTCATGTTTATGGATAACATGGCAAATGTGTAATTACTTCACTAAAACAACTTAATGATTCATTTATATGGTTTATTATTTGGCCTCAGATCAATTATGAATAATATTTGGCCTCAGAACAGTATACATTATGAATAATAACACCAATAAGCCATATTCTTAAATCAATTTTATTAAAAGAACAAAATGAAAATCAGTACAATATATGTAGTAAAGAAACCTAAAAACCTAAACCATTGTCAGTGATCACACAATACTGCCTGGCCAACTCACTGATTTGCATTGATAAAAGGATGCAAACTGTTTCCAGAGTTTGTCCTTCTTGTCCTTCTCTGGCACGGTCAAGTTGTCAACCAGATGTAACAAGGTCAACAAAGACTGAAATCGGTTGCGTGGCATCACATCAGCTACAGACGCGTTTCGTGTGTCTGCTTCCCAGTACATCCGGCATCCATTCATTTGAGAAAGGCCCATTCTCAAATACATCCCAAACATTTGCTCAATTTCTTTTGGACTTGTGTTGACTGATGTTCCTTTTGTTTGAAGGCTGTAAATGTTTGTGTTCGTTGTGAGAGAGTCAATCATGTCTTTGGACACAAACTGGCGGAAGTACTGCAGTGGTGTTTGGATAGAACTCACATCTTCAGAGGTCAGAGGTGGGCCAGAAAAGTCTGTATTAGGGCTGATGAAGTCCTTCTTCAGCCACTGATATCTTGAATCACGGCGATGAGTGGGTTTGGTCAGTTGGGGCAGCTGAATGTCTATATATACAATTTGAATCCTGCGCCATGTCGGTTGTCTGTATGTATGTATGTAGCCAGTGTGACGTCATATGACATCACGGTCGTGATATCACGATGAGACACGCCAGTGTGACGTAATCTCACGACAGCATGACATCACATCCTACCTATAAATAGGTAGGATGCACCAGTTCGACGGCTTCCATCCTCAACACAACCCACGCCGACGACCCTTTACACAAATAAACTGCTAACTTCATCTCCTGCGATTTCAACTATCTTTTCACATTGTACACCACTGCACACTCCCCACAGGTCTGCCATACCAGGTCTGAGTAATCACAAAGTGGGTTTTGGTCATTGGAGAGGTGATGCACGTCACCTCTTTCTGAAGTGGGTACTTTCAAAGCCTGCCGTGGATTTAGGAGAGCACAAAACTCTCTCTCACACTGTGAGGTGCCTGTAAGGTGGCACTGCAAAGTGAACGACGCGTCACGCTAGACGTTCGGGCCGCGTAGCGGCCCGAACTTATGTATGTATGTATGTATGTATGTATGTATGTATGTATGTATGTATGTATGTATGTATGTATGTATGTATGTATGTATGTATGTAGCCAGTGTGACGTCATATGACATCACGGTTGTGACATCACGATGAGACACGCCAGTGTGACGTAATCTCACGACAGCATGACATCACATCCTACCTATAAATAGGTAGGATGCACCAGTTCGACGGCTTCCATCCTCAACACAACCCACGCCGATGACCCTTTACACAAATAAACTGCTAACTTCATCTCCTGCGATTTCAACTATCTTTTCACATTGTACACCACTGCACACTCCCCACAGGTCTGCCATACCAGGTCTGAGTAATCACAAAGTGGGTTTTGGTCATTGGAGAGGTGATGCACGTCACCTCTTTCTGAAGTGGGTACTTTCAAAGCCTGCCGTGGATTTAGGAGAGCACAAAACTCTCTCACACTGTGAGGTGCCTGTAAGGTGGCACTGCAAAGTGAACGACGTGTCACGCTAGACGTTCGGGCCGCGTATATATAAATATATATATGTATACATATATATATATATGTATACATATATATATATATATATATATATTATATTATATAGTAATGTAAATACACATATAACTGTTTAAATCTATTGTGAAAACTATATATAAGGCTGAACAGTAGCAGGTGAACCCTTGTATTTTTTGCAACCCCAAGGGCCCGACGTTGACCAAAAGCAACAAGTATGAATCATGCTCTAATTTCAATTTGGGACATATATTTCACAATAATAACATATATACATGTTCTAGACATTGTAATGTTCACCAAAAAAATGATTACAGGCATATTACTTACGTTTTTGTGAGGAATATCTTCCAGAGAAAAAAGAGATCTGTTCCAGCAGAGATTTTTCAAGTTGTGATGATTCCTGCCTCTGTGGGGGGTATTTATATGCAAATATCCTGGCCAATGGCATTGTAAGACTAAACAATAGGACCCAATGAGGATTTAGAGGTGAAAAAATAACAGAAAAACAAATTATTTAAACTCCTTTCTTTATAAAATATAATTGTTGCTCTGAAGCATCTCTGGGTCTTAGAGGGTTAACATAAACATCAGCTATTTGGAAAATAGCAGATCTACAAGCTCACAACGCGTCGCGATGCAACGCGTTGTGAGCTTGTAGATCGGCTATTTTCAAATACAATCTTGCGGGGAAATTATAAAAAGCAGATCTGGCAACCCTGCCTGGGGGTCCCTTTGCCTTCGTATGTTTGGCCGCGGTGCTAGTGACATTATGCTGATGTCAGTCATATCCGTATATAATAATAATAATACAAATAATAATAAACTTTATTTATATAGCACCTTTCATGACATAAATGCAGCTCAAAGTGCTTTACAGAGCAAGAAAAACAAAAAGCAAAAAACAGAGCAAAAAATTTTTTTAATAAAATGTAGAACAATAGCAAGGAACAGTGGTAACCAGAGCAAAAAACAAGAAAATAAAGAATATAAAACAATAGCAAAGAACAGTGGCAGAAAAATCATGGCTAAAACTAAGAGGCAGTGAGTCGAGCAAGCAGTACAGACATAAATAACAACACAGACATTTAGAAGAAACAAAATCAACTAAAAGCAAGTGTGAAAAGAATGAGTCTTGA
This sequence comes from Gymnoscopelus microlampas, assembly GCF_963454915.1. NCBI lineage: Eukaryota > Metazoa > Chordata > Actinopteri > Myctophiformes > Myctophidae > Gymnoscopelus > Gymnoscopelus microlampas. Next base: position 42,859,134 of record NC_139959.1, on the reverse strand, counting down.
GCTGTGCTTTAAAAATGTCTACAGAGGGTGCCTGTCTTAGAAGTAATGGGAGCTTATTCCATGCTGTTGGCCCGTAGAAGCAGAATGCAGCTTCACCGTATTTTTTATAAGACATTTCAGGCACTTCGAGTAGGCCAGCACTAGAGGACCTGAGGGGGGGGGGGGGGGGGGGGGGCGGTTTGGAACATATTTAGGGAGGAGGTCATAAAGGTAGGAGGGTGCCAGACCATTAAGAGCCTTATAAACAAGTAAAATAATTTTAACATCAATCCTAAAAACGACTGGGAGCCAATGAAGTGATGCTTAAACAGGGTTAATATGTTCTCTCATCTTAGTTTTAGTTAAAACTCTGGCTGCCGCATTCTGAACGTGTTGTAGTCTGTCGGTTGTTTTCTTTGGCAGGCCAGAAAAAAGTGTATTGCAGTAATCTAGGCGAGAGAAAACAAACGTATATGGAGCAAGTGATGACAGTTATGCCCAAAGATAGGGTCTATCTATGACGTCAGTCTTGGATGTTTCGGTTAGCTCCATATGTGGGCCTCCAGGAGGGGTTCTGTGATGTCAGAGCTAGGTATGTTAGTTATCTCCATATAGAAATCTAGGAGAGAGTCCCTGATGTCAGACTTGGGCAGGTTTGTTGTCTCCATATATGGGGATCTCCATATATGGCTATAATGCTGGCAAGTATGCTCTTAATAAGGGGGTCTTCAACGTTTTCAGGCCAAGGACCCCCTAGCTGAGAGAGAGATGAAGCAGGGACCCCCCTCTGTATTGTATAAAATTGTGTTTCAGATTAAACTTTTTTTTTTTACTTAGTCTGCTCTTTTTTCCCTCTACACCTGTTTCCGGGGTCCGGGGGTCCACTGTTGCTGGTTCCGCTGGTCCGCTGTTTTCGGAAGAGCGATTTCAGAGTGGGCGGTGATGGCTTATCTGAACCAGAGGGAGGCGGGGTCAATCCTAAAGGACATCACCCTGACTATGAGCGCCTAGTATCAAAATCACCGTTTAGGTGATCACCCTATCACCTTTTTCACCTATATATAGCATGCAGGGGTCTTAAGACGGAGGCTCTACGTCCTCCCGGTGGGGGCTCCTCACTGGCAGGTGAGTCAGTAGGATACAACAGCAGTGAAAACACACATACATGTGTGTGGGGAGGAATCAATTGGCATAACGACTAAATTGGGGAGAAAAAGTGGTAAAATGGGGGGGAAAAAGAAAAGAAAAATAATTGTACAGCCTTAAAATAGTCCAGGGATTTCATTGAAATATTATTCACTGTTATACAACAGATACAGTTATTATATTGGAACATCAGACTCTAACTGGGTCTCGTTATTGATCACAAACATCAATCAAAAGGTGATAATTTGGTGCAGGTACCAGACAAGAAGCATTCTTATTAGTTCCACTGTAAAACACAGCAGCATTATGGACTGTGTTAAAGTCATCTGTGCTTTATGAATCTATGCCAGCGAGTCATCATTTTGTTTGTCTGTTTGTTCGTTTGTTTGTTTTATTGGATAACTTTTTTCGGTGTCTCTTGGTAGTCATGGCTGCCAGTTCCCACTTGATGTTGTGTGGGAGTTCAGACTGCTCCAGACCGTAATGAATAACTGCCAGCTTACATAACGTGTTGAGACTAGGACTGAAGTCTAAGATACACAGGTCACTGTGTTTGTCATATCCTCCACAGAGGATGATACGATCTCCCACCATGCAACAGCACATCATATTCATATATGGACCCGGTCCTTTCCCCTTGGGCTTAACCTTCTTCCAGGAGAAGGTCTCTGAATTTAACTTCCACATATCATTCTGAACGAACTTCTGGTCATTGTTGAGACCACCATATACGTACAGCTCTCCATTGTAGGTAAAGGCTGAATAATTGAAGCGTCCTTCTGAAGGAAGCTGTGTAGAAGGTGTGTTCAGCCAGCTGTTGGTCTCTGTGTCAAACACTCTGATGTTGTAGTTGTAAAACCATCGTGTCCCCATGTCCCCATAGTCCCCAAATACAAACATCTTTGTCCCGATGATGGTGGAAGAGTGAGCTGATGAAGCAAGTGGTGTTGTTCCTCTGGTGTTGATTAAAGACCAGACCATGGTGGTGGTGTCCAACTTGTAGATGTCATTAGTGTGTCTATTCTGATGCGGGGTCCATCCTCCATGGATAAACATGACCTTCCCCAAGACACAGGCTGAGTGGTACCACCTCCCCTTTGGAACAGTCCCTGACACCTCGGGTTTGAACCAGCTGTGGGCGTCGACATCAAATGCATAAAGCACGTTGCAGAAAGGAAAACCTCCCCATATGTAGACGATATATTCAATCAGTACAGCTGTGTGGCTCTCACGTCTGGAGGGAACATCATGGTGACGTTCTCCTCGTCCAGTTGTCACTGGAGGCACCTTGCTCCAGCATAAAGACACCGTGTTTAAAACGTTGACACCAATCTGAGCGGTGTTGCCTTCATATAATCTTCCAAAGCAGTACACCTTGTGCCCCACGGCAACGGCAGCATAATCGCATTGTTTTGTTCCTCGACTCGGATGCAGCGTCCAGCAGAACATTTCTCACACCGCAGTTTAACCCTTGCACTGTAACAGTAGAGTCCTAATGTGTGAGCTATCGCTTATTATTGGTTCAGTGGCACGAATGTCACACAAAGTTTGTCAAATCCACAAAGTCAATGAGTTGGGTTTGGCCAATCAAGCAAGTCGGTGACTGTTGACAGTGAATTGATCTCCAGTCCAGGCGGGTTGTGATAATGCTCCGTCCTTCACAGCAGACAGTGTGTTCAGTGTGTGCAGAAGTGTTGACAATTACGCTTTAAAGGTTCCTACAGGCAGGTGCCCTCATTGGTAAAAGATGCTGAATGACCTTTTTTTAAAGTTAACATTTCATTTTAAAGGACATGCTTGTGATGATGACATTGTGATGTCGTTGGTTGATGATGTCATCACGTAGCATAGCCATAACGTTACTCCAACTGACTGCCTTGTTACTCTGGAGAGAGTATCGCTGATGAGACTCTGTTAACCTGGGGGCAGTGTTGCCAGATTCTGTGAGAGAAACAAGCAACCAGGTCTTGGAAAACCAGCCCAAAAGAAGCGACTATGGTCCACGTGAGCGCTTTAACATTATACATCAGCTATTTAAAAATAGCAGATCTACAAGCTCACAACGCGTCGCAATGCGACGCGTTGTGAGCTTGTAGATCGGCTATTTTCAAATAAAATCTTGCGGGGAAATTATAATAAGCAGATCTGGCAACCCTGCCTGGGGGTCCCTTTGCCTTCGTACGTTTGGCCGCGGTGCTAGTGACATTATGCTGATGTCAGTCATATCCGTATATAATAATAATAATAAAAATAATAATACACTTTATTTATACAGCACCTTTCATGACATAAATGCAGCTCAAAGTGCTTTACAGAGCAAGAAAAACAAAAAGCAAAAAACTAAATTAATAAAATACTAGAGGGTCGGGGCGCTGCGCGCCCCTCCCCCCTAGCCGCTGCGCGGTGCTTTGTGTTTGTTGGTCTCTATAATATATAAAGCCATAATAGGAGATGTTCCCAATGGAGCTATGCCCAAATATAGAGTGTGTTGTCTGACCTCACTTGGGTCTCGTTGGGCGGTTATATAAAGCCATAATAGGAGATGTTCCCAATGGAGCTATGCCCAACTATGGAGTGTGTTGTCTGACCTCACTTGGCTCTCGTTGGGCGGTGGTCGGCGATGACGCTAAGGAACAACATGGCCGACTGTAATGTTGTGAGTTTGTGTTGGCCGCAATTAATTATGCTGCGAGGGGGCAGATGTGTGCTGAGCAGTATGAAGTGGCCTACAGACTGCGCGTAGTAATTCTGCACGTTGTGGCGTGTCTTGTTAGTGACATTGATATGTTGTTTTTGTGTTTAGTCCCACACAGTGGCAGGTTTTTTTTGGGGGGTTTTGGGTTTAGAAATGTATATATATAGATAGAACAATAGCAAGGAACAGTGGTAACCAGAGCAAAAAACAAGAAAATAAAGAATATAAAACAATAGCAACTAACAGTGGCAGAAAAATCATGGCTAAAACTAAGAGGCATTGAGTCGAGCAAGCAGTACAGACATAAATAACAACACAGACATTTAGAAGAAACAAAATCAACTAAAAGCAAGTGTGAAAAAATGTCTACAGAGGGTGCCTGTCTTAGAAGTAATGGGAGCTTATTCCATGCTGTTGGCCCGTAGAAGCAGAATGCAGCTTCACCGTATTTTTTATAAGACATTTCAGGCACTTCGAGTAGGCCAGCACTAGAGGACCTGAGGGAGGGGTGGTTTGGAACATATTTAGGGAGGAGGTCATAAAGGTAGGAGGGTGCCAGACCATTAAGAGCCTTGTAAACAAGTAAAATCATTTTAAAATCAATCCTAAAACACGACTGGGAGCCAATGAAGTGATGCTTAAACAGGGTTAATATGTTCTCTCATCTTAGTTTTCTGGCTGCCGCATTCTGAACGTGTTGTAGTCTGTCGGTTGTTTTCTTTGGCAGGCCAGAAAAAAGTGCATTGCAGTAATCTAGGCGAGAGAAAACAAACGTATATGGAGCAAGTGATGACAGTTATGCCCAAAGATAGGGTCTATCTATGACGTCAGTCTTGGATGTTTCGGTTAGCTCCATATGTGGGCCTCCAGGAGGGGTTCTGTGATGTCAGAGCTAGGTATGTTAGTTATCTCCATATAGAAGTCTAGGAGAGAGTCCCTGATGTCAGACTTGGGCAGGTTTGTTGTCTCCATATATGGGGATCTCCATATATGGCTATAATGCTGGCAAGTATGCTCTAAATAAGGGGGTCTTCAACGTTTTCAGGCCAAGGACCCCCCTAGCTGAGAGAGAGAGATGAAGCAGGGACCCCCTCTGTATTGTATAAAATTGTGTTTCAGATTAAACTTTTTTTTTTACTTAGTCTGCTCTTTTTTCCCTCTACACCTGTTTCCGGGGTCCGGGGGTCCACTGTTGCTGGTTCCGCTGGTCCGCTGTTTTCGGAAGAGCGATTTCAGAGTGGGCGGTGATGGCTTATCTGAACCAGAGGGATGCGGGGTCAATCCTAAAGGACATCACCCTGACTATGAGCGCCTAGTATCAAAATCACCGTTTAGGTGATTACCCTATCACCTTTTTCACCTCATTCTATAGCATGCAGGGGTCTTAAGACGGAGGCTCTACGTCCTCCCGGTGGGGGCTCCTCACTGGCAGGTGAGTCAGTAGGATACAACAGCAGTGAAAACACACATACATGTGTGTGGAGAGGAATCACTTGGCATAACGACTAAATTGGGGAGAAAATGTGGTAAAATGGGGGGAAAAGAAAAAACATTGTACAGCCTTAATATAGTCCAGGGATTATATTGAAATATTATTTACTGTTATACAACAGATACAGTTATTATATTGGAACATCAGACTCTAACTGGGTCTCGTTATTGATCACAAACATCAATCAAAAGGTGATAATTTGGTGCAGGTACCAAACAAGAAGCATTCTTATTAATGGTTCCACTGTAAAACACATAATAGCATTATGGACTGTGCTAAAGTCATCTGTGCTTTATGAATCTATGCCAGCCAGTCATCATTTTGTTTGTCTGTTTGTTCGTTTGATTTATTGGATAACTTCTTTCGGTGTCTCTTGGTAGTCATGGCTGCCAGTTCCCACTTGATGTTGTGTGGGAGTTCAGACTGCTCCAGACCGTAATGAATAACTGCCAGCTTACATAACGTGTTGAGACTAGGACTGAAGTCTAAGATATACAGGTCACTGTGTTTGTCATATCCTCCACAGAGGATGATACGATCTCCCACCGTGCAACAGCACATCATATTCATATATGGACCTGGTCCTTTCCCCTTGGGCTTAACCTTCTTCCAGGAGAAGGTCTCTGAATTTAACTTCCACATATCATTCTGAACAAACTTCTGGTCATTGTTGAGACCACCGTATATGTACAGCTCTCCATTGTAGGTAAAGGCTGAATGATTGAAGCGTCCTTCTGAAGGAAGCCGCGCAGAAGGTGTGTTCAGCCAGCTGTTGGTCTCTGTGTCAAACACTCTGATGTTGTTGTTGTAAAACCATCGTGTCCCCATGCCCCCATAGTCCCCAAATACAAACATCTTTGTCCCGATGATGGTGGCAGAGTGAGCTGATGAAGCAAGTGGTGTTGTTCCTCTGGTGTTGATTAAAGACCAGACCATGGTGATGGTGTCCAACTTGTAGATGTCATTAGTGTGTCTATAATGATGCGGGGTCCATCCTCCATGGATAAACATGACCTTCCCCAAGACACAGGCTGAGTGGTACCACCTCCCCTCTGGAACAGTCCCTGACACCTCGGGTTTGAACCAGCTGTGGGCGTCGACATCAAATGCATAAAGCACGTTGCAGAAAGGAAAACCTCCCCATATGTAGATGATATCTTCAATCAGTACAGCTGTGTGGTTCACACGTCTGGAGGGAACATCATGGTGACGTTCTCCTCGTCCAGTTGTCACTGGAGGCACCTTGCTCCAGCATAAAGAAACTGTGTTTAAAACGTTGACACCAATCTGAGCGGTGTTGCCTTCATATAATCTTCCAAAGCAGTACACCTTGTGCCCCACGGCAACGGCAGCATAATCGCATTGTTTTGTTCCTCGACTCGGATGCAGCGTCCAGCAGAACATTTCTCACACCGCAGTCTGACTCTTGCACTGTAACAGTAGAGTCCTAATGTGTGAGCTATCGCTTATTATTGGTTCAGTGGCACGAATGTCACACAAAGTTTGTCAAATCCACAAAGTCGATGAGTTGGGTTTGGCCAATCAAGCAAACAGCAAATTGATCTCCAGTCCAGGCGGGTTGTGATAATGCTCCGTCTTTCGCAGCAGACAGTGTGTTCAGTGTGTTCAGAAGTGTTGACAATTACGCTTTAAAGGTTCCTACAGGCAGGTGCCCTCATTGGTAAAAGATGCTGAATGACCTTTTTTTAAAGTTAACATTTCATTTTAAAGGGCATGGTTGTGATGATGACATTGTGATGCCGTTGGTTGATGATGTCATCACGTAGAATAGCCAATGACGTTACTCCAATTGACTGCCTTGTTACTCTGGAGAGAGTATCGCTGATGAGACTCAGTTAACCTGGGGCCCCCAAACGTACGAAGGCAAAGGGACCCCCCGGTCCGGGGGGTCCCTTTGCCTTTGTACGTTTGGCCGCGGTGCTAGTGACATTATGCTGATGTCAGTCATATCCGTATATGGAGCAAGTGATGACAGTTATGCCCAAAGATAGGGTCTATCTATGACGTCAGTCTTGGATGTTTCGGTTAGCTCCATATGTGGGCCTCCAGGAGGGGTTCTGTGATGTCAGAGCTAGGTATGTTAGTTATCTCCATAATAGAAGTGCGAGGCGTTGAGAGCTTGTAGATCGGCTATTTTCGGCTAATGTTCCCCTCAGAAAAGGAATTTTAGGGTTCAAGTGGTTAATGTAAAAAAACGAAATACTATCACACAAAGATTTGGCGGACCCCCTGTTGAAGACCCCCTGTTCTAAATGTTCGCTGCAGCATCTGTGCCATTTATTTTAGAGTTTGTTTGGCTATTCAAGAATAGCAGATACACAAGCTCATGAGTTTGTAAGATCTGCTATCTTTGAGAGATAGTGAAAAAGTTCAAAAATTGTGAAAAGTCATGAAAACGTGTGTGTGTGTGTGTGTGTGTGTGTGTGTGTGTGTGTGTGTGTGTGTGTGTGTGTGTGTGTGTGTGTGTGTGTGTGTGTGTGTGTGTGTGTGTGTGTGTGTGTGTGTGTGTGTGTGTGTGTGTGTGTGTGTGTGCTTGCGTGCGTGCGAGAGTGTACAAATTTGTGCACTCTCAGAGTTGTGAAGGTTTGTGTGTTTCTGGTAATATAATTTTCCACACATTTTCATGTCCATGGCAAAGATAGAATCTTGACATTACAAGCCAGCATGGCGATGACCCCTGACCCGCCTCGTTGAGGGGATGAGCCGTGATTGGTGTGTAGGAAAGCGTGGCTGATTGAAAGCCATCAGCAGACTGACGGCTGATTACAACTGAGGCGTAATAGCCTAAAATGTCTTGACTGTACCTCAGTGCGGTTTACGTTTCTGACTAATACAGTATCTGCATCATGAACTAACACAATGCTTCATTGTGGACGTTTTCATAACACAAAGAATTTAGACTTTCTTTTTAGGAAAGAAGCATGGCGGATGCAAAATGCAAATACACAGCGACGAAACATGTTTGTGCGCGCGCACGCGCGCACACACACACACACACACACACACACACACACACACACACACACACACACACACACACACACACACACACACACACACACACACACACACACACAAAGGGAAAGAGAGAGAGATAGAGGGGTATGGGTCACACGTCTTGTATAAACGGTCGGGGCCGTGCTCATGTTTTATTCATGAGAGGTGAAGGTATGCCCACACATGACTTTATCATGCGTCAGGCGCTCATTTATAACTCTGCTATGTGAGCCTGGTGAGGCCCTGATAACAGGGAGACTGGCTGGAGGGCGAGGAGTAAAGACAGACTATCATGAGGCCCAGCAGGAGACTGGAGATGCTAATGTCTGGGTAGAGAGTCTCATTCAACCCCGGTCGCCCAGAGGACTCATGCTCAATAGTGGAAAAGTACTATTTTTTTTACTTAAGTAAAAGTATCAATAGTTGCAATGAAGAAATACTCTGTTACAAGTATAATAGTCTGGAATTCAAAATTGACCTGAGTAAAAGTATAAAAGTATTGGTATCAAAATGTACTTAAAGTACCAAAATAGAAAGTACTCATTATGCAGAAGTTTTCAAATGTATAAAATATACAAATCTTTTTTGATCTACAAGCTCACAATGCGTCGCGATGCGACGCATTGTGAGCTTGTAGATCGGCTATTTTCAAATGGCCGAAATGTATATAGGGCTGAAGTGGTTAATGTATGTTATTTTTTTGTAATGATAATACAAATCTACAAAGTAACTAGTAATTAAAGTTTTCAAATAATTGTAGTGGAGTAAAAAGTGCAATATTTACCTCTTGAGATGTAATGGAGTAGAAGTAAAAATACGGAAAATTGGAAACACTCCAATGAAGTAAAAAAAATACCTCAAAATGTTACTTAAGTACAGTACTTGAGTGCATGTACTTAGTTACTTTCCACCACTGCCAGCAGCAGACATGCTAATGCAGGTATAGAGTCTCATTCAGCCCGGTCGCCCAGAGGACCCGGCTCTTATCAAAATGCCAAAACATTTCTCAACATGGTGAGAGTGTCATGGACCGCAGGCTGCCTGCCTGATAACAGTGAAAGACAGCTGTTTTCTGCAGTAATAGTGATTATCTTTTTATGTGAAGAAAAAAAAAGTAATTTAGTTATTTGTCTCCATGTCTGTAACCAGCTATTATATCTACTGAGGTCCAGAAACCTCAGTAATTATTGCATTAACCCATTAAAACCTATGTTAATATATATCGTTGCAGGGCCACGGTGGCACAGTCGGTAGCGCTGTCACCTCACAGCTAGAAGGTCCTGGGTTCGATTCTCGCCGGGGACGCTGTGGGCCATAGATATTAAACTGGCGGCCCGCGGGCCGCATGTGGCCCGCGGGAGCTTCCTTGTGGCCCCTGGCCATATTCAAAAAAAATAATAATAATAAAAAAATAATAATAAAATCATAATTATTATTTATGTAAATATATGTTCGTTTTTATGTTATCAAAGTTAAAACAGTACAAAATATTTATCCTTCATTAGTTCTTGAAAGGCCATCTTTCTTTGGAACTTAACTTAGAACCTCAAATAGAACCGAATTAGACCCGAATTAGACCCGAAATAGACCCGAAAAATGTGTGTGCGCACATGTGCGCGCACTGTGTGGCCCCCAACTCCAAATTATTTTACAGTTGTGCCCCCCTGCCTAATCTAGTTGAATACCCCTGCTGTGGGCACTGGGGGCGTGTTCTCTCCTCCGCGTCATCAGTGCCCATACCCCAGGTGGGGTTGGTGAAAGGGCCTACTCTGTGTGGAGTGTGCATGTTCTCCCCGTGTCTCCTAGGTACCCTCACAAAAACGTGCAGTAATCCTCTATACTGCCTCCCCCTGGTCAGCTGGGGTGCCTGATGGAGGGGAAAGGAACTGGTTGGAATAACGTGTTCCTTCCACACGCTACGTCCTACCGGGGAAAGAGGTTTGGTGTAGAGAGGGAAAACGACAGCGGACCGAGTATATAGAGCCAAAAGGTCAAGTAACATTTTAACACAGGCGTTCTACTTGTAACAGAGTATTTCTACACTGTGGTATTGCTACTTAAGTAAAATATATGAGTACTTTTTTCCACCACTGGTCCTTGGGCCTGAACAACGTTGAAGACCCCTGCCTTTCACATGACTCTTGCACCAATGCCCTCACAGTGTTTTGAGGGAGCTCCCCTCCCTCCAACACACTTAAGCCATTAATCTCCTTCTAATATTGGGAACCGCATTACGTTAGGAGAGATTACTGTCTTTGGTGCAGGGCGGTCATTTAAAATACATATACCCAATGCGTTTTCCCTCCACAGCCATCTGTCTAGAAAGAATGATGTCTTTGAAAGTGTTCCAGCAGCCTCAATGTCACCATGTTAATGGATTTAGAGGATTTTGGTCCCCCCCCCCCTCCACAGTCCAAACTTTACTGAACATAAAAAGGCGCTGGTGAGCAATAAGTAAAGGAGCACAAGTCAAGTTTATTTACGTATTACTGGGTTCCCAAAAAGTTTCAGGCCGTGACCCCCCCCAAAATAATTGTATTTGAACTGAAGAGCCTCCACCCTGACAAGTACTTGGAATTGTAGGAGTTGAGGCGCTACATTTAGTTTGACTCGGATTCCAAAGATATATATTGTGAAAATAGCCGTACCACAAGCTCGCAACGCCTCGCAACGTGACCCGTGTTGTGAGCTTATAGTAGATAAACTTTATTTTTGTCTCCGCCAGGCCGAAAGACATGGCGAGAGAGTATGTTTTACACCCTGTCCGTCCGTCCGTCCGTGTGTCCGTCTGTCCGTGTGTCCGTCCGTCCTGTCCGTCCGTTAGCAGCTAATCTCCGGCACCGTTGGCCCGGCCGCTGCAAAACTGTTCACACACACACACACACTCCCTGGATGCCAATTCAGAACCTTTTTTTTTTCAGATTGGCCTGTTATAGCGTCACCAGGAGGTTGATTTGTGCAAAACACATTTATTGATACTACTCCTACAGATTTTGTCCAAACATCACACAAATCGGTACACAGTATCTCTATAGTCATGTGATCAACACGGATCTGTCCGATTTCCCATATTCCGTCCTGATTGCCTAAGATTGGCTTCCAAAATTTGCAGGATTGGTCCGTTTTGAACAAACTGCCTCAAATCATGAACGCAGCTTGCGAATTCCGTGAAATTTCACACGCAAATTTCTATTAGGCCGAGGAACAAATGCCACCCTTTTCACATTGGCCTGTTATAGCGCCACCAGCATGTTTAATTTTTCAAAACCCATTTTTGGAACAAAATGCCTGAAATCATGAATGCAGTGTCTGATTGCAGTGAAAAGCCCTTGAACAAATGGCACCCTTTTCACATTGGCCTATTATAGCGCCACCAGGAGGCCACAATAACGTACCTGACCTGGCGGAGACCTGTGCTCCGAGGAGCACTTTTTCTAGTTTACTTATGAAATACTTTTGAAAAATTGAAGTAATTGTTTTTAATTGATGACAATATGATGATGAAGTTGTGATTGTTTTGTTTAAACTTTTATAAATATTTCTCCTTTTTTACTTTTTTCTACTTGCGACCCATAAAAATGGGTCCTGACCCACTGTTTGGGAAACAGTATATACTGTACCGTGTCAGTGTCATCCCATGGGCATAACGCCTCATGCTAGGGCAGGCATATATACTGTGTGAGTAAGATAAAGGGGAAGAGGTGGGCACGATTATCCAACTATAGCAGGTCTCAGGGAAATCTATTATCTGGGCGTACAGGGAGATGAAGCCGGCAGTGAACTGCTTCTTTTCTTCCCTTTCTCTGTCCAGGGAGCGTGGAAGGGCAATCGGTTCGTTAGTCGTCCCTCTGCACTTTGTCAAAGTGACGGCGCCGAGGAGGCGCGGCGCTAATTGAGTGAGTCAACGGCATATTGAGAAGAGAAGATTAACGCGTTAAGGCCGGGAAAGCATCGGTGTCATTTTTAAGATTTGAACCACTTTTTGAACCATTATTTTATACTTTTGGCTGTTAAAAAAATAGCAGATATACAAGCTCATAGCGCGGCACCGAGTGCGACGCTATGAGCTTGTAGATCTGCTATTTTTTTGGGGCCAAATCATAAAAATATGTGCAAATCTTTGCGAATATATATTTTTTAAAGCGAATTTTTTTAACTCAAATCTTTGCTTCTGGGGGCTTTCTACAAAATTTGTAGGGTTTAATTTAATGTCTTCTAAATTTCTAACATATATTTCTTATTTCTTATTTTATTAATATCAGTGGTTCTTAGACTTTTTCATGTCAAGGACCACCCAAAATGATTTGTCCGCGGACCCCCCATCTCAAAATATTTTGTTCCAGGGACCCCCCAGAATATTTGAGTTAAACATGTATATATATTCAAAGATTTGCAAAAAAAAGCAAGATTTTTCAAAAATAGCAGATCTACAAGCTCATAGCGCGGCACTCGGTGCCGCGCTATGAGCTTGTATGATCTGCTATTTTTGAATAGCCAAATAAATAAGGTGCGTATTCCTGGATTGAAAGGGTTAATTTAGCGGAATCCATCTTCCATACCAGGTGACCTGAGTTGAGAGAGAGATACCGTTGGTGAAATGTTAGAGCTACAGTATAGCATGAGCCCGGACCAAAAGGCTGAACGTTATGATCATTTTAATATAGTTATACTCTTCTGCACTTTAATTTATAGTCAGATTCAGTTTCTTCAGATGCTGGTACAGGCTACAGAGTAATAATACATTTAATACAGCATGAGAATTAAAACGTTTTCTATTGCCCAAGGGCACAACTCATTCCCCCCCAGATTCGGCACAAACATGGGGATGAATTCATTTGACTATTATGCCACCATAATGTGTAATGTCCTACCACCAGCCATCAGAAAGTGTGACTCCCCTCCTTCAAATACACCATAATATTTGCAACTGGACATAGTGTCACGGTCCGCTCCTCTGGCCTTGGACTTTGACTGTATTACTCAGGCTTTGGACCTTTACTGTCCTTATAAGGTCTTATAATAATAATAAAATAATAAAACTTTATTTATATAGCACCTCTCAAAACAGGGTTACAAAGTGCTTCACACAAGAAAAAAAACAGCAAAATAGGAAATACACAAAACAAAGAACAAGATAAAATTTAAAAACAATGCAGAAAACAAAACATTGATGCACATGACCTAGACTAAGGCTGGGCATTAAAAGCTAATCTATAGAAGTGGGTTTTTAGGAGGGATTTAAACCGGGGAACAGACTCTGTGAGCCTGATCTCTAGGGGCAGGGCATTCCAAAGGGTAGGGGCTCTGAAAGCGAAGGCCATGCGACCTTTTGCATTTAACAGACCCTTTGGGATTTCCAGGAGTGCTTTGTTGGAGGATCTAAGACTGCGTGGAGGCTCATATGGGGGGAGTAGGTCCAAGATGTAGGGTGGGGCGAGACCTTGCTTGGCCTTATGAGTAGTGAGTAGGATTTTGTAATTGATTCTAAATTCAACTGGGAGCCAATGGAGGGATGCCAGAATGGGTGTGATATGATCAAATTTCCGTGTACCAGTTAAGAGACGGGCCGCAGCATTTTGAACCAGCTGAAGGCTGTGGATGGATTTTTTGGAGAGGCAGGTGTAGAGGGAATTACAGTAGTCCAACCGCGAGAAGATGAAGGCATGAACAACTTTTTGTAGGTCTGTGATGGACAGGAATGATTTAATTTTTGCTATATTTCGGAGGTGATAAAATGATGATTGAATGACCTTTTTAACGTGCTGTTGGAAGTTGAGGTCTGGGTCCTAATAAGTCTTGGACTTATTAGGACTGTTCTGGTGCTCTATATTTGTCATGTATTCCTTTTCTGTTGGTTTTGGTGTTGTGTGTACCTTTATTTAGTGTTAGTGTTCTGTGCCTTCCTGTCTGCCCCTGTAGTTTTTTACCTGTCTTGTCTTACCAGTCCTGTGATTTGTCAGTGTTTGCACCTGTGTCCTCTTAGTCCCCCAGCCTATCCTAGTGTTGATTGTCTGTTGAGTTCACCGGTGTCCTGTTATCCCCATGTCTATTTAACCCCCCATGTTTACTTGTGTTCTGGTCGGTTCGTAGTTCCCTGTAGAGTGAGTCTGTCCTGTGAATGCATTTACAGGACCTGCCTTTGTTTTGCCCAAATTTGGAAAATCCTCTGTTTTAGTTAATACACATTTTAAGTTTACTGGTTCTGCTTCCTGTCGCCTGCTTTTGGGGCCTCCTCCATACTCATTCGTGACACCTAGACAAGTCTTCTAGCTTGGCCAAAATAAATCATCTCCCACTGCTTTTCTGTAAATTACTGCTAGTATTGATAATTTCTTGTATAGTATTATATGTCTATATATGTCTTAATGAATTTAATGCATACTACCACAATGGAAACATGCCCTCAGGGCCCTTTTGTGTTATCCTTTTAGCATTATTGTATAACTGTAATTTCTGCAATTTTAGCAAACTGTTAATAAAGTATTCAATCAATCAATCAATCAATCAATCAATCAATCAATCAATCAATCAATCAATCAATCAATGTATTTAAAGCTTACTCAAAACAGTGAGTCAAAATTCCGGGGCCTCCTGCAGCTTAGATGCTAATTGACATCTGTTTCTTGTTCTTTTGTACACATTGTATCATATTTAATCGCTACGTTGTATACTGCCTTGTTAAACACAACTAAAAGTGTAATTTCACTATGTGAACATTGTCAGCATAATGACTGTAAAAACCTCTTGCAAAGCTCTGTAGAAGTGTCTTATACTGCTTTGAGAACAGTTATATATATATTATATATATATATATATATATATATATATATATATATATATAAAACCTTCAGATCATTAGGACAGAACTCCTCTCCTCAGCGTCTTCGGCTCCTTGACAGCTCGGATATAAATGGACCGAGTGAACGAACGCTTTCACCCTCGCTTGTCATTCAGCAGCGGTTTAATAATGCCATTGTGATAGTTTTCAAAGAACTTTAAAGACACCCATCTCATCAGTGTTCAACTGAAAAGAAAAGTCCATAGTTTCTCCGTAAAGGGCATAATTCTCTCTCAGCTAAAATAAACTCCAAAGTGCTTTGAAATGCAGATCGATGAATTCAAGAGTTTGTTTGTTGCATTATATTTGAGCTGATGTATTATGAAACCAGTTGTGACACGTTAGTCCATATGTCCAAGTATTGTGTCAATAGTCCTGCATGTTGGTAGCAAAAAACCCTGTGAAATAATGGACACAGGAGTAAATAACCTGATTTGATATCAATGCATTATTGTAATATTGATTTGCCAAATTCTGTTGCAACGTTACCTATGTTTAACTCGTGCGTTGGGTTACAAATAACGATGCTCCTGTAAATGTTAAATCCACAATGTCATGGAGAAATACTTCACTATCCACAATCCTAAAGTGTAGCAGCGTCGATGTCCCTGATTGGTGGAGCTTGCGTTCCTAATGGAAATTTGACCCCCTCCCCACCCCTCCTGCAAATGTCGCAGGAGTTTCTACTGCCTAGATCCCATAGCCCAGAGACATGATTGTAAAAATCATCGTCAAAAATCACAACTACAATTTTTTACAACACCATCAACAATATAAAGACTATAATAAAGTTAAAGTTAAAAAGAAGCAAGCTACTGTAAAAGATTGTTTTGTTTTTGGCTGGAAGCATTGGAACGGTATGAACAATACGTTCTTAAAATATGTACCTTCTGTTTTCCAATTATGTTTTTATGAATAGAATGGTCATGAATGATTCACCCTTTCTGGTTGGCTTGGTTCCAGGCTTTAAAAGACCTTTTTCTGAAATGTCTACGGAGAGACGAATGGGATTTCTACCACTGGAACCTGCGCTGGTGAAAGATACAGTATGGCAGCGACTGTGTTGCGCTCAATGAGCTTTAGGGGCCATGGGGCCCATGGGCGTATTAATCCAGCCTTTATGTCTTATACCTTAACCCATTGAGAACGGGAACGCATCTGTGTCATTTTTAGATTTCTTTGGCTATTAAAAAAAAAATCAAATCTACAAGCTCAGAGTGCCGCGCTATGAGCTTGTAGATCTGATATTTTTGAAAAATTGTGAAAATGTGTGCAAATCTTTGAATATATATATTTTAAAGCGAACTTTTGTAACTCTTTGTAAATCTTTGCTTCTGGGGATTCCACAAATGTCTTCTAAATCTTAACAGTTTGAAAAAAAAAAAAAAACTATGTTTCTATAATATCAGTGGTTCAAGGACCCCCAAAATGATCATGTATTTGGCAGCGGAGCCCCATCTCAAAATATTTCGTTCCACTATATATTCAAAGATTTGCAAACATTTTCATGATAAAAAAAAAAAAAAATAGCAGATCTACAAGCTCATAGCTCGGCACTCGATCGGTGCAGCGCTATGAGCTTGTATATCTGCTATTTTTTAATTGCCAAAGTTTAATGGGTTAAATCTTTGAAGGCATTCACAGACACTTACATTTATAGATAAAAGCAGTCACTGTGTCTGTCTTGAATAAAGACCAGTATTATACTCTGTATCCACAGACAGTATGGTACATAAAGCAACCTCATACCCATAAGTTCCCTGCCATTGATATATTTTTCCCCATATATTCACTGTGTTGTATTTATTTATTACAGCATGCAAAGTGTCCTGATGATGGCTCCATTAGGAGAATCAAAAAGTACTCAATTGCTTTACTTAAGTCAAAGTATCAATACTGCAATGTAGAAATACTCAAGTAAAAGTCCAGAATTAAAAATGTACTTGAGTAAAAGTGCAAAAGTATTGGCATCAAAATGTACTTAAAGTACCAAAAGCAAAAGTACGCATTATGCAGAATGTCCCATTTCAAGTTTTCAAATGTATACAAATCTTTAGAAAATAGCAGATCTACAAGCTCACAATGCGTCGCATCGCGACGCATTGTGAGCTTGTAGATCGGCTCTTTTCAAATGGCCTAAATGTGTATAGGGCTGGAGTGGTTAATGTATGTTTTTTGTAGCTATAACTAAAGTTTTCTAATAATTGTAGTGGAGTAAAAGTACAATAGTTGCCTCTGAGATGTTGTGGAGTAGAAGTAAAAGTACTGAAAAAGAAAATACAGAGTGTATGTGTAGCACCCCAACGGTCTATGTGGGGTGTTTGAGTTCGAATAATCTATAGAATACCTTAATGTTTTAAATAATTGACCCAGACAACGTTGTTGAAATTTCAGGGAATCAACTTTACTGAAGGTTTATGTTTTTTGTCTTTTTAGATTTTATACAGTAGAAATCCCTCTTTAACTTGCAATAAAATAATAAACAATAAATGAAATTAAACAATGAAAAATGACACACTAACAAATATTGGACCAAACTAAAAATAACCACAAGGCTTAAAAACCCTGAATAAGCATAAATGAATTGGCTGTGAGCACAAATACTCAAAAATTACAACAAACCAATTGTCTTTTACCCAAATAACAACACTGGAGCAAATCAATGAATTATACTGCTGAAAAGTATTACATTGAAATTGAAACAAAAATAAAGTTCCCTCAGTAGTTTTCACAAAACCCTGGTTACCTATCTAGTTATTAATTCAACCCTTCTGTAAATATAGCGTCAACTTAAAGTGAAACCATGACCTTAATCCTTAATCAACCAGGAGCTTAACAATAACGTCAACCATAAACACTGTGGGCCCACACACGCACGCACACCCATGCACACACACACACACACACACACACACACACACACACACACACACACACACACTGCGTTGCAGGCCTGTGCGTCGCTCCCGCGATGCGGTGATTCCGGTCCTCAGTGACTCCAAACAGATACAGTTCAACTCACAGTTCTTTGTAGACTCATGTAGAAACAGTTCGTGGATACAGTACTTGGGAATAAGGCGTTTCAAACGGCCACGAAGCTGGACTCCCGGTCCGGAACAGTCCCAGCCGACGTCTCGACTATCACGGTGCTTTCCAGCCGGTTGACCAAGCGCTCCACTCGCAAACACTGACTCTCTTAACCAGTGTTTACGCACGTTACCGTCACGTCTTTCTCGCCAACACTTGCGTGTCCAAAGTAAGTGTAAACTGTTGTTTTTAACTTCAGAAACAACTGTACTAAAGCGTCTTCACAATTCAGTCTTTATCTTTCTTCTTTCTCCTTTTTCTCTCTCACAAAATCTCTCCTCGTTCCTTTTCCTCCTCTTCCTCTCTCCTCTCTCCTCTTCCTCACTCTCGCTCCCCGCCTCTTCCTCTCCCCCGCGGCCAATGACCGCAGGTGATACTACCTGGAACCCCTCACATCCAATCCACCCACTCATACCCACATTCACACAACATAAAACCACACTCTGTAGTCTTTTATCAGCTAAAGGTATTTGGTTTTTCATATTGAATGTAAAACATGAACTAAGCATTATCTTCTCATAGTTAAAGCTTGAAAGAGTCAAACAGGTTAACCACTTATTTTTTGGAACTAAATTACTTTCAGTTTCCTAGACTAATTTATTTTAACCCTTAAAGAAAGTAGTGACTTATCACCTGGGCTACACTCTCCCCCTTCTAAAGGATTTGATGTCCTCATCAAATTAAAAGTGTTTAACCCCTAAGTTTTCACCCAGGCTACACATGTATGTGTAATGTATGTGGGATTGTATGTGGGTTGTGGATGTATATTTGGGAGTGGGTTGCAGGTATAGTACATCGTGAATTGTGAATGTTGCAACTTATAAAATATTTATATTGTGTTGAGTGTGGTGTGTAGAGGATTGCATCCATCCTGTGCCACATTGTTTTCCAATAGATCTCATTAAAATTGTGCAGGAAACAGGGTTCAAATCCGGGGTAGAAGAGGAAAGTTACGCATGCAGCTATAACATCCTACAGTTGTACATGACT
Source organism: Gymnoscopelus microlampas (assembly GCF_963454915.1). Classification (NCBI taxonomy): domain Eukaryota; kingdom Metazoa; phylum Chordata; class Actinopteri; order Myctophiformes; family Myctophidae; genus Gymnoscopelus; species Gymnoscopelus microlampas. The sequence goes on along the minus strand of NC_139959.1, from coordinate 42,839,889 downwards.
GAAGACCACTGAACCACTGAAACGTGTCGCGTTTCGAGCTTGTAGATCTGCTACTTTTGATGCTTTCGAAATCTTAATCCTGAAAAGTAACAGTTTTGGATATATGATCGAAGCTTCCATCCGACAGAGACGATATTGTACACCATCAGGGACGTGCACAGATAGACTCTAGGTGGTGCTAGAGCACCTGCCCTTTGCCCTCTTGACCAGAAGTGCCCTTTTGAAGAAAAAAAAACAAAACGTTTTTTTTCCAGTTTACAGCAGGGGTCTTCAACAGGGGGTCCGGGACCCCTAGGGGGTCCTCAGAGTTACTACAGGGGGTCCGCCAAATCTTTATGTGATATGATTTTTCTTTTTACCATAACCACTCGAAACCTAGCATCCCTTTTCTGAGGAGAACTTTAGCCAAAAATAGCAGATCTACAAGCCCACAACGCCTCGCGCTGCGAGGCGTTGTGGGCTTGTAGATCTGCTATTTTTGGCAAAGAGGTATAGGTGTAGAGGGAAAAAAGTAAACAAAAAAAAGTATAATTTACTTGAGCACCTGCCCCTCAAAATGTCTGTGCACGCCACTGTACACCATCACATCCGCTGTCCAAAAGTTACCAGAGAGAACACAGTCTTATATGCACCAACAACATCATAGCTTTTTGATTGCAAAGAACCCTTAATAGAACTCTGGCATTCTTCATATCAAACATTGTTTTGTCCTTTTGTTTTTGTTTGAATCATTCATGTCATATATCAATGTGCGTAATGGCACTAATGGTCTTAATCTTGCCAGTTCAGCTTCATTGACTGAGGAACCTGTCTTGCATATATAACAGTATATGATCTATTTGCATAATGCCACTCTGTTTGTTATTTGTTGTTCTGCATATTAAACCATTCAATCCGCGAATGCATACTGTGTCATCTTAGATTTTTTTATACTTTTGGCTATTCAAAAATAGCAGACATACAAGCTCCTAGCGCGGCACCGAGTGCTGCGCTGTGAGCTTGTAGATCTGCTATTTATTTTGAAAGACAGAGAAAATGTGTGCAACTCTTTAAATATACTGTATTTATTTATTTTAAGCGAACATTTTTAAACTCAAATCTTTGCTTCTGGGGGACTCTACAAATGTCTTCTAAATCCTAGCAGCATTTTGGAAAAAGCAACGTATGTTGCTTTAATGTAAGTGGTTCTCGAACTTTTTTCATGTCAAAGACCCCCCAAATGACATTTATTTTTCCACGGACCCCCCGATCGCAAAATATGTGATACAGAAGCCAAGATTTGAGTAAAACATTTTACATACTGTATATATTCAAAGATTTGCACACATTTTCACGATTTTCTTTAAAAAATAAAAATAGCAGATCTATAAGCTCGAGCTTGTATATGTGCTATTTTTGAATATCCAAAGACATCTAAAATGACACAGATACGTTCTCGCATTCAATGGGTTAAAACGAGAGAATATCTTCACCTTCGTCTTGTCTCTGCCTCTTCAAACTCCACCTCAGCCCGTAGCACTTGCCCTCGCCTTGACGACCTTGCAGATTTATGCAATGGCTAAAATGTCATTTAGAATAGATAGCATGTTATGTAGACAGAGGCCAGGTCATTCGTAGACCTGGCATTCCTATAGTGCAGGGCAGGGGTCTTCAACGTTTTTCAGGTCAAGGACCCCTATAGCTGAGAGAGAGATGAAGCAGGGACCCCCTCTACATGTATAAAATGGCTTTGCAGATTAAACTCTGTCATAGATTTCATAGATAGCTGGATTCATGTTAATGTGTATTTTCGGATAGTTAACCTTCAAACCCTCAATATTTAGTCAACTTGCCCGCTAGCTCTGCACTTGGTCTGCTCTTTTTCCCTCTACACTGACTCCCCGAAAATAGCCGCGCTGCGAAGCGTTGTGAGCTTGTAGATCGGCTATTTTAGCTTTATGTTCCCCACCACACAAAGATTTGGCGGACCCCCTGTAGTAACTCTGAGGACCCCCTAGGGGTCCCGGACCCCCTGTTGAAGACCCCTGCTATATTGTGTTTAAATTCAATGAACAGATTATAGATTTCTTGATACTCTACTGTTTAGACTGATGATAGGTTCTTGGCTTAGCTAGATTACTCTGTCTATGCATTTGATGTATTACCTCTTGTTTACCTTGCTTACTGTAAATCGCTCTGTAATTAAGAGCGTCTGCTAAATGCCTAAATTGTAAATTGTCTGTTCTTTTTTTTGCGTGGCTCTCCAAAGAGGACTAGAGGCAACGATGCCTATTTCAATAGGGCATTGGCTGTGGGCTAAATACAGTATAGGCCCTGGGCTATGCTATAAAACATTTGGCGTTTTAATGGGATATCATACGGACGATATCACGGACATAAGACCATTGGTCTATAGCGTATTTAAGCTTAGTAGCTAATCGTTAATATAGGGGCGTCGGCTCAGCCAGTTAGAGCACAGACCAGGTGCTCCTGCTATCTCTCTGGTCTTGGATTCCTGTCTCTCTGTACACTCGCCTATCTAAGAAATAACACATAATAAAAAAAAATCACACCTCTTTGCAGAAGCCTTTGATGAGCCCCGTATTGACCCCCGTATTGATGTTGTCATCAATGTTTGTTTATTGGACAGACATACATACATACGGACGGACACACACACGGACAAAGCCAGATATACTGTAGGAGTGGTTGGCACCACTCAATAATCTGGGGAAAAATGTACCAGATTTAGTCATTGGTATTTAACCCATTAAGACCTGAGGCCGATTTTACAAAATGCCTTCTAAATGACCTCCAGATTGATATGTAATTGGCCGAGGACCCCCAATCTGAAAATGTTTTTTTTTGCCAGGGAGCCCCAGACACACGCACACACACACAACCCCAAGCTGTATGAAATCACAGCTCACATGTGCTTTTTTTTTTACATCTAATATTATTATCAACAGGAAGGATTAATTAGGCCCATTTTCCGTTTTCTCTTTTTTATTGAGTAGCATTAGTGGTGTTGTGGTCTAGAGCTGTGATTATTCACAGTCAATCCCCATGCATTTGTCTGGAAATAATTCTAATTCACTGAATTTCTGGTGTAAATAATGTAGTTTGTCCAGTTTATTATTCAAACACTGACCTTCACTTTGAAGATTAGAAGACTATTCTAAAGGACATCCATTCACCCCCACACTCCATTTCTACAAATTGGTAGAACACAGAATTAGTTGGGCAGAGGAGAGCCTATACTACAGCACCCAAAGAACACATTTCTGAAACCTGTTTTTTTAGGAACCTAATGGTGTCTAGTTAAGATTTCTTCTTGTTGCCCTGGTCAACTAACGACCCATGGGGTTTATTTTAACCCTTTCTTACACCTACCCCCAACCTGAACCATAACATGGAGATAACAGAACATACCATAACTCTTGAAGTAAACAACATACAGAGACAAAATAAAAAAAAGTTTGATATAATTTTGACCCAAGGAATTCATTACAGTTGTTATCATTCATATTCAAGCACATATGGACTCTATTTCAGGACTGTTAAAGTAGATAAAAGAGCTGATAAGGGTTGTAAATCCTGCTCTATGTTAATTAAAACTATTTGTAGTTAAACAGCTGAAAACCCAGTGTAAAAAGGATGAGACGAAATCAAAGACAGACACAGGCCGGTTCTCCAATTCAAAGGTTGACATTGTATTAAGAGAAAGAATCAATCCACGAGGCACCGTACTGCAAAAATATCTCTCTGTCTAAACAGTCAATGATCACAACAGTTATACACAAAGTAAGTTGTTATCAGCTCTGACGATGACATCTGGCCATGAGGAGCCTTGCTCGTATGTTGAGACTTTGGCGAGACCTTGGCTCTGACCGGCCTCGCTGGAGGTGTTGTGGCTTTGTCATAGATGGTCAAGTTAACTCCAAGGAGCTGTTATTGTATTCCTCCAGAGATAATCAGTGACCTCGGCTGGGCCTGTGCGCTGTGCAACTCAAAACACATGCAGTCTCTAGAGGAAAGGAGAGAACTAATACTAGGATTAGTTCCAGACCACCTTTAACTTAATAAAATCCTAGCATTGGTAGGCAAACTTGAGTTATGCAGAGATGGCACACTAAAATAGGATATAATGGCATATACTGTATATCAATATTGTCAACAAAATACATGCTGCGCGAGAAAAAAGGACGCTCTCCTTCTACATTCCGCCGATTTTTGCCGTTTTTTTTTTCTCACGCTGTTAGGTAAAGCCCCCAAGGTTGGTGCCCTGTGCTGCTGCGCTGATTTTATCCGCCAGATTGGGACGTTCACGGCATATTTTGCACCATTACGGTGCGTTCATCATCGGTGACGAGTGCCTCTAACAGCCGCTGCTGGCTGCGTGCACGCAGCGAGGCGATGCGAGGCGACGCGAGGCGACGCGAGGCAACACTCATACAATCACGCGCAGCATGCGTCCTCTACCCCTGCGCCTAATGGCTGTACATGGGGCCGACGGGTGCTTTAGCGTGATTGTGTGAGTGTAGCTTCAGGAAGTAAATTTCTAGCCTCGATCTCTAGGCTTTTATTTTTTAGTTTTGCTAAAAAATAAAAGCTTGGAAATTCCTGTCCCAGCTGTTGGTGCGCAAAAGCGCCTCGCGTCATCTGATGTGGTGCGCATTTTTTATTTTGGGTGCGCACCTGCGCACCAGTTATGTGCACCCCTGCCTATCAAGGACAAAAAGGCACAAAACTAACAGAAAATGTGCAAATCACAATTATCAACAAGAGGAAATCTTAACTAGACACCATAAGGGTCCTACAAAAACAGAAATGTGTTCTTCGGGTGCTGTAGGAGCCTCTCCCCTGGCCCACTAAATGTCTAGGTGATGCAGAGACAGATTTGAGGACAACAAGGTTTTCTGGCGTCTTTGGTAAAAAAAAAAGATCAAAGACGTCAGGATGGAAGGCTTGTCAGTATTGTTTCAGCTGCCGTGCGGTCTATTGCCAGCTCTGTTTAATCAAATACAGGTGGCAGACATTGATTTCCAACCTCAAACAGCATCCGCTACAAGCACACACACAACAACACAGGCTGCAGTCACTGATCAGCTTCCAAAATGTCAAAGTCAAGGCAACAGACTGCCTTTGAAACAAGTCAGACACTAGAATAACCCTTTAAGACCTGAGGAGGCCGAATCTACAAATAATGTCTTCTAAATCCTAACGGTTTTCAGAAAAACGTATGTTGCTATATCAGTGGTGCTCAAACTTTTTCATGTCAAGGGCCCCCCCAAAATTATATGCATTTGGCCCACCGACCGCCATCTCAAAATATTTTGTTCCAAGGACCCCCAGAAGCAAAGATTTGAGTTGTATATACTATATTCAAAGATTTTCATTGTTTGCAATTAAAAACAAAACAAAAAATAGCAGATCTACAAGCTCATAGCGCGGCACGAAGTGACGCACTATGAGCTTGTATATCTGCTATTTTTGAATAGCCAACCAGCCAATATTCAAATATTTGAATATTATATTCAAAGATTTGCATTTGCAACAATGTTTCAAAAATAGCAGATCTGCTTGTAGATCTGCTATTTTTTAATAGCCAAAACAATATACATATATATATATATATAGCTTAAATCTAAAAATGACACAGACGCTGTCACGGTTCTAATGGGATAAACACGGCTGATTGATATTTTCTTGAAATATTTATAGCCTGCTACAGGTTCAGCGGTGGTGTTATGCTGCCGTGCATACGCTGTCAAATCTCTGCCATTTCCATATCCATCACAACTCCCGCACGCAGGGGAGTCAGTGAAAAAGAGACTCCTGCCGCTGTCATCCGCATCAATGGCAATCCGCTCTCCCTCGAGACCAAACGCAAAGTCTTTCACAATAATCCATCTTCACCGGGGAAATAATCTGATTTCTTTGGTCTATTCAAAAAATAGCAGATCTACAAGCTCATAGCGCGGCACCGAGTGCCGCGCTATGAGCTTGTAGATCTGCTATTTTTTGAAAAATCGTGGAAAACGTGTGCAAATCGTTGAATATATATGTATATTTTTAAAGCAAACATTTGTAGCTCAAATCTTTGCTTCTGGGGGATTCCACAAATGTCTTCTAAATCCTAACAGTTTTCTGAAAAACGTATGTTGCTATAATATCAGTGGTTCTCAAACTTTACCATGTCAAGGACCACCAAAAAGTATATGTACAGTATTTGGCCACGGACCCCACCCATCTCAAAATATGTCGTTCTGGGGACCCCCCAGAAGCACAGAACAGATGAGAGTTAAAAATGTTCGTCTTAAAACATATATTCAAATATTTGCACAATGTTTCCTCGATTGAAAAAAAAAAAAAGTTTGTCTATCTTTTTTAAAGCCCAAAGAAATCTTAAAAATGACACAGATGCGTTCCCGGTCTTAATGGGCTAATAAAGACTTTTTTTTTTTTTCGAGGGCAAAATATGATAAACCGATTGGAGGATATTATTATAGGTATACGGTTATCCTGGAGGAGAGGCTCGCGCGTGTATGCCAGGCGGGACGAATCATTCTCCAGAGAATGACGTTCACAAGCGTTTCTTGCAGCGGATGCTATGGCTGTGAAATTGATTCCACATGAAGTGAGGTTTGATCTAATCTCGTATCCACCGATAAAAGGATAAATCCTTTTAACAGGTCGTTCATGAAAGTCCTTGCGGTCTTGTTTCCAATGAGAACCTGTGAGCAATTAGGGGTTAAGAGTCTTGCTCAGGGACAAATTTCATATCATCAACACATACAGTATGCTGGCCTGGCCTGGAATCGAACCTGGGGCAACCAGGGCCTCTGGCTCCCTGCTTAGGCGAGCTCACTAACCACTCAGCTATGGCCGCCCCATATGAAACATGGCTTGTTCTGTGGATCAACCTGCCTGTATAGACAGAGACAGAAGAAGCAAACCACCAGTGGTGGAAAAAGTACTCAAATTCTTTACTTAAGTAAAAGTACCAATACTGCAATATAAAAATACTCTACTGTTACAAGTAAAAGTCCAGAATTAGAAATGTACTTGAGTAAAAGTACAAAAGTATTGGCATCAAAAATGTACTTAAAGTACCAAAAGTAAAAGTACTAAATATTTGAAAATAGCAGATCTACAAGCTCACAGCGCGTCTGTCTCTCATTCTACATGTCTCCTAAATCTCAACAGTATTCTGAAAAACGTATGTTTCTATATCAGTGGTGCTCAATCTTTTTCATGTCAAGGACCCCCAAAATGATATGTATTTGGCCGCGGACCCCCATCAAAATATTTTGTTGCAGGGACCCCCAGAAGCAAAGATTTGAGTAAAAAATGTTCGCTTTAAAAATATATATATTCAAGGATTTGCACACATGTTCACAAATTTTCAAAAATAGCAGATCTACAAGCTCGTAGCGCAGCACTCGGTGCCGCGCTACGAGCTTGTATATAACCCTAACATAACCCTAACATATATATATATATATATATATAACCCTAAAAGGTTTTTAGGCTCAGTCATGAATGCATGTTGGCCCTAAAACATTCAATGCTTCACAAACCAACAGCATAAGCGATGCGACACGTTGTGAGCTTGTAGATCTGCTATTTTCAAATATTTAATACTTTTACTTTTGGTACTTTAAGTACATTTTGATGCCAATACTTTTGTACTTTTACTCAAGTACGTTTTTAATTCTGGACTTTTACTTGTAACAGAGTATTTTTATTTTGCAGTATTGGTACTTTTACTTAAGTCAAGTATTTGAGTACTTTTTCCACCACTGATAGTCTGCATACTGTGGTAACAAGTGTGCAGCAACTTGAACATTTTCAGCTCCTCAGTTCAGCGTCAGACTTCTGATGGTGGTTTGAATTGCTACAAAGAAGTGCTGGACAGCCCTCTTTATACTATTCTAAGCCCCACCCGAAGTGACAGCCTGGACAAAAAAAACAGTTTGACCAGTGTATAGCAGTGGTGGAAAAAGTACTCAAATTCTTTACTTAAGTAAAAGTACCAATACTGCAATATAAGAATACTCTGTTACAAGTAAAAGTCCAGAATAAAAAAAATACTTGAGTAAAAGTACAAAAGTATTGGCATCACAATGTACTTAAAGTACCAAAAGTAAAAGTACTAAATATTTGAAAACAGCAGATCTACAAGCTCACAACGCGTCGCAATGCGACGCGTTGTGAGCTTGTAGATCTGCTATTTTCAAATAGCCTAGGTATAAAATAGGGCTAAAGTGGTTAATGTATGTTTCATTATATCATCATTTATATCTGAAAAGTAACTAGTAACTAAAGTTTTCAAGTAAATGTAGTGGAGTAAAAGTACAATATTTGCCTCTGAGATGTAGTGGAGTAGAAGTAAAAGTATTGGAAATTGGAAATACTCAAGTAAAGTACAACTACCTCAAAATTGTACTTAAGTACAGTAAATAAATGTACTTAGTTACTTTCCACCACTGTCTAAGCCCCACCCGAAGTGACAGCCTGGACAAAAAAAAACAGTTTGACCAGTATATAGGTCAGTCTCGGTGGGCCAGATCAGTGGTGGAACGTGACTAAGTGCAAGTACTTTACTTACTTACTTACTTACTTAAGTACAGTTTTGAGGTATTTTTATTTTCAATTTTCTGCACTTTTACTTCTACTCCACTACTAATATCGTACTTTTACTCCACTACAATAAAATTGTAGATTTTGATTATTATTACAAAATATACACCAACCACTTCAGCCCTATATATATATTTTGGCCATTTGAAAGTAGCTGAATAACAGATCTACAAGCTTACAATGTGTCGCATCCCGATGCATTGTAAGCTTGTAGATCTGCTATTTAAAATATATATATATATTAAGAAAACTTGTGAAATGGGACATTCTGCGTAATGAGTACTTTCTACTTTTGGTACTTTAAGTACATTTTGATACCAATACTTTTGTAATTTTACTCAAGTAAATGTTTTATTTCCGGACTTTCACCTGTAACAGAGTATTTCTACATTGCAGTATTGATACTTTTACTTGAGTAAAACATCTGAGTACTTTTTCCACCACTGGACCAGACTAAAGAATGTGCTGTATTCAGGTCAATAAAACAAACGTAGTCTGGCCTCACCAGTCGGTCAGAGAGCTCCACTGATACGTTATGGTGACCTCTACCATCAATTCATGGGTTTTAACCTATTAAGACCTGAAGTTCTAAAAATGTCTTCTAAAAATGTACAGTTTTCTAAAAGAAAATAATGTCGCTATATCAATGGTGCTCAGACTTTGTCCATGTCAAGGACCCCCAAATTGATATGTATTTGGCCGCCGACCCCCATCTGAAAATAGTTTGTTCCAGGGACCCCCCCAGAAGCACAGATGAAAGTTTGGGTTTCGCTTTAACCCATTAAGACCTGGAACTGTTTCATTTTTAGATTTGAGCTAAAAAGCATTATTTTACACTTTGGGCTATTCAAAAATAGCAGATCTACAAGCTCATAGCGCGGCACTCGGTGCCGCGCTATGAGCTTGTAGATCTGCTATTTTTGAAAAATACAAGCTTGTAGATCTGCTATTGTTGAATAGCCAAAGTGTACAATAATGTTTTTTAAGCTCAAAATCTAAAATGACACAAATGGTCCTTGACATGAAAGAGTTTAAGAACCTCTGGTCTAACTCAGTGGTCTTCAACAGGGGGTCCGGGACCCCTAGGGGGTCCTTAGAGTTACTACAGGGGGTCCGCCAAATCTTTGTGTGATATGATTTTTTTTTTGTTTTACCTTGAACCACTTTAACCCTATAGCATCCCTTCTCTGAGGAGAACTTTAGCCAAAAATAGCAGATCTACAAGCTCAATATCAATTCAACAACTCAAATCTATTCTATGAACATGGCAGACGGATGTCGTGATTGATTGAATACTTTATTAACTTTATTAACAGTTTGCACAAAGTACAGTCACACAATAATGCAAACAGGATGACACCATTGTGGTCCTATGATTCAATTCATCAGGACTTATTGGAGGCGTTGCTGAGGTGATTCCCTCTGCCGTGGCTCCAGAAGAGCACCTGTTGATTTGAAACACACAACAGATTATTTAAAACTATGGGACTTCAATGTGAACAAAGAAAAAAATCATTCCTGGTGTACTAGTGTGATTTCATAAACAATACATTTATTTTACGCATTTAAACTCTGGGTTTGAACAAGGTATGCTGGCACCAGTGGTGTAAAGTAACAAAGTACATTTACTTAAAGGGATATTTCACTTTCAAAAAAACTTTTGGTCATTTTATGGTCTACTCAGGCCTATGTGAGCCCCCCAGACAGTTTTTAAGTTGCTTGATTCAGTATTTAGATATTTGATATTCATTTTACCAGCCACGCCCCCTTCCTATTCAAACCCATTATAACTTCAAACTCTATTTTTAGACTGTTTAACCATCAAAAACACCCGTCCTTGGTTCTGGTGATTCACCCTGCCCTCCTAATGCGTGAGAGGGCCGTGTTTTTTTGATAACTTTTTTCATTTATTTCTAATATTTCTTTTTTGGATTAAATTTTTTCATTTTCCAAAAAAAAATATTAAAAATAAATGAAAAAAGTTATCAAAAAAACATTGCCCTCTCACGCATTAGGAGGGCAGGGTGAGTCACCAGAACCAAGGACGGGTGTTTTTGATGGTTAAACGGGTTAAAAAAATGGGTTTATATAGGAAGGGGGTGTGGCTGGTAAAATGAATATCAAATATCTAAATACTGAATCAAGTAACTTAAAAACTGTCTGGGGGGCTCACAAAGGCCTGACTAGACCATAAAATGACCAAACGTTTTTTTGAAAGTGAAATATCCCTTTAAGTACTGTACTTAAGTAAAATGTTGAGGTATTTGTACTTTACTTGAGTATTTCCAATACTTTTACTTCTACTCCACTACATCTCAGAGGCAAATATTGTACTTTTACTCCACTACAATTATTTGAAAACTTTAGTTACTAGTTACTTTTCAGATATAAATGATTACATTATAAAACATACATTAACCACTTTAGCCCTATCTTATACCTTGGCTATTTGAAAATAGCAGATCTACAAGCTCACAACGCGTCGCATCGCGACGCGTTGTGAGCTTGTAGATCTGCTATTTTCAAATATTTAATACTTTTAATTTTGATACTTTAAGTACATTTTGATGCCAATACTTTTGTACTTTTACTCAAGTACATTTTTAATTCTGGACTTTTACTTGTAACAGAGTACTTCTATATTTCAGTATTGATACTTTTACTTAAGTAAAACATTTGAGTACTTTTTCCACCACTAGCTGGCACCATGACCAACAATGTTTTTATATTCCTGTAAATAACCTTTATTTGTTTGTTAATGATTTTGAATTAATTTTATTTTAATGAACAAATGAATGAATGATGAATACATGAATTGATTGATTAATTCATTTCAAGTGTTGATATAACCCTGCCAAAAGAGGCTATGTGGGAGAAGTACTTTTTCCTCTCGAGTGAAAGTATCTATTACTATACTCGCATATACTCTGTTACAAGTAAAAGTCCTCTATTCAAAATGGTCCTCAAAATGTACCAAAAGAGCTTGTGAGTGTGTAGATTGGATATATAGTGTGTGTGTGTGTGTGTGTGTGTGTGTGTGTGTGTGTGTGTGTGTGTGTGTGTGTGTGTGTGTGTGTGCGTGTGTGATGGCCACCATGATGCGACGCGTTGTGATCTTGTAGACCATGTGTGTGTGTGTGCGTGCGTGCGTGCGTGCGTGCGTGTGTGTGTGATGGCCACCATGATGCGACGCGTTGTGATCTTGTAGATCATAAGTGTGTGTGTGTGTGTGTGTGTGTGTGTGATGGTCACCATGATGCGACGCGTTGTGATCTTGTAGATCATAAGTGTGTGTGTGTGTGTGTGTGTGTGATGGTCACCATGATGCGACGCGTTGTGATCTTGTAGACCATGTGTGTGTGTGTGTGTGTGTGTGTGTGTGTGTGTGTGTGTGTGTGTGTGTGTGTGTGATGGCCACCATGATGCGACGCGTTGTGATCTTGTAGATCATAAGTGTGTGTGTGTGTGTGTGTGTGTGTGTGTGTGTGTGTGTGTGTGTGTGTGTGTGTGTGTGTGTGTGTGTGTGTGTGTGTGTGTGTGTGTGTGTATGTGTGTGTGTGTGTATGATGGCCACCATCATGCGACGCGTTGTGATCTTGTAGATCATAAGTAAATATGTGTGTGTGTGTGTGTGTGTGTGTGTGTGTGTGTGTGTGTGTGTGTGTGTGTGTGTGTGTGTGTGTGTGTGTGTGTGTGTGTGTGTGTGTGTGTGTGTGTGTGTGTGTGTGTGTGTGTGTGTGTGTGTGTGAGAAGGCCACCATGATGCGACGCATTGTGATCTTGTAGATCATAAGTAAGTGTGTCAAGGTGTACATTACGTGTTGCCTTACCTTTTAGTAATCGCACATAGCGCGCACCATTGATTTCCTCAGGAGCTCGCACATGTTACGTGAGATGAGGTCCCAGTTCTGTGTGCACCGGGTAAAAATGGTCTTGCAATTTGAATCAACAGGAAAATCAACATGGTAAACCGTCGTCCCATATATGCAAGTGCAAGTTTCGTCTTTAGGCATACCTGAGAAAGAGATAGAGAGAGGAGAAGAAAAGAGACAGAAAGACACAGGGGAGGTGAGGAGGTGGTTAGAACGTTCAAGTTTGGCGGTTAGGGTTGGGGTCATCAATACGTCCGTACACAGACACATGTTCAGTGGTGGAAAGTAACTGAGTACATTTACTTAAGTACGATTTTGAGGTATTTGTACTTATGAGCATTTCCAATTTCCGATGCTTTTACTTCTACTTGCAGATATAAATTATGATATTATGAAACATACATTAACCACTTTAGCCCTATTTTATACCTAGGCTATTTGAAAATAGCAGATCTACAAGCTCACAACGCGTCGCATCAATACTGCAATGTTGAAATACTCTATTACAAGTAAAAGTCTGGTATTAAAAACTTACTTGGGTAAAAGTACAAAAGTATTGGCATCAAAATATACTTAAAGTACCAAAAGTAAAAGTACTCATTATGCAGAAGGTCCCATTTCATAAATTTTTTGTTTTTGTTTAAAAATATGTAGAAATCCTTTGAAAATAGCAGATCTACAAGCTCACAACGCACTTTGTGATGGCTATTTAAAATTAAATTGCCAAAGTATATGGATCTGAAGTAGTTTAGTAATAATAATCAAAATCTACAAAGTAACTCAAGTTTTCAGATAATTGTAGTGGAGTAAAAAGTTCAATATTTGTCTCTGAGATGTAGTGGAGTAGAGGTATAAAATATAGCTAATTGGAATAATCCATAAAGTAAAAGTACCTCAAATTGTATTCAAGTGCAGTACTTGATTGCATGTACTTAGTTACTTTACACCACCGTTAATAATGATAAAGACTGTGGAATCAAATCACATTACATGAAATACCTACATTGTTCAGTTAGTCTGCAACACCATCCATTGGTCCCCACCCCGTCACAGATGTAAGAAAGTGGGAATGATGAATGTGGAAATATTTGGTGGCCCAGTGTGAACCCAGCAAGTAGAGTGAAAAACAGCAACTTGAACATGTTCAGCTCCTGGGTTCAACAAGATGGTGGTTTGAATGGCAATGTTCAGCTCCTGGGTTCAGCAAGACTTCTGATGGTGTTCTGAATGGCAATGTTCAGCTCCCGGCTTCAACAAAGATGGTGGTTTGAATGGCTACAACAAAGTGCTGGACAGCCTTTTTTATACTATTCTAAGCCCCGCCTTAAGGGACAGCCAGGGAGAAACCAGTCTGACCAGTAAATACAGTATGTCAGTGTCGTGTGGACAAAGCGCGGCGAGCTTGTAGATCTGCTATTTTTTTTTAAATCGAGAACATTCGAGCAAATCTTCTTTGAATACATATATTTTTAAAGTGAACATTTGTAACTCAAACCTTTGCTTCTGGGGGGGTCCCTGGCACAAAATATTTTGAGATGGGGGTCCGCGGCCGAATACATATACATTTTGAGGTCCTTGACATTAAAACGTTTGAAAACCACTGACATAGCAACATAGTTTTTTTTTTTTTTAAACTGTTAGGATTTAGAAGACATTTGTTGAATCGGGACCTCAGGTCTTAATGGGTTAAGACACAAGGCCCATTGTAGATCTGATATTTTTGAAAAGCCCAAGCGTTAAATAATGGTATAACTTTAAGTGGTTCGATGCGTTCCCGGTTTTAATGTGTTCATTTGACCCTGTTTAATGAACACTTTGAAGTGTCCTTCTCTCACAGCTGTGAAAACCTTGTACGCAGTGGTTTAAAGTAACTAAGTACATTTACTTAAGTACTGTACTTAAGTAAAATGTGTAGGTATTTGTACTTTACTTGAGTATTTCCAATTTCCAATATTTTTACTTTTACTCCACTACATCTCAGAGGGAAATATTGTACTTTTACTCCACTACAATTATTTGAAAACTTAGTTAGTTATTAGTAACTTAGTTGCTAGTTACTTTGCAGATATAAATTATTACATTATAAAACATACCTTAACCACTTCAGCCCTATTTTATACATACATTTTACACTTTTACTTTTGGTACTTTAAGTATATTTTGATGCCAATACTTTTGTACTTTTACTCAAGTAACATTTTGAGCACTTTTTTTTACTTGTGAGGGTGCACTCCCACCGCACTTTTATTTTACCTCTGGGGCAGAATCTGCCAATGCTTTGTCAATGCAAATGCGTGGATTCCTGGTCTTGCGGATTTTTTCCAAGAATCCACGCATTTGCATTGACAAAGCATTGGCAGATTCTGCCCCAGAGGTAAAATAAAAGTGCGGTGGGAGCGCACCCTAACAGGGTATTTTTATATTATGGTATTCTGCTTAAGTAAAATATCTGAGTAGCCTACTTCCTCCACCACTATTGAAGAGGCTCTTCAACCAAAACACTAACACGACACAATAGTGATTTATGTCAGTTTGCATGTATTTTTCAACACGATGCATCATTAGTTTCTCGATGCCATTTGCTTTTATAGTTTATTATTTATTTTTATTTTTTTCTTCATTTTCCAATTTCTTTTTTTAGAAATAAATGAAAAAAGTAATTGAAAAAACACGGCCCCCTCGCGTATTAGGGGGGGGGGGGGGGTATGAGTCACCAGAACCTAGGACGGATGTTTTTATGTGTTTTTTTTAATATGATTTGTATTTTTACTTTAACCACTTGAACCCTATAGCATCCCTGAGAACTTTAGCCAAAAATAGCAGATCTACAAGCTCACAACGCCTCGCGCTGCGAGGCGTTGTGGGCTTGTAGATCTGCTATTTTTGGCAAAGAGGTTTAGCTGTAGAGGGGAAAAAAGAGCAGACCAAGTAAACAAAAAAAAGTATAATCTGAAACACAATTTTATACATGATAGAGTTAAATCTCGTTATCATAATTATCGTAACTAGACCATACCCGGTCGGCGCAGCGCATCCGTGGGGGGATATGCGCACATGATCTGGCAACCCGGGAGGCAGTTCGTCCCATAGCTGGGCAGCCCCGTAACCATGGCAACAGTGTTTGACACAAAAACGCTAATAAGAAGCTGAGATTTGATGAAATTGAAAAACGGTCTGCAGTCTGCACAGTTGCGTTCAGATGGTAATGGTCAATGGCTGTGTGCAAAATCAGAGCAATTGGTCCAGCCAGTGAGGAGAACCGGGTATCTTCACTCACGTACTCACCACCACTACAGAGGTTACTAGAATTATAGTAGGATGTGTCTATGGTCAGAAACCTGCTTAAAATGTCAATTTGATATAATGGTGTCATATTGGCCTAATTCAGTCATGTTAAATGTGCTTCTGTATTCTCCTATTCTCTCTGTCTATGCAAGGTCAAACTAGCTACAGGCTTTTTTTGTTGCTATCTGTTGGCTCCTCGAGTTATGTCAATATTTCTATAAGTAAGGGACTGTTTTGAGAACACTTGTTTTGAGCCGCCCGCCCTCTCTCTCCAGCCCATGGATTCAGCATGTACCAGTGGTGGAAAAAGTATTCAAATGTTTTACTGAAGTAAAAGTATCAATACTGCAATGTAGAAATACTCCCGTTGCAAGTAAAAGTCCGGAATTCAAAATGAATTGAGTAAAAGCACGGAAGTATTGGTATCAAAATGTACTTAAAGTACCAAGAGTAGAAGGTATTCATTACGCAGAATGTCCCATTTCACAAATCGTCTATTCGTCTATAGTAACTATAAAGCTTTCAAATTATGGTGGTGCTGTAACAAGTACAATATTTGCCTCTGAGATGTAGAGTAGAATTAAAAGTACAGACAATTAGAAATACTCCAATAAAGTAGCCTGAAACATACCTCAAAACTGTACTTAAGTATAGTACTTGAGTAAATGTACTTAGTTACTTTCCACCACTGGAAAATGGTGAAGGTAGGAAAATACAATCGAATTGGTCAGAGCCTTTCTGTCTGTCTGTCTGTCTGTCTGTCTGTCTGTCTGTCTGTCTGTCTGTCTGTCTGTCTACCTCCGCTGACTCACTGTTGTCCATAAAAGAGTTTGAATCAATTGGTTCATACTCAGTGGTGTAAAGTTACAAGCTTGTAGATCTGCTACTTTTGTATGTTTTGTACGTTTTGTATGTATGTATGTTTTGCTGTCCGTCCGTCTGTCTGTCTGTCTGTCTGTCCGTCCGTCCGTCCGTCCGTCCGGTCGGTGCCGCGCTATGAGCTTGTAGATCTGCTATTTCTGAATAGCCAAATAAGTCTTGAAATGACACACGTTCATGCGTTCCCGGTCTCAAAGGGTTAAGCAGACCGGTGGCTCATCCTTTTCCTTTTGAATGTTTTTAGAACAAAACAAAATAAACTAGAAAAAGTGCTCCTCGGAGAACAGGTCTCCGCCAGGTCACGTAGGTTATTGTGGCCTCCTGGTGGCGCTATAATAGACCAATGTGAAAAGGGTGCCATTTGTTCAAGGGCTTTTCACATCAATCGGACAGTGCATTCATGATTTGAGGCATTTTGTTCCAAAAATGTGTGTTGCTAAATTAGACCTACTGGTGGCGCTATAACAGGCCAATGGTAAAAGGGTGGCATTTCTTCCTCGGCCTAATAGAAATGTGCGTGTGAAATTTTACGGAAATTGCAAGCTGCATTCATGATTTGAGGCAAACGGACCAATCCTGCAAACTTTGGAAGCCAATCTTAGCCAATCAGGATGGACTATGGGAAATCGGACAGATCCATGTTAATCACATGACTATAGAGATACTGTGTACCGATTTGTGTGATGTTTGGACAAAATCTGTAGGAGTAGTATCAATAAATGTGTTTTGCACATATCTGAATGAATGAATGAATGAATGAATGAATGAATCAATCAATGAACTTTATTTGTCATGGTTACAGTTAAGAACAATAAAATTGTAGCAAACCCCTTAAAGTGCATTATACAACAACCATATATATTAAAATACAGAAAACTAGACCAGTCGATTTTTTAAAAAGTTTCCTATATCGCAATAAAGTGCATGTTAGTTCTCATTTAGTTCCACAGTGAGAGCCACTGCTGCTCTTGGGTAGAAACTGTTCTTAAGTCTATTTGTTCCTGCCCTCAGCGATCTATATCGTCTGCCCGAAGGCAGCAGCTTCAAGTGGCAGTGCCCGGGGTGGGATGGATCCTTTAGGATACCATGGGCCTTCCTGAGACAACGGGAGCTGTCCAGGTCAGCCAGGGAGGGGAGGGAGCAGCCGATAATTTTTTGGGCAGACCTGATCACTCCCTGGAGTGCCGTCCTCTCTGCAACGGTGCAGCTGCCAAACCACACACATATGCAGTAGGTGAGGATGCTCTCAATTGAGCACCTGTTTAGAAGGACACCAGCAGTTCCTGTGGAAGATGGTAATTCCTGAGTATTCTCAGGAAGTACAGTCTCTGGTGTGCCTTCTTTACAGTGGCAGTGGTGTTGGTGGTCCAGGTCAGGTCATCATTCAAATGCACCCCTAGGAAGCGAAAGTCCGAGGCTCTCTCTACAGCGTCACCGTTGATTATCAGGGGCAGGATGTCTGACTTTAACCTCCTGTAGTCGATGATTAGCTCCTTTGTCTTGGGGATGTTCAAGGCCAAGTTATTCTCTCCGCACCACATCGACAGCCTTTCCACCTCATCCCTATATGCGGACTCATCTCCCCCCGAGATGAGCCCCACCACTGTGGTGTCGTCCGCAAATTTTATTACGGAGTTGCTGGGGTGGGCCGGGGTGCAGTCATGGGTGTAGAGGGAGTATAGGAGCGGGCTCAGCACACAGCCCTGGGGGGAGCCGATGCTGAGGTTGGCGCTGGAGGAGATGTGGCGACCCACCTTCACCCTCTGGGGGCGGTCAGACAGGAAGTCCTTAATCCACAGGCAGGTGGAATTTGGAATTCCCAGGGTAGACAGTTTGCTCACCAGTCTGTCAGGAATGATGGTGTTAAATGCAGAGGAGTAGTCCACAAAGAGCAGCCGTGCGTAGCTTCCCCGCTTCTCCAGATGGTTCAAGGTAGAGTGGAGAGCTGTGGCGATGGCGTCTTCTGTGGACCTATTAGCTCTGTATGCAAACTGATGAGGGTCAAACCCGGGGGGTAGGGCTGAGGTGATGTGGGTCCGGACCAGCTTCTCGAAGCATTTGGTTATGATGGGTGTGAGCGCAACTGGACGGTAGTCGTTCAGGCAGCTGATGGTTGTCTTCTTCTGTATGGGGATGATTGTGGAGGTCTTCAGGCAGGATGGAACGACGGCCTGGCAGAGAGATTGATTGTAGATCTTGGTAAGGACCCCTGCTATATCGTTCTCCTGGTGGCGCTATAACAGGCCAATCTGAAAGATTTGTGCCAGAGGTTCTGAGTTGGAGTAGGGAGTGTGTGTGCACAGTTTTGCAGCGGCCGGGCCAACGGTGCCAGAGATTAGCTGCTAACGGACGGACAGGACGGACGGACACACGGACGGACGGACAGGGGGTAAAACATACTCTCTCGCCATGCCTTTCGGCCTGGCGGAGACAAAAATCCCTTTCTGATCTAGTTGCTTCCTGGTACTTTTATGTATTTAAACTAACCTGTGATTTTATAAAAAATATAAATAATTAGTTGTATGCATTCTTTTGCAATACAGCATATACCGTTGGTTCTGGAAGTGGGGTCTGAGGACCCCCAGGGGTCCTTGGCGGGGTACCAGGGGGTCCCCAGCAAAAGTACTTAACACACCACTTCATCACATGCATATGTTGGCTATTCAAAAATAGCAGATCTACAAGCTCATAGCGTGTCACTTCGTGCCGACCTATGAGCTTGTAGATCTGCTATTTTTGAAAAATATGTATATATTTTTTGGTCCAAATCTTTGAATATATATCAGTGATCAGTGGAAATATTAGAAAAATATATGTATTATTTTTAAGGCGATCATTTTTGCTTTAAAACAAATTATTATTTTTTTCCCGCTGTAAAGCGAACATTTTTAACTCAAATCTTTGCTCCTGGAGGTCCCTGTCACAACATCATTTTGAGATGGGGGTCCGCGGCTAAATAAATTTCATTTTGGCTGTCCTTGACATGAAAAAGTGGTCTAATTAATGTAGCCTACTTATGTGTACTTATACGGCATCTGTACCGTACAGACATATTCCACATGGTTGTTGTATTCTATTCAGAAATGAAGAGTGGACTCTGAACTTTGAGGTTTGTAATGATGATTGGTGTTACATATTCAGAGGCTTATTGAATGATGCACTTTAGAAGATATGGCTGAGAAGGAAGGCTAAAATGATTATGTTTCTTTCATCAGTTCTTCAGTGGTGTAAAGTATAGCTAAGTACATTTACTCAAGTACTGTACATAAGTAGAATTTTGAGGTACTTTTACTTTCCGGGAGTATTTCCAATTGTCTATACTTTTACTTCTACTCCACTGCATCTCAGAGGCAAATATTGTACTTTTACTCCACTACAATTGAAAAACCAGGGTAGTATGCTTTCAAAAAGGATTACCGTAAAAAGAAGTAACACGGAGTCAGTCTTAAATAATAATCAGGTTTACTGGATTATTTGCACAGGAGAGACAAGGTGGTACAGCAAAATAATCTCTACTGGTAGTACAAAATGTTCATCAATATAACAGACAGTTTATCTTTCATTAAGCCCACCTCACAATATAATATCAACATGAACAGGGGCGAAGGCTCATCTTGGTGGTAAGGTTGTCTGTTCTAAGGCATCATGGATAAACTGTAGCCACAACTTTCATGGGTAAGAACGAGTAGGCCAGGGAGCAAGGACATTATGAGTGCGTTCGGAAATACAGCACTGAGCGCACTGGCCAATGCAAACTAATAGGCGAGTGCGCTCCGGTTCGCTATTTCCGAACGCACCCCTTATATCAGCAGTTACAGAACTGTCCCTTCTGAGCAAATACATCACACTTTAATGCAATTATCCAAAGTGATACAATACAATAATCATAATCTAATACACTATTGATTATAAATTATCTATCAACAATTATTTTAAAACATTAGCTACCAGTTACTTTGCAGATATAAATTATTACATTTTAAAACATACATTAACCACTTCAGCCCTATTTACTACCTGGGCTGTTTGAAAATAGCAGATCTACAAGCTCACAACGTGTCGCGATGCGACACGTTGTGAGCTTGTCGATCTGCTATTTTCAAACATTTTAGTACTTTTACTTTTGGTACTTTAAGTACATTTTGTTACCAATACTTTTGTACTTTTACTCAAGTCAATTTTGAATTCCGGACTTTTACTTGTAACGGAGTACTTCTATGTTGCATTATTGATACTTTTACTTAAGTAAAACAGTTGAGTACTTTTTCCACCACTGTGACAGTCTTCATCTGCATGGAGTCCTGCAGATGCTGCTGAGAAGGAGCAGCAGTGAGTGAGGCTCATGATAATGTCCTCCCTCCATGCATTACCTCTGGGACCTGATTACACTGGAACGCCGCCATCTGGGTCAGGTCCATACTCGCTCTGTTGAGACATCCAGCCCTATTTTTCGGCCGAAGAGCCTATTCACCTGTTTCCTAGGCTGTGTGTTTTTCACTTCCTGTCGATTTCATTGGATATCATTGGTCATCTGACCAATGATACAAGCTTGTAGATCTGCTATTGTTGAATAGCCAATGTATAAAATAATGCTTTTTAAGCTCAAAATCTAAAATGACACAAATAGTCCTCGACATGAAAGAGTTTAAGAACCTCTGGTCTAACTCAGGGGTCTTCAACAGGGGGTCTGGGACCCCTAGGGGGTCCTCAGAGTTACTACAGGGGGTCCGCCAAATCTTTGTGCGATATGATTTTTCTTTTTACTTTCACCACTATAGCATCCCTTCTCTGAGGCGAACTTTAGCCAAAAATAGCAGATCTACAAGCCCACAACGCCTCGCAGCGCGAGGCGTTGTGAGCTTGTAGATCTGCTATTTTTGGCAAAGAGGTTTAGGTGTAGAGGGGGAAAAAGAGCAGACCAAGTAAACAAAAAAAGTATAATCTGAAACACAATTTTATACATGATAGAGTTAAATCTCGTTATCATAATTATCGTAATGTGTCTATGGTCATAAACATGCTTAAAATGTCAATTTAATATAATGGTGTCATATTGGCCTAATTCAGTTAAATGTGCTTCTGTATTCTCCTATTCTCTCTGTCTATGCAAGGTCAAACTAGCTACAGGCTTTTTTGTTGCTATCTGTCGGCTCCTCTAGTTATGTCAATATTTCTAGTTAAGTAAGGGACTGTTTTGAGAACACTTCATCTCTGTCCCTCCGATACGATAAGCATTCTTTCAGTGCAACCAAGTCACCACTAACCAGTGACCGGTCAGAGCCGAGGCCAACGTGTTGTTTGAGACATTTGGACGCCGTTTGTCCAAAGATAAACTGTCACACCACCATCATCATCATCTCCCAATCTACCATCCTCATCTTCATCATCTTCATCTGACGACAACTAGCATCATCACTCTCCACCAATGGCAGGATTACACCTCCGACGGCTGAAAATGTTGAAGACCCCTGGTGTAACTACAGTAGTTCAACCAGGAACAGGCTTCTTTGCCTGGTTTCACTTCCTGAAAGAACTGTGTTCCTGCATACCTTACAGTCAGGCAAAGTGCACACATAGACATCAAAGGGGGGGGCTTGAGCCCCCCGCCCTGTTCCCCTCTGTACAAAAAAAAAAGTGCCCTCTCTCTCTCCAGCCCATGGATTCAGCATTTACCAGTGGTGGAAAAAGTATTCAATTGTTTTACTGAAGTAAAAGTATCAATACTGCAATGTAGAAATACTGTTACTGTTACAAGTAAAAGTCCGGAATTCAAAATTTACTTGAGTGAAAGTACAAAAATATTGGTATTAAAATGTACTTAAAGTACCAAGAGTAGAAGGTACTCAATACGCAGAATGTCCCATTTCACTAGTTTTTTTTTAAAAATCGTCTATTTTCAAATGGCCAAAATATATATAGGACTGACGTGTTAATAATCCAAATCTGCAAAGTAACTAGTAACTAAAGCTTTCAAATTATGGTGGTGCTTCAAAAAGTACAATATTTGCCTCTGAGATGTAGTGGAGTAGAAGTAAAAGTACAGAAAATTGGAAATACTCAATTTCCATTTTTTTTCCTCAAAACTGTACTACAGTACTTGAGTAAAGGTACTTGACGGTGAAGGTATAGGAAAATACAATGGAATTGGTCAGAGCCTTTCTGTCTGTCTCTCTGTTATAACAATGTGTCACTTTTGATCATCTTCGCAGGGACACCATTTCTCCTCAGTGTCACACAGGACACATCTATAAGACACATCAAATAGCCCAGTGCTGATATTGATCAGTCTGTGTGTGTGTGTGTGTGTGTGTGTGTGTGTGTGTGTGTGTGTGTGTGTGTGTGTGTGTGTGTGTGTGTGTGTGTGTGTGTGTGTGTGTGTGTGTGTGTGTGTGTGTGTGTGTGTGTGTGTGTGTGTGTGGTCTGTTGACTCTGCAATTTCATTTCTTCGATATCCCAATGTACACCGTTAACCTTGAGGAGACGACTTCATTCAGTGTCCATGATGTCTGTCTGTCTGTCTGTCTGTCTGTCTGTCTGTCTGTCTGTCTGTCTGTCTGTCTGTCTCCACTGACTCACTATTGTACATGACAGAGTTTGAATCAATTGGTTCATACTCAGCGGTGTAATGTTTTGAGCTTGTAGATCTGCTACTTTTGCTATTTTACTTTATTTTAATCTTGAAAAGTAACATTTTTGGAAATATGAGGCGACAGAGACATAATGTTACATTGCAGCAGGTTTTGTTTATTCTTTCCACATCATAATTAATACCCATTACTGAATTGTTGCCATGCAGAGTAATCTGTTAATTTCTAAACTTTTTTTGTTTGTGATTAGATTCTGAAATTTGACTAAACTGTAATCTTTTCAAATATGTATTACCATCTCAAGCCATAGCAAACCATGTTGATTACTGCTACAACCCCCTGTCTGTGCCAGTGAAGTGGAACACCTGAGCCAAATAAGACTTTTAAGCGGAACGGTGGATATTAAACGCTGGCTCATCCTTTTCCTTTTGATTGTTTTTAGAACGAAACAAAACAAAAACTCCCTTTCTGATCTAGTTGCTTCCTGGTACTTTTATGTATTTAAACTAACCTGTGATTTTATGAAAATAAAAATAATTAGTTGTATGTATTTTTTTGCAGTACAGCATATACAAATGGTTCTCGGAAGTGGGGTCTGGGGACCCTCTGGGGTCCTTGTCGGGGTACCAGGGGGTCCCCAGCAAAAGTAGCTACCATGGCATCACAATCATTTTAACCACTTTATGTATATGTTGGCTATTCAAAAATAGCCGATCTACAAGCTCATAGCGTGTCACTTTGTGCCGAGCTATGAGCTTGTAGATCTGCTATTTTTGAAAAATGTATTTTTTTTTTTTGGTGCAAATCTTTGAATATATATATATTAGAAAAATATACACATTATTTTTAAGGCGAACATTTTTGCTTTAAAACGATTTTTTTTTTTTTTTCTCGCTGTAAAGCGAACATTTTTAACTCAAATCTTTGTTTCTGGATGTTCCTGGCACAACATATTTTTGAGATGGGGGTCCGCGGCCAAACAAATATCATTTTGGCGGTCCTTGACATGAAAAAGTGGTCACGGCTTCTGAACCGGAGACACATTCCACAGGGTTGCTATGCTCTCTATTCAGAAATGAAGAGTGGCCTCTGCAACTTTGAGGTTTGTAATGATGATTGGCGTTACATATTCAGAAGCTTCCCACAGAGTGCACTTTAGAAGATATGGCTGAGAAGGAAGGCTATAGTGGGAACGCGGCTAAAATGATGTTCCTTTCATCAGTTTTCATCTGGAGTCCTGCAGATGCTGCTGAGAAGAAGCAGTGAAGCTCATAATAATGTCCTCCCTCCATGCGTTACCTCTGGGGACCTGACCTACACTGGAACGCTGCCATCTGGGTCAGGTCCATACCAATCTGGGAACCCATCGTAAAATAAAAAGGAACTTTTGCATTTGACTCTGGAGGGGGGTGATTAACTAGACCTATGCGGCTGGAAACCAGCGTTTTGGTCTGCCCTCAGCCTTCCACTTCCGGTGGTGCGCCTATGTTTACAATATTCCTACACGGAACACTAACACCATTTCTCCCAGAGAACATGGATCATTTTGGTTATAAGCCCACTTGTTTCTATGATGAAAGAACAAGTTAAAATGTTACTTTCCGTGGTTTTGTCGGCTCCGAGGACGCTATTGTTAAATGAGTTTCGGTTTGTTTCCAGTGGGAAGAGAGCGCACAGATGTAAATCCCGCCCACTACATTTGATTGGGTAAAGCGCGGCCTGCTTCCTGACAGGCACGCCCACTTGTAAGCTAACGCGCACACGTTCTGAACGGGGCTGCCGACAGATTCAGTAGCGCAGCTCTGAATCTGTTGAGAGAGTAGGCTCCGTTGTAGAGACATCAACTGTCTTCAGCTGGTGGATGTCTGAGGTCTTGTCTGTTCAATGTGATAAAGACAAGGGGCCCTATTTTTGACGGTGCCTTACCCATTATCCCTAAACTTCTTTGCCATTTTTTAACTATTTTTTAAAACATTTTCAAATAGTTCAATTCTACATCGACAGCTTGTAGATTGGCCATTTGAAAATGTTTTTAAAAATAGTGAAAAATGACAAAGAGGTTTAGCGATAATTGGTCAGGCACCGGCGAAAATAGGGCCCAATAGTGACTCTATTGGGCCCTATTTTCACCGGTACCTTACCCATGTTCCCTAAACTTCTTTGTCTTTTTTGGTCCAATTATGGTCAGTCATCTTGTTCAGTGAAAGGAATACACTTGTGGAATGCCCTACCAATATAGTCCAGGGGCCAAGGCAGATTTTGGTACCACCTAAGGTGGCCGTACATTTTTGGTATTTTTGTATTCCTACATGTCTCTAGTTTATATTTTGGTATGATACATCTTCCAATTCAGGAGCTTAATGACAGTAATCACTCTAAACCGGCTAATGTATCCGGTAGGAGACACAAAGTAGAATCTTTGTGTCTCCTACCGGAAATACACCCGGGCATCAAATTATTGCGACAAAAAACAAAATATATCCATGTATTCAAGGCTTCATGGGGTGTGCAATTGACAGAAAATAATCATTTTTTTGGGTGAACTCCTCCTTTAAGTTTCCCAGGGGGACTCTCTACCCATTCAGCTATGACCACCCTAGACCGGAGGAGGGTCAACTTTTACAAGCTTATGGAAAGAAGTATTTTTGCAAACACCAAAAATCTGAGAAGTTATCAATTTCACACCCCATGAAGCCTTGAATACATGGATATATTTTGTTTTTTGTCGCAATAATTTGATGCCCGGGTGTATTTCCGGTAGGAGACACAAAGATTCTGCTTTGTGTCTCCTACCGGATACATTAGCCGGTAGGTAGTGATAACTGCCATTAAGCTACTGAATTGGAAGATGTATCATACCAAAATATAAACTAGAGACATGTAGGAATACAAAAATACAAAAACTTTACGGCCACCTCAGGTGGTACCAATTTGTGAAAATATCAGTGTTGGCCCCTGGACTAATAAAAACTAAAAACAAAACTGATGTAAAAATATTTAAAGAAAGCTGCAAACAGTAATATGGTATGTACATTTTAAAACCTTAACGTCATTGCTTTCATGACTATAATCTTTGAATGCGACTGCTTTTGTACTCGTTTAGATTAAAGCTTCTTGCATGAGCTTATTGTCATTTTTGAACTAGGTAGATATTTGTAAAAGAAAAAGAGGCCTAAACCAGGAACAGGGCTCGAAACCCCACCTACAATGCAACAGTTTCATGTTTTTATAACTCGATACATAGTTTTTTGTATCGTCCCTGTCAAATAAGCATATAAATAAAAATAAATGGAAACGATGGAAGCTTTTTGTAACTTGTAATTAAATGATGGGTGCTTCAACTTGTGGCAGTAAGAAAATAGAAGAAAATAAAAAGACTGAAAGTACTGAAAATGTTCTATGAGTGCAGTGTTTCTGTAGCTCTGGGAGGGTGGTGGACATTACAGAATAACTGAAAAGCTACAGGATCAAATCCCCTCAGTCTTATGTTCAGTCAAATCGAGCGAGAAAATACAGAGGTGAGAGCCTTTCCGTCTTTCTATTGTAACTCGTTCAACAACATATATTGTCGGAGGGTGTCACTTTTGATCATCTTCGCAGGGACACCATTTCTCCTCAGTGTCACAGAGGCCACATCTATAAGACACATCAAATAGCCCAGTACTGATATTGATCAGATCTGTGTGTGTGTGGTCTGTTGACACGGCAATTTCATTTCTTCGATATCCCAACGAACACCGTTAACCTTGAGGAGACGACTTCATTCAGTGTTCATGATGCTAGCAGGGTCTATCTGTCTGTCTACCTCCACAGCCTCTCTATTATACAGAGTGCGAATCACTTGGTTCATACTCAGTGGTGTAAAGTAACTAAGTACATGTACTCAAGTACTGTACTTAAAGGAAGAGTTCACCCAAAAAATAACTTATCTTCTATCATTTACACACCCCATGAAGCCTTGATTTCATGGATTTATTTTTGTTTTTGTGGCATTCCTAAGACAATAATTTGATGACCCTGTGTATTTCCGGTAGGAGACGCAAATAATCTACTTTGTGTCTCCTACCAGATACATTAGCCGGTAGGAGACGGGAATCAAATTATTGGCTTAAGAATGCGACAAAAACAAAAAATAATCCATGGATTCAAGGCTTCATGGGGTGTGCAATTGATAGAAAATAAGTAATTTTTTGGGTGAACGCCTCCTTTAAGTAACATTTTGAGGTACTTTTAAAATACTGGAGTATTTCCAAATGTATGTACTTTACTTCTACTCCACTACATCTCAGAGGCAAATATTGTACTTTTACTCCACTACAATTATTTGAAAACTTTAGTTACTAGTTACTTTGTAGATTATTTTTAGATGCAAGGAAAGAGGATGCAATCAGCTGCGAGGCGTTGTGGGCTTGTAGATCGGCTATTTTTGGCAAAGAGGTATAGGTGTAGAGGGAAAAAAGAGCAGACCAAGTCAACAAAAAAAAGTATAATTTACTTGAGCGCCTGCCCCTCAAAATGTCTGTGCACGCCACTGCCGAAAGGTCTCGATGCTGAGGACTAAAAAAGAGAAGTGTTTATCAACACGGGGCGTGTTGTCACGGTTGGAGTCAGGAGAGCGTGGGAGCCAAGTGGAAGATGAGAGGCAGAGGCAGAGCACTTCAAATGAAAGTATTTATTATCACCAAACCAAGAGGAGCAGCCAGGCAGCAATCAAAGTCCAAAAGTCAAAACACTCGTAGGCAGGATAGGAGGGACTCAAGGGAAACCGGAGGAACTGAACGAAGGAATTGGCACTGACAAAATACTTGGAGAACACCAGGTGAAATATACAAGGCAACTGGGAGTCTCTAGAACAACACTAACACGTACTCACTGGTGTGTTACCTACTGTACAACGAGCTAGCAAAATACAGAAAATACAGGGGAGGGTAAATAGACAAGGACCAAGAAGACACAGGTGAACTAAACTGACAAGACACAGTTGAACTAAACTGACAATCAACACGGATAATCTACAACTAGACGGGTGCAAGACATTATAATCACAGGACTGGGTGAGGCAAGATGAGTATTATTTAATGGTAACGATATTCTACCAAGCCCCGCCCTCCTTGCAATAAGCTGCCAGGTCTGTGGAAACAAGCGACTAACACATGAGCACTTTAAACCTATAGACGGGTTTCCTGTTAGTAAACATGAGAGGAATATGACCGCGCAGAGGAGGGGGAAGCCTATGGGTGCGTTTGGAAATTACGCACCGGAGCACACTCGCCTATTAGTTTGTATTGGCCAGTGCGCTCACTGCCGCTCAGGGCTGTATTTTCGAACACGCCTTTCACCCGGGCATGCGCAGATTGCGCATTCTGCTCTGTGATGACGTTGCGCGGAAATCCGTCTATAGGCCATTGCAGTGGCGGCCATGTTGTGGTGCCACCGATCGAAAGCCCATTTGTTTTTCCTGTAGAGATGCCCGAAAATATTCATATCAATTATTTTAAGCCTGCAACCTGAAGCCTGTGTGTTTGTTTATGCACCAGCTCCAAGTTTCCCAAAGTATTGTCATTTTCCTCAACGTATAAAAACATAAAACAAACTAATATTGTGTGGCAGTCCTGTAATGGACCGTTCTTAAAGGCCAGAGACCCAATTAAGTTGTGATTTTCATGTAAATTTTCTCTCCGAATGCTTCCTCGTGAAATACGCCAGAGGCGAGTATAATCTCGGCACAAGTGGTAAACTATCTGTGCTTTTATGATTAATAGGCGCACAAAACGCATGTATATTTTTTCATTTCCAGTTGCTATAAAGCTTAAGTTATGATGGGTTCAAAACGTCTAATGGGTTTTTGTGAAGGCAATCGAGCCGAAGACGTGAGTATTCTTTCATTTCTTCCAGTTTGCGTGACCAGTGGATTTTCTAATCCATTAAGACCAGGAAAAGCATCTGTGTCATTTTAAGATTTATTTGGCTATTCAAAAATAGCAGATATACAAGCTCATAGCGCGGCACCGAGTGCCGCGCTATGAGCTTGTAGATCTGCTATTTTTGAAAAATGTCACATTTCTCAACACATGTTAAAAGTGTTAAAACTAGTGTTGCTATATCAGTTGTGCTCAAACTTTTTCTTGTCAAGGACCCCCCAAAAATGTTATGTTTTTGTCCGTCGATACCCATCAAAATATGTTGTTCCAGGGACCCCCCCAGAAGCAAAGATTTGAGTTAAAAATGTTGTTTAAAAAATAATAATTTAAAGATTTGCACAAATGTTAAATATTTTTATTAGAAATTGCAGATCTACAAGCTCGTATACAGCGCGGCGCGCTATGAGCTTGTACATCTGCTATTTTTGAATAGCCAAAGTATAAAAATAATGGTTATAGCTCAAATCTAAAATGACACAGATGCGATCCCGGTCTTAATGGGTTAAGTCTATGTAAATGTAAAATAATAATGATAATAATAATAATAATGGATTTTATTTATAACGCACTTTACATTTGCAAGAAATCTCAAAGTGCGACAGAAGGCAATTGCATAAACCCAATATGATTGAGGGGAAGCAGTAATGACCGTTACTATAGACCAGTGGTTCTCAAACTTTTTCATGTCAAGGACCCCCAAATAGACGCTTATTACCCCACGGACCCCCATTTGAAAAGATAAGCCAGGGACCCCAATAAGAGAAGGTTTTTACGGCTCTCTAGCAGTGATTCTCAACCATTTTAACTTCAAAGGACCCCCACTTTGACATCCATTAGGCTATTGACCCCCATTTAATGGCATTTATATCTCTGGGACCCCAATTTATATTGTAAAATCAATGTTAATTTAACTCTGAGAGTGTCCAAATGGAACCAAATGGACCCTAACGGGTCCATTTGGTTCCATTTGGACACTCTCAGAGTTACAGACCCATAAGGGTCCATTTGGTTCCTATCCATCATTTAGCTGGGGACCCCCTGGAACCCCCTCAAGTACCCCTGGGGGTCCCCGGACCCCACTTTGAGAACCAATGCTATAGACCACCGAAGTCCTGACGTCACTCGTTCATCCCCTGGTTCGTAAAGTCATGTCTCTATGGAGAATAACATTGGGTCATCATAGAATCGTCTCATATAAGAATTGTGGTCCAAAAATAAACAAAGTGTGTCGGCATAATTGTCAGGGAGGAGGCTCTGTATCGTTTATGATAGTCAGTCACTTATATTTGATACAGTCTGTTTCTGGAGAAAATGTAACTAATTTGGCGGAAGTAACGTCATCGTTTTCTCTCCGTCAGTTGATGCTTCATATCCATAAGAGTCAAACCGCCGGGGTCATTAGTTTATTTTTGGAACACAGTTCTTAATCGACGCGATATTAAATATGTCTATGGGATTCAGAATGGGGGTGGAAAACCGCGAACCAGGTAGACAAACAAAGGATGTGTAAATTACGTCAGACTTCGGTGGTCTATACTGACCACATGCATCAGAGGATTTCACAATGTAGGTAGGTCTACTCATGGTCATTTTCTGTTGCTACAATATAATGCTAAGAAAACGAAAAACGTTATGAGGCATGCAAACAAACGGATTAACGCAGTGGTTCTCAACCTGTGGGTCGGGATCTTGGAGGGGGTTCTTCACCAGATGACAGTAAAGTGACAATTGAAGGACGTTTAAGATCTTTTTAATATCTAAAAAAAAAAAAGAAAAAGACCATTAGTAGGCTACTGCATCAAAAGTAATCAACAAACTATACTATAACAACTGGTCAAATGTTGGCCAAATTGTCAACTAATATAAGAAAAAGGCAAACCATTTGGAAAATAGCCAAACTACAAGCGTTGTGAGCTTGTAGATTGGCTATTTTCCAAATGTTTGCCTTTTTCGCATTGTAATATTTGACAATTTGTCCACTTTGGTATTAAAAAGGTCATTCAATTTTCATGCTGTAGTATGATCCAGTATAGGGCAGGGGTCTTCAACAGGGGGTCCGGTACCCCTAGGGGGTCCTCAGAGTTACTACAGGGGGTCTGCCAAATATTTGTGTGGTGGGGACCATTAGCTGAAAATAGCAGATCTACAAGCTCACAACGCCTCGCGCTGCGAGGCGTTGTGAGCTTGTAGATCGGCTATTTTCTGAGAGTCGGTGTAGAGGGAAAAAAGAGCAGACCAAGTACAGAGCACAACGGTTAAGTTGACTAAATATTGAGGGTTTAAAGGTTAACTATCTTAAAATACACATTAACATGAATCCAATTATCTATGAAATGTATGAAAAAAGTTTAATCTGCAACATAATTTTACACAGTATTTAGTGGGGGGTCCCTGCTTCACCTCTCTCTCAGCTAGGGGGTCCTTGGCCTGAAAACGTTGAAGACCCCTGGTATAGGGCATTCATTTAAGAAAAAACTTAAAAAGAATAGAGGTTTCTGCCCAGCAGCAACGGTTTGGTTCCGGTTGATTTGTGACGATATATGAACTCAAC
Source organism: Gymnoscopelus microlampas (assembly GCF_963454915.1). Classification (NCBI taxonomy): domain Eukaryota; kingdom Metazoa; phylum Chordata; class Actinopteri; order Myctophiformes; family Myctophidae; genus Gymnoscopelus; species Gymnoscopelus microlampas. The sequence goes on along the minus strand of NC_139959.1, from coordinate 42,808,169 downwards.
CTTCTTACACCAGCAGCCCTACAACCATATCCCAGACCTCAGCTCGCTCAATGTGTGTTGATGGGCTCTGTACACGGCAATGAATCTCCTAAATGGGCCCAACAGCAAAACAACTCCTGGCACAGAGACAGACTGTCAGGCAGTTGCCAAGCTTCTAGTGTCTGGAGTCTGGACGGGGAGAGTTTAGCTGATTTATGATGCATTTATTTAACCCATTTAATCCCGGATAGCAACCTCTTAATGGCGATGGATGCAGACAGCTAGGACTTCTCTCTCGCTGCTCCTCGACCTGCTGCGCCGCATTCGATACGGTCGATCATGCCATTCCTTCTGGATCGGCTAGAACATTTAAGTGGTTCTCAAACGTTTTCATGTCAAGGACCCTCAAAATGATATGTATTTGCCCGCAGACCCCCATCTCAAAATATTTTGTTCCAGAGACCCCCCAGAAGCAAAGATTTGAGTTACAAATGTTTGCTTTAAAAAAATACATATTCAAAGGTTTGCACTTAATGTTCACGATTTTTCAAAAAAATTGCAGATCTACAAGCTCATAGCGCGGAACTCGGTGCCGCGCTATGAGCTTGTAGATCTGCTATTTTTGAATAGCCATATATAAGAGGTTAAAGTGGTTAAAATGATTGTGATTCTATATTAACCCATTTTGCTGGGGACCCCTTGGAACCCCCCCAAGGACCCCTGGGGGTCCCGGGACGCCACTTTGAGATGGCTAGATGACTGGCAATGTTTCCATTGCGGTTACCTTTACTTTTGAGATCCAGGGCTTATCGGACGAGATCTGGGGGCTATATAGCCCCGAACGCCCATAATATCTAAAGTCCCCACTGCCCACCCCTGCACTGATTTCCCAAAAAATATTGCATATAGCCTGTTATACGAAAAACTAAGACAGACCCCACAGGACTCTTTAAGTTGTTCTTATGTGGCCGTGTTTCCTTTGAGGATGTGTTTTCCAGTTGTAAGCTGCTCTAAAACAGACTCATTCACCCATTACAATGTGGGGCATTTTCTCACTGTCTCACACAGTGAGAAGAAGATCACATCACACCAACACTCATAGCACTACACTGGCTGCCGATACAGGCCAGAGCCGATTTCAAGGTACTACTCCTGACCTATAAAGCCCTAAACGGACTTGCCCCATCCTACATGTCCAGTTTAATAGAACCGTACATCCCTGGACGTCCATTACGCTCCCAGGATGCTGGTCTCCTCACAGTCACAACATATAAATATAGCTGCAAGCAGCGATAATACGGGGCCAGGAGAGAGAAAGAGAAATGATAATAACTTTAACAGGTCAGTTCATGAAAGTCCTTGCGGTCTTGTTTCCAATGAGGGCCTGTGAGCAATTAGGGGTTAAGAGTCTTGCTTGTGTCGATGACAAATTTCATCGACACATTTGCTGACCTGGCCTGGAATCGTACCTGGGGCAACCAGAGCCTCTGGCTCCCTAGGCGGGCTCACTAACCACTCAGCTATGGCCGCCAGAGAGAGAGAGAGAGAGAGAGAGAGAGAGAGAGAGAGAGAGAGAGAGAGAGAGAGAGAGAGAGAGAGAGAGAGAGAGAGAGAGAGAGAGAGAGAGAGAGAGAGAGAGAGAGAGAGAGAGAGAGAGAGAGAGAGAGAGAGAGAGAGAGAGAGAGAGAGAGAGAGAGAGAGAGAGAGAGAGAGAGAGAGAGAGAGAGAGAGAGAGAGAGAGAGAGAGAGAGAAAATAGATTGAAGATAGAAACGGAATAGATTGAAGAGACAGAGACATGGAAACGGAATAGATTGAAGAGAGAGAGAGAGCCATGGAAACGGAATAGATTGAGTCATGTTTTTTGCAATTCAACTTAAATGAGTGTGCATCAAGTGAGGCTTGAACCAGCAACCTTGCGGTCGTGAGGCACTCTTAGGTAGCTGCAACACTACCTATAGTGCTATAGCTTTGTCCAGCCTGATGTTGTCTGTTGAGGATGACAAACGCTTGCCTTCTGTCATGACCCAAGCCCCTGTTTCACTAACACTAAGATCACTCGTTCACAAACCATTTACCAATGAAGAAATTGTACATCTCCTCAGAACCAAAACTAGTGAAAGCCGATCTACAAGCTCACAAACCATTAAAAGTTGTCAGATTGTACATCGGCTATTTTCACAATGAAGTATGTTATACATTGAAAAAACATACTCTCATTGCTATCTGAAAAGTTGTGAGATTGTAGATCAGCTGTATGTAAAAAACACTCAATTAAGTATTTCATGTTATCTTTAACAATTGCAGATGTATTCATTGATAGTCATGTTGTGTGAAATGCAACTTAGATGAAGTCTGCACCAAGTGAGGCTTGAACTGGTGACCTTCAGGTTGTGGGGCACACATTTAAGCGAGAAGCCACCAACAGACAAGAACCTGTGAAAGGAGATCACACAGATGATACAGTTTCACGCAAATAGCTGAAAAATCCTGGGTTTAAGTGTTTTTCAAACTGCTCAAGATTGCGGACAATCTAAGGGCGGTGCTTACTGGTCAACGTGATAGATGTGTTCCTCATTAGTCAAGGCACATGTGTAAGCAGGTCTAATGGCTGTCGGCCAAACGAGGCATGACTTTTGCCTGTTTAAAGTTTGCATTTTCAAAAAATTGCTATAGCGCCCCCGTTTGACCAATTGGAGTAAGATTGGTTTCAGTGATATTTGGAATGGCCCTTTACATTTCTGCAAAGTTTCAAAGAATGGTAAGTCTGCATGTATGTGTTAGGGGCAGATGAATAATTGTCATAAAACTGCAATATTCATTGGCTCATTAAAGCTTCATTTTTTCACTTATGGAAAATATTTTGCAAACGTTTTTTGGCATAGGTCCAAAGTTCATGTGTAAAAAGTTTCGTGCAGATTACTCAAAAATCCCAGGAGGAGATAGGTTTTAACTGTTTTTCATATAATTCAAAATGGTGGGAGATCTAAAGGTCAGAGGTCAAAAGTCAGAGTGTGAAAGTTGTTCAGCATGAGGAGACGCATGTGTGCATCGAAGTTTCATGGCTGTAGGTGAAACAGGGCATGAGTTGTACCTGTTCAAAGTTGGCATTTTTCAATTGAGTGCTATAGCGCCACCTTTTGACGAAAGATTGTGAGAATTATTTCTTGATCGTTTTTCATGACCATCTATCATATGGCCGAGTTTCATAAAAAGCGACTGCACGGTTCAGCCAGAACTGCCAAAAGTGGCAGAAGAAGAAACGGAATAATCAGAATAACAATACGGGTCCATGCTGGAAGCCTGGCCCCGTAATAAAGTAACAGTTGGGGGCAGAGCATTCACACATCGTGCCCCCTATCTCTGGAATTCTCTCCCTCAAGTTGTTAGAGATGCCGACTCTCTGGGCATTTTTAAATCTAGGCTAAAAACGTATCTTTTTTCCCTGCATTATGGCTCCCCCTAGTTTTATTGAACTTATTGCTTGGTTTACTGCCACGTTCTTGCACTATGGTTTTAAATATTGTTCCAAATGTATTCTCCTTCATTTTGTTTTTTTTCTTTTTTCTTTTCTTTGCTGTGTACTGCATGGTACCGTGTTTGACCATGCAGGCACATTTTACGGTGTGTTTCGACTACTATGTATTTTGTGTTGTGAAGTGCACAGAGACCCCTTGGGGTGATGTTGCACTATAAATAAAAATAAACTGAAACTGAAGAGAGTTCAGATATTATTAGAGTCCATGTTTCACCTCTTCTCTACTCATCTCCATATCATTAGTGGCCGAACCAATGACCACGGAGCGCGAGATTCGGCGCTCGTTAATTGCAAAATCGTGTCTGTCGGGTAGAAACCTTGTCTGTCCAAAGCTGTTATACTTTTCAGGATTGAAATAAAAAAACAGCAGATCTGCAAGCTCAAAACGTGTCGCTTCGCACTGTGTTTCGAGCTTGCAGATCTGCAATTTCTTAATTATTATTATTATTATACATTTTTCTGCCTTTTGTTGATAGATTCTTGAGTACACGAGTAGACAAGATAGACAGGAAAGAGGGAGAGAGAGGCGAGAGACAAGCAGCAAAGGTCGTCGCGGGGACGGGACTCCAACCTGCGACGCTTAAGAGCTGGTGGAATGGTTTAACCCTTTAAGACCGGGAACGCATCTGTGTCATTTTAAGATGTCTTTGGCTATATACATTTTTTTTTTTTCAATTGTGAAAATGTGTGCAAATCTTTAGGTTGAATATATATATATATACTTTTTTAAAGCGAAAGTTTTTAACTCAAATCTTTTTACAAATTCACAAAAAAAAAACTGTAAATCCTAACATTTTTTTTTTAATCTAAAGTTTTTTTTCATATTTTTTTTTACTTATGTTGCTCATAAGTAAAAAACTTATAGCGCGGCACTCGGTGCCGCGCTATGAGCTTGTATATCTGCTATTTTTTAATAGCCAATGAAATCTAAAGTGACATATATGCGTTTCCTTCCCAGCCTTAAAGGGTTAAGTGCAGATTTCACACACTCTCCTTCTGCTCCTGTCTGCCTCTGTTTGCTGATAACGATGCACCTGTTGTCGTGCAGAATGTTGGACATGGTTTGGTAAACGTCAGCGCTGTATTTATTTATACACTTACAGGCTGGGGCTGTTGTTGGAAGAACCAATTATTTTCCAACCTCTGGGTTCTCTCCAGTGTTGCCATTTTTTTGCGAGAGAAATAAGCACGCAGGTCATATGTAAAACAAGCCCAAAAGAAGCGACTCTATAGGCCACATGAGCAATTTAAACCTATATATATATATCGGCTATTTGAAAAATTGAAAATGGCAGATCTACAAGCTCAGAACGTGCCACGATGCGACGCGTGGTGAGCTTGTAGATCTGAGTGGTAGATCTGCGTGGTGAGCTTGTAGATCTGATCTGCTATTTCCCAAAATAAATCTTGGGGGAAAAAGTCTGGTACGGGATCCCTGGCACAAAATATTTCCCGTGGACAAAATACATATTAATTTGGGGGTTTCCTTGAGAAGACAGAAAAGCAAGCCTTAAGTTGCCATAATAAGCAGACATGGCAACGCTAGTGGTTCTCTCTCTCATTGTGGTATCTCTCTCTCTCTCTCTCTCTCTCTCTCTCTCTCTCTCTCTCTCTCTCTCTCTCTCTCTCTCTCTCTCTCTCTCTCTCTCTCTCATTACATATCCGGCCCAAACCAGTCACACCAGAGAGACAGAGGATAGAAATTCCTCTGGAGAAATAAATAGGATCTTGTGTTCTCAGCCTCACTAATTACAAGCTTTGAGATGAATAAATAAACACAATCACCACCATAAGACGCCATGCAGTGTTTATTCTCTCATTCCCACCACCATGCAGGGAATCACCACGAAGCGCCTGTGTGTCGTTCACTGGTCACATATTCTGTGCTGAGAGCGACTTCTTCTATTCAGTGTTGATTTTGACAGCACATTTTGACTTAGTTTTAGTCCTAGTCTTTTAAATATCATTCCATTTAGTTTTAGTCACATTTCAGTCATCTGAAATGTTTTAGTTTTAGTTTTTGTCTATAGTTCGGTCGACTAAATATCATCAGATTATAGTCAACTAAATCTACGGTTCATTTAGTCGACAAAAAATTGTTTTGTGCGGTGCCTTGATGGTGTCGTAATGATGGTGTCGTTGCATGCTGAAAATAGCAGATCTACAAGCCCATGTGAGCTTGTAGATCTGCTATTTTCAGAGCGCAACACCCGAGCGCAACCAAACATAAAATGTCTTGTGTCTTAGTTCTACTGGATCTCTTCTCCACTAGATCCCTCACTAACATTTTAGTCTAGTTTTTATTTGTTGACAAAATTGTCAATATATTTAGTCATAGTTTTAGTCATCGTAGCTTAGTTTATATTTCGTTTTTATTTAGTTTTCGTCAGTGAAAAGGTAGTCGACCAATATTTTTCGTCATAGTTTTAGTCGAGGAAACTGCTTCTATTGCAACATATTATTACATTTATTCTGTTTCCATTAATGGGACAGATGTATCCAGATGATGTGTTGCCGCCCTTTGGGTCTAAATCAGTGGTTGTCAGCATTTGCGCAGGAAACCAGGTTCAAATCCGGGGTAGAAGAGGAACATTACATAGACAGAGAAACAGACAGACAGAGAGACAGACTCAGACAGACACACTTAGCCCTTTAAGACCGGGAACGCATCTGTGTCATTTTAAGATTTCTTTGGCTCTATAAAAATAGCAGATCTACAAGCTCATAGCGCGGCACCGAGTGCCGCGCTACGAGCTTGTAGATCTGCTATTTAGTTTTTTTAATCGTGAAAATGTGTGCAAATTCTTTAGTTTGAATATATATATACTTTTTTAAAGCGAAATGTTTTAACTCAAATCTTTGCTTCTGGGGATTGTACAAATGTCTTCTAAATCCTAACAGTTTTTTTTTTTCCTAAAGTTTTTTACTTTATTTATTTTTTTACTTATGTTGCTATACTTTCAATGGTTTTCAAACTTTTTTCATGTCAAGAACCCCCAAAATAATATGCCAATAATATTTTGTACTTGTAAAAATAATTTGTATTTGTAAACACATTTTGCATTTTCTAAAAAAAATATTTGTACTCGTAAAAATAATATGTACTCGTAAAAATATTTTTTGCATTCGTAAAAAATATATTTGTACTCGTAAAAATAATATGTACTCGTAAATAAAATATTTGTCTTCGTAAATAAAATATTTGTATTCGTAAATAAGATATTTGTATTCATAAATAAAATATTTGTCTTCGTAAAACAAAGTTTTGTATTCGTAAGATAAAAATGTGTGTTGTAATTGTAGAATTACATTTACAATGAACATTGTGACCAGAAAAAAAACAACAGCTTGCTCGCTCGAAGATCTGTTCTACGGATTGCAAAACTTTATTTTTGGCACTCTGCACTTCCGGGTCTGAGCCAATCACGTGAGGCCTTTTCCACTACCCAATCATAAAGCTCCATAGGTCTCCATGGCAACATGGCAAACGGGGTTGCCATGTTGCAACCCCAAGAGTTTTAACTGCAACATAATTCCATTGCTCAGGAAATAAACAACGGATTACAATAATATAATATTCCCTTTAATCAGTAACATGTAGGTGATACCTATGTCTATCAAATATGGTTTTCTTGAAAGGCAATCAAAGGCTAGATCGAGTTTAGAAAGCAAACAGGTCATGTCTGGGGGCCTCAGTGCGGCTGCAGAGTTTGATTGAGTGTGAGACTAGGACCCACATGCCATATGTCAAAATGAGCGGCTTCATCGGGAATCGTGCGCATGTATTTTGCTAAGAGATTGGTTACATAGCTTAATTGATATTAATGTATTAGTGCATTAAATTTCCCCATCCACTTTGATGGGAAAATTAAAAAACTCGATTTCAAGTATTTTTTTTTCAAAAACTGTAAGGGCTAGAGTTACAAGACTTGGAGGGGAGGTTCATAATTTAATCCGAAATTATCAAAAAAAGAAATACACCAGTCGGCCTCATGGTGGCGCTATAAAAGCCCCCTTACGTTTTGGCCTATAACTTTTGAACCGTAGGTCGTAAAATAAAAATCTAACTCCCCATATAGGCCACGCCCATTTGCGTCAGGATAATTTTCCGCCATTTTGAATTTTCTTCAAAACACGCTTTTAGCTCCTCCTCCCACATATTTTGTCCAAATTTCACAAAAATCGGTACACATGATCTCTGGGCCCATGCGATAAACATATCCAAACAGGATTTTGATAATCCTTACTGTTCGTCCGTAAATGGCTTCCAAAGTTAGTGGGAGGGGCCTGTTTTACGAAACGTCCGGTCAATCCCAAATTTAAATCACATGTCGAGGGTGGTTTTCTCAACGAATCCCCAAAAGCATTTCCACTTTGACCCATAGGGGGCCTCACAAATGCACAAAACGTAACCGTTTGATGCAAAAACATGATATTTGGGGGGAACAATCCTTTCAAAATGTAATAAAAGCGATATCAGGAGTGACGTAACAATATGATTGGCCCGTTACATTTGTGGGAGGGGCCTATTTATTTAGTGGGAGGGGCCTATTTCTTAAAATCAAAACAGCACGCATCACGAAGGCAGGATCCGACCGGCACCCGATTCGAATGGCACGTCGCGCGGCCTGCGACGGTATTCCTCCCAGCGTATCCCTCGAGTCCCGGCGGCCGAGACCCGCGACCGGCGTCGGCGCAACCACACTTTACAATTTCCCAGAATTGCTACGCGTCTAGTTTTTATTAAAGTTGGAGACCTCGCACGGTAGTGGAATGTTCGGTCTATGAGCAGAGCAGCCCGTGTGTCAAATCGTTAGAGAGGGAAAAAAAAGTCACTTAACACTCTGGACCACCCTATAGTTGCATTACCTAGTTACTTTTAGTTAGCAGAAACAAAATAGCAGTTTCATGTTTTTGGTAAAAATTTACCTTTGAGAAAATGACGTGAACAAACACGGCTGTATTTGGGTAGGTTCTTGAACGTTAAATCTTTGTGTGGTACAGCTGAGATCCAAGCCATACTACGTCTCTTGAATAGCCTACATTGTTAGCCTCAAACTGTATTCAATCTTGAAGAGGAGAGCTGCGACAGCTTTCTCATAGACCAGCCACACATGTGCAGTGTGCAATGATCACTATGTAGTCGGCAAAGAAGTTAATGTTTACAAACACAAACCACCGTCACTCTCTAATCTTAAGCGTGTCTCTATGTACAGTCTGACCCCTCAAGGGCTGTAGCATCGAAAAGGTGGGCGTGGCGAACTTTTGGTGACGCGACGTTGGTACACCCTATAGGTCAGTAGCAGTGCTGTCAAGCCTATAATGCTGGAGGAGGAGGGGGGTGGGCGCTTTTTTGTAAAACAGGCCCCTCCCGCAAATTTTGGAAGCCATTTATGGAAGAACCGTATGGACTATCAAAATTCGGTTTGGAGATGTTTATCGCATGGGTCCAGAGATCATGTGTACCGATTTTTGTGAAATGTGGACCAAATATGTGGGAGGAGGAGCTAAAAGTGTGTTTTGAAGAAAATTCAAAATGGCGGAAAATGTATCCTAGCGCAAATGGGCGTGGCCTATATGGGGAGTTGCGTCATGACCCAAGGAATCTAGGGAAAAAAATATTTGTATTTTACGACCTACGGTTCAAGAGTTATAGGCCAAAACGTAAAGGGGGCTTTTATAGCGCCACCATGGGGCCGACTGCTGTATTTCTTTTTTTGATAATTTCGGAATAAATTATGAACCTCCCCTCCAAGTCTTGTAACTCTAGCCCTTACAGTTCTTGTAAAAAAAATACTTGAAATCGAGTTTTTTAATTTTCCCATTAAAGTGGATGGGGAAATTTAATGCACTAATAAATTAATATCAATTAAACCATGTAACCAATCTCTTAGCAAAATACACGCGCACGATTCCCGATGAAGCCGCTCATTTTGACATATGGCATGTGGGTCCTAGTCTCACACTCAATCAAACTCTGCAGCCGCACTGAGGCCCCCAGACATGACCTGTTTGTTTTCTAAACTCGATCTAGCCTTTGATTGCCTTTCAATAAAACCATATTTGATAGACATAGGTATCACCTGTTACTGATTATAGGGAATGTTATATTATTGTAATCCGTTGTTTATTTCCTGAGCAATGGAATTATGTTGCAGTTAAAACTCTTGGGGTTGCTGCAACATGGCAACCCCGTTTGCCATGTTGCCATGGAGACCTATGGAGCTTTATGATTGGGTAGTGGAAAAGGCCTCACGTGATTGGCTCAGACCTGGAAGTGCAGAGTGCCAAAAATAAAGTTTTGCAATCCGTAGAACAGATCTTCGAGCGAGCAAGCTGTTGTTTTTTTCTGGTCACAATGTTCATTGTAAATGTAATTCTACAATTACAACACACATTTTTATCTTACGAATACAAAACTTTGTTTTACGATGACAAATATTTTATTTACGAATACAAATATTTTATTTACGAATACAAATATTTTATTTACGAAGACAAATATTTTATTTACGAGTACATATTATTTTTACGAGTACAAATATTTTTTTTACGAATGCAAAAAATATTTTTACGAGTACATATTATTTTTACGAGTACAAATATTTTTTTTAGAAATGCAAAATGTGTTTACAAATACAAATTATTTTTACAAGTACAAAATATTATTGGCACTAATTTAAGCCCATAGCGGACCCCCTCCCATCTAAAAAAATGTTGTTCCAGGGACCCCCGGAAGCAAAGATTTGAGTTAAAAAATGATTTGCACACATTTTCAAGATTTTCCTAAAAAAATAGCAGATCTACAAGCTCATAGCGCGGCACTCGGTGCCGCGCTATGAGCTTATATATCTGCTATTTTTGAATAGCCAAAGAAATCTTAAAATGACACAGATGCGTTCCCTTCCCGGCCTTAAAGGGCAAGACCACTTTGGTAGAGGTTTGGGTTGTGTAGTTACCTTGCCATGATGTAACTCCAAAGGTGGACAAGAAATGAAAAATAATTGCTCCATTGATTAGAAATTGATAATTCAAAATATGCTCCCCATTGACTTACATTGTACACTGAAACAGCTTTCAAAGTCACTCTTTTAGCCCGTAAATTAACACAAACGAAGCTGATTCAGACAATATAGAACATCACCAAACCCAGTACTGTTTGTTTTTTTAATAAAAATGTCAACTTCCTGATGATTTTACTATTTGAAGATCCGGATCCGCCTATCCAGTCCGGGTTTTCTTTCTAATAAAAATAGCAAAATCAACAGGAACAGGAACACAACCCAAACCTCTACCAAAGTGGTCTTGCCCTTTAAAGGGTTAGACAGACAGACTCAGACGGACTTAGACAGACACAGACAGACAGACACAACGTGAACCATATAATAGTATTTCACTCGCGCCAAGAATAAGTTATTTGTATCCAGCAACGATCAAGTGCACACACTCCCTACAGAGAGGCTTTGGTGTGGGATAAGATTTGTAAGGAGATAATATTATGTGTGCCATCTCTCCAGATGCTGTGGTCTTGCTCTCATACAAGGAATTCACAGCAGAGGCTTTTCAAATTGAGTTTTTGTTGTGCCGCATTGTTGCATTAGTGGAGTTCTGTGTTGTGGGGCTGCATTGTGCTGCTTTTATCCAGTGGTGGAAAAAGCTCACATTTTTTTACTTAAGTAAAAGTATCAATAGTGCAATGTAGAAATACTCTGTTACAAGTAAAAGTCCAGTAATCAAAATTGACTTGAGTAAATGTACAAGAGTATTGGCATCAAAATGTACCAAAAGTAAGAGTACTCATTGTGTAGAATGTCCCATTTCACAAGTTCAAAATATATACAAATGTTTTGAAAATAGCAGATCTACAAGCTCACAATGCGTCGCACCGCGACGCATTGTGAGCTTGTAGATCGGCTATTTTCAAATGGCCGAAATGTATATAGGGCTGAAGTGGTTAATGATAATGTATGTTTTGTAATAATAATCACAATCTACAAAGTAACTAGTAACTAAAGTTGTCAAATAATTGTAGTGGAGTAAAAGTACAATATTTGCCTCTGAGATGTATAGTGGAGTAGAAGTAAAAGTATTGGAAATTGGAAATACTCCAGTAAAGTAAAAAATAGTCAAAAGTGTAGTTAAGTACAGTACTTGAGTAAATGTATTTAGTTACTTCACACCACTGCATATAATCTTGGTATATTGTATATACATCAAACTATTGCTTTTCTTCTCAGTATAGCTGCCACTGCAGAGACTTTGTTGTTGGCTGTTTGAAAATATAATACAGTTATAGTTGGCTGCTGGCCTCTCACCGCGGTGAGAAAAGAAGAAGTAATGCAGAGAAAATAAATTAGATATAACTCCACCAGGTGCATGCAAGAGTTTAGAATAGTTTTTTTACCAACAAAAATTGCACAATTGGGTGCCTATGGGCTCGTCATATATACCCACGGGACTGGACTGGAGAGAGTGAGTATCAGCAAATATGAGAGACGGAGCGCGTCTGATGCAGAGAATGAGAGTGGAAGGCAATTTACTCCATTAAAGGAGGACTTCACCCAAAAAATTACATATTTTCTATCAATTGCACACCCCATGAAGCCTTGAATTCATGGATTTATTTTTGTTTTTGTTGCATTCCTTAGCCAATAATTAGATGACCGGGTGTGTATCCGGTAGGAGACACAAATAATCTACTTTGTGTCTCCTACCGGATCCATTAGCCGGTAGGAGACGGGAATCAAATTATTGGCTTAGGAATGTGACAAAAACTAAAATAAATCCGTGGATTCAATGCTTCATGGGGTGTGCAATTAATAGAAAATAAGTCATTTTTTTGGGTGAACTACTCCTTTAAGACTGGGACCGCATCTGTGTCATTTTTAAGATTTCTTTAGGCTATTCAAAAATAGCAGATATACAAGCTCGTAGCGCGGCACCGAGTGCCGCGCTAAGACCTTGTAGATCTGCTATTTTTGAAAAATCGTGAACATTAAGTGCAAATCTTTGAATATATATATGTTTTTAAAGTGGAGGTTTGTAACTCAAATCTTTGCTTCATGGGGGTACGTGGAAGAAAACCTCTTAAGATGGGGGTCCGTGACCCACGTACATATCTAAAAATGTTTTCTAAATCCTAAATACAGTAGTATGTTGCTATATCAGTGGGGCTCCAACTTCTCCATGTCAAGGACCCCCCAAAATGACATGTTTTTGTCCGTGAACCCCCCCCCCCCCCCATCTCAAAATATGTTGTTAAAGGGACCCCCACAAAAGCACATATCAGACTTAAAAATGTTCACTCTAAAACACAAATGTTTGATTGATGACAGTTGATTTTTCCCCCAAATAAATGCAAATCTACAAGCTGCTGTGCTTTGAGCTTGTATATCTGTTATTTTTTGAATAGGGAAAGAAATCTAAATGGTTTTAACTATGAACTCTATACCCAGAAAGAACCGTGGCTCTGCCAATCACTCAACCCCCATATACCACCGCCTGACAAATGGCCCTCCGTCCGTCTGTCCGTCCGTCTGTGGGCTACAGTGAATGAATGCAGAGAGCCTGACGCTTAGCATCAGGCTCTCTCCACAGCTTTAATGACATCTCTGGGTAGAATGTGATTGAATCATTGTGATGGTTTCCAGCAGGTTTAGCACTGCCTCAGGCCCTGATACCTCTTTATGATAAACCTCTGGCTTCATGGGCCATTTCCCTCCCCCCCCTTATCAAGCTGTGTGTGTGTGTGTGTGTGTGTGTGTGTGTGTGTGTGTGTGTGTGTGTGTGTGTGTGTGTGTGTGTGTGTGTGTGTGTGTGTGTGTGTGTGTGTGTGTGTGTGTGTGTGTGTGTGTGTGTGTGTGTGTGTGTGTGTGTGTGTGTGTGTGTGCGTGCGTGCGTGCGTGCGTGCGTGCGTGCGTGCGTGCGTGCGCCCAGTGGTTCTCAAACCCATTTGAAAATATATGCCAGGGACCCCCAATAAGAGAAGATTTTTTACGGAATTAGCAGTGATTCTCAACCATTTTAATTTCAAGGACCCCCAGATTGACATGCATTAGGGCTACCGAACCCCATTTAATGGCATTTCTATCTCTGGGACCCCACTTTCTGTTGTAAAATCAATGTTAATGTAACTCTTGAGAGTGTGCAAATGGAACCAAATGGACCCGTTAGGGTCCATTTGGTTCCATGTGCACACTCTCAGAGTTACAGACCCATAAGGGTACATTTGGTTCCTAACTATCCATCATTTAGCTGGGGACCCCCTGGAACTCCCTCAAGTACCCCTGGGGGTCCCCGGACCCCACTTTGAGAACCGATGGTCAAGCCAACACCAACGCAGCTCTCCTGGATCGCTGCCCTCCACACTCTCCTATCTAACATCAGGGTCTTGAGCTCCCTACAGAGTTGGATGCACTTGTGTTGCAGTGCATCTCTACGTAGGTGGTGCAGCTTCTTGCCTTTCCTGGCTTCACCGTGGGTTGGCTCCCATAGAGTCAGCTTGTTTTGCCTCGAGTTCTGAGTGCCTGACGTGTTCGTTCCAGAGGGAAGCCGTTCTGTGAGTTTCTCAGTAGACGGTCTAAAGATGGGTCTGAGACAGGCTGAGGATCATCCTGTTAGCTGTCTTGGCGACTTGTGAGCTCAGGCTGATGCCCCGATAGTTGTCCATCTTTGGCGAGGTCGCCTGACTTTGGTACTGGAACGATGATCATTGTTGTGCGCCACAGCTCCGGCTGCTCCCACAGACGTGTGTGATTTGTTGATGAAATCCAACACCACCTCGTCTATGGGCAAATATTTTTCACAGCCTCTGGTGTCACTCCATCCTCCCCGCATCCTCTTGCTAGTAGCCTTGGCCCCCTGGTACTCATCCTTAGTGAGTATTATACATCTTATATATAAGGTCAAGGTCAAGGTCTTTATTAGTGTCCCAAAAGGGCAAATAGTTTTACAGCCGGAGTAGTGGTTTAAAACATACACAGAATACAGGACAACAAACAAACGCCATAGCATAAAACATAAGTCTGGGCGCAACTAGTGCAAGATCTGAGACAAAGGGCCGCGTTCAGAGGTATACATCAGAGATATAAAGTGCCGGGCATAAAGTGCTTGTTTCATCCTCGTCATCATCATCATTATCAAAGTGCAAGAGATAAAGATAAAGTGCAAGAGATAGAACGAAGGGCTCTATTCAGAGAATAAAGTGCCGGACATAAAGTGCTTGTTTTCGTCATCATCATCTATAGCATAATGCACGAGATAAAGTGCAAGAGATAAAACAACAGGTATATTCAGAGATATAAAGTGCCGGTCGTAAAGTGCATGTTTCATCATCATCTCATCATCATCAAAGTGCAAGAGATAAAGTGCAAGAATATATATGTGATGCATATATATATATATATATATATATATATATATATATATATATATATATAGATATATATATAGATAAAGTGCAAGAATATATATGTGATGCATATATATATATATATATATATGCATCACAAATATTCTAGATTATGATCTACAAGCTCTACAAGAGGTAACTTGCTGTGAAATGATGTGTTTTGTGATGCAAAAGTAGCAAAAATATTTGACCAATGAAACGTGACCTATATTCAAAAGAGCTTAAAAGGATAGTTCACCCCCAAAATGACCTTTTTTTCTCCATCGATTAGTCACCCCATGGAGATTTTTTTTGTTTTTGTCTCATTCCTAAGACAATAATTTGATGACTGGCAGCGGTTCCGGCAGGAGACACAAAGAGTCTCATTTGTGTCTCCTACCGGAACCGCTGCCCACCGGTCCACTGGTCATCAAATTATAAAAGTCTTAGTAATGTGACAAAAACTAAAACATATCCATGAATTCAAGTCTCCATGGGGTGACGAATACATAGAAAAAAATAACTATCCTTTAAAATAATAATCTTTAGTTATTATTTAGTTTCAAGCTGTTATTAATACGTGTGTTCCGTGTGTGGCTCTTGTCAATAATGAGTTCTCATGTGAATCCAAAGGTTATTTATTTTAATTTAATATCTGTTTCGGACACAGAAGGTTAAGTTTCCACAGCAACGTTATATGTTTTTTAATCCTCCTGCACTTTCTCTCTGTTTCTATTAAAGACTGAACGCACTGATAATCCTCCTAATCCTTCTCCTGTGCAGAATGCTGTGTAGGAGAGTCGTCAGCCACAGCACTTTCACTAGTGTCTTAACCCAGTAAGGCCGGGAAACCACCTGTGTCATTTTAAGATGTCTTTGGCTATTTAAAAATATCAGATCTACAAGCTCATAGCGTGGCACCGAGTGCCGCGCTATGAGCTTGCAGATCTGCTATTTTTCTTTTATAAATCCTGAAAATGTGTACAAATCTTTGAATATATATTTTTTAAAGCGAACATTTTAACTCAAATATTTGCTTCTGGGGATTGTACAAATGTCGGTTTAAAAAAAAATGATGTTGCTACAATATCAGTGGTTCTCAAACTTTTTTCATGTCAAGGACCCCCAAAATGATATGTGTTTGGCCCCATCTCAAAATATGTTGTTCCTGGGACCCCCAGAAGCAAAGGTTTTAGTTAAAAAATGTCGCTTTAAAAAATAATATCTTCAAAGATTTGCACACATTTTCAAGATTAAAAAATAAATAGCAGATCTACAAGCTCATAGCGCGGCACTCGGTGCCGCGTTATGAGCTTGTAGATCGGCTATTTTTGAATAGCCAAAGAAATGTAAGAATGACACAGATGCGTTCCCGGTATAAAAGGGTTAACCAGTCTTGATAATGAGCCTCCAGAGAAGCCTCCTAAAAAGTTAATGTGGCCTGATGATAAATAGTGAATGAGGCCCATATGCCACGACTTACTCTAGCTCTCTAATTCATTAAGACTGTGATCTTTTGCATATTAACAAAATAGCTGCTATTTTTGGGGGAAAAAATCATCACTCCCATCTGTGCTTCTGGGGGTCCATGGAACAACATTTTTTGAGATGGAGGTCCACGGCCAAATACATATCATTTTGGGGGTCCTTGACATGGAAAAGTTGGAGCACTATTCTGCCCTGCCAAGGTAAAGTGCAGTAACTACGTTTTTGGACACACCGACTTATTTGTGTATCCCAAAGGTCAAATTAGCCTTTGTGATTTTGGGGGATAAACAATTACCTCAAGAAAAGATGTCAAATTGGTGTAATATCACTTATATGCCATTTTTCAGTGATTTTTCTTTTCGTAGTTAATGCACTTTACCTTGGCAGGGCAGTATTGATAGAGCTATGTATTTAGTCGTGGACCCCCATCTCAAAATGTTTTGTTCCAGGAATATTTTTCGCTTTGAAAAATATATATTCAAAGATTTGAACACATGTTCAAAAATGTTTTTTCAAAAATAGCAGATCTACAAACTCATAGCGCGCCACATAAATCTTAAAATGACACAGATGCGTTCCCGGTCTTAATGGGTTAAGACCTGAGGCCGATTCTACAATGCCTTCTAAAATCAGTATAGTTCTCAAACTTTCACAATGTTTAAAACATGTTAAAAAATAGCAGATGTACAAGCTGCGCGGCCCTCGGTGCTGCGCTGCGTAGCTTGAACATCTGCTATTTTTGAACAGCCAACTCTAAAAAAAAAATCTTAAACGGCACAGACGCTCTCACGGTTTTAACGGGCTATAGTCACATTTCACATTTGGAGAAACTATAAGACTCTTTCACAAAATGAAAACGAATGGAGGCCTCGACAAACAACAGAATTAATCAACAACTAATAACACAGCTGTTTCAGAGATTGAGCATTTTGCGAGAGCCAGGAATAGGATTCCTTTTCCCTCTAAACCGTTAAGACCGGGAACGCATCTGTGTGTCATTCTAAGATTTATCTGGGCTGTTAAAAAAATAGCAGATATACAAGCTCATAGCGCGGCACCGAGTGCCGCGCTGAGCTTGTAGATCTGATATTTATTTGTTTTTGGGGGGGGGGGGGGGGTGTGCAAATCTTTGAATATATATCTACATTTTTAACTCAAATCTTTGCTTCTGGGGGGGTCCCTAGAAAAAATATTTTCAGATGGGGGTCCGCGGCCAAATACATATCATGGGTGGTCCTTGACATGAAAAAGTAGCACCACTGATATATATATATATATATTTTTTTTTAAAGGTTAGGATTTAGAAGACATTTGTAGAATTTCCCCAGAAGCAAAAAGATTTGAGTTAAAAATCTTTGCTTTAAAAAATATATATTCAAAGATTTGCACACATTTTCACGATCAAATAAATAAATAGCAGATCTGCAAGCTCGTAGCGCGGCACTCGGTGCTGCGCTATGAGCTTGTAGATCTGCTATTGTTGAACAGCCAAAGGAATCTAAAAATGACACACCAGATGCGTTCGCGGTCTTAATGAGCTAATTGGAGCAAATGAATGATTTAGCTGCACATAAGCTGACTCAAGGCGCCCATTGCGACTAATCTTTATCAAGCTACGCTCTGATAGATGCGGAAATGAAAAGCGCCCCAAAAAAAACACGAATGGAGGGAACATTTTGATGCATATTTTGAAGGTGAATACATTTCCATGCTTGATTCCCTGAATTGCTACTTTTCTAATTGACTTTGATTTATGGCTGAGGCAGAGGCACACTACAGCTTCTTGGAAGGGTTGCCATGTCTGCTTATTATAAGTGACTTTGAGCTTGTTTTTCTGTCGCTTGCAAATTATTGGTAGTTTGCGGATTGGGTCTTTTTTTGGGCTTGTTTCTAAAGTGTATAGTTGCTTATTTGGGGGTTTGCTTCCTAATGTTGTTTTTTCATGTCAAAGAACCCCGCTTTAATATGTATCTGTCCGCAGAACCTCATGTGAGAATATTTTGTGCCATGGAGGCACAAAATGGGGGGGGGGGGGTCCCCCCATACAACATTTGTGTTGTTAAAATGTTACAGATATATTCAAAGATATTTCCCTTATTTTTTCTCCAATATTTTTTGAAAATAGCAGATCTACAAGCTCACAACGTGTCGCATGGCGACACGTTGTGAGCTTGAAGATCTGCTATTTTCAAATAGTTTATGTACAGTGGTAAAACTTACAATAGCCTATTAATAGTCGCTTCTTTTTGGACTTGTTTTCATAGACCTGTCACCTGGCCTGGCCGCTTGTTTCTCTCACTGAATCTGGCAACGCAGCGTCTTGGCCACGGCACAGCGGCCTGGCGGCTAATTGAGAGCGCTGTATGTAAATCATTACTGGCTTGTAGAACAGGAGGCCTGGGACAGAACAGGACAGGCACCGCTTAATTGTTGTCACAGACCAGGAAGGCCGGGACAGCCACGTATTATTCAATAGTAACTAGATTCTACCAATTAGAGACCCGCCCTGCCTGCCTTGCGATTGGCTCAATGCAAGAACGAGAAAACAAGGACTCCGCCCCCAGAGGGGACGGTGGGGCCGTTGCCAATACAGCCCCAAAACCCTATTTCTTCAGCTGGTAGTGGCGTGCCTTGCTGAGCATTAAAGGACGACTTCACCGCTTTTCAACCTATCTTCATATAATTGGTCCTCACTAATACTCATGATAAAATGGAAAAAAAAAAAATCTACTCGGTCTGTGTCTCATAGGAGGGCTGTGGACAGTTCAGAAACCCGTCTACCAGTGACGTAATCGTTAGGCATGATTTTTTTTTCCAACAAGATTTCACATTTTTTATTTCGAGAACAATGGCTTCTTTTATTGCATTGCAACTTTCCAGGAATAGAAAGCCTGCAGTTTCTATTAGCTTGGATTCCCCATTGATGATGTCACTGGTAGACGGGACTCTGAACTGTCCACAGCCCTCTTATGAGACACAGGCCGAGTAGATTTTTTTTTTACCATTTTATCATGAGTATTAGTGGGGACCAATTATGTGAAGATAGGTTGAAAAGCGGTGAAGTCGTCCTTTAATGGTCTGCCGACTCCAGTCCCCTGGGAGCAAATCCTAGCCTGATTATCAGACAGAAGCTGCGTGGGGCTTCAGTCTGACATTGGCTGCAGTGTCCGCGATTCCGCGAGGGAGGGGATTCGAATTTCCCTAAACCAATCACAAGAGATTCACGATTCCGCCTACATCTGACGTCATCGTACAGCTTGTTTTAGCAGATATTCACTGATTGGCTTGTCGTTAGACCACTCCCACCTCCGACTCTGATTTGTCAGGTATCTCTTCGATCGCGAAAAGCCAAAGGCTGACATTATAATGCCAGACCAAGAGGAGCTCACTCAGAGAGTGGGCGGGGTCTATGGGCTGGAACCAGGCTAAGCAAATCCCGCTGCTGGCACTCTTTTTCCGGCAAGTTCAACTATTTAATACAAGCTTCTACTTCTGACATTCTGCATAATGACTTTACCTTTGGTACTTTAAGTATATTTTGATGCCAGTACTTACATTTCATTTGTATTTTTGATTATACAATTTTTTTCCCCCACGATTTTGCAACCCCATTTTTTTCACCCCCCAGTGCCAATTGTCTTAGTAATCCTGGGCGCTACACTCGCTCTGCCAGCCTAGGGAGAGCCCAGAGCCGAGCTCATGCCTCCATCAATGCATGAGAGCTAACAAGCCTATCACCTGACAGGGGGGAGTTTCCCTGGTAGGACGTAGTGCGTGGAAGGAACACGTTTTTCCAACCAGTTCCTTTCCCCTCCATCAGGCTTTTTTACTTAAATTTGTAATACTGGCCTTTTATTTGTATTTCTACATCAGGGGTCTTCAACAGGGGGTCCGGGACCCCTAGGGGGTCCTCAGAGTTACTTCAGGGGGTCCACCAAATCTTTGTTTGATATATTATTTGTTTCCTTAACTTCAACCCTAGCATCCCCATTCTGAAGAGAACTTTAGCCAAAAATAGCAGATCTACAAGCTCACAACGCCTCGCGCTGCGAGGCGTTGTGAGCTTGTAGATCTGCTATTTTTGGCAAAGAGGTATAGGTGTAGAGGGAAAAAAAGAGCAGACCAAGTAAACAAAAAAAGTTGAATATGAAATTAAATGTTATACAATATAGAGGGGGTCCCAACTTTATCTGTGTCTCAACTAGGGGGTCCTTGGGCTGAAAACGTCGAAGACCCCTGTTCTACATGATGGTATTGATACCTTTAGCCTACTTAAGTAAAACCTTTTCCACCTCTGAACACATGTGTGCAGCCAATCACTACGGCTGATGACACATTTAAACAGTACAGCAGCAGCAAATGAACAGTAATCTGAGTTCCCAGACGTTTTCGCCAGCTCTGGCGAGGAACTTCTGGGCCAGAGCCCTGGTATTTGTGGGCGGGATGTAACTTACGCTCAGAATCTGAGCGGACACGCCTCTTACCGGTCTGAGAGCTGTGCAACTCGTCTAAAAAGTCCGACGAGAGGCAAACAGCAGTACACAACAATGGCGGCCGCAATTTCTCAAGGAGACATTGCTTCCCGTCGATCCTATTTAGATGCAACACCCACTGCATGTGGATCCCGCCCCCTTTTCTACATTGGCTGTTGATTTGAATCACAACGCAGTGGCCGCGCCCCTGTTGTCCAGGCTCCAAGCCGAATACTCCCAGACTAAATGAACAGAGACCCAAACGTAAAGTTTATTTGCTGCTGCTGCTGCTGTGAGGAACAAGGTAGCAAAATGCCCTCTGTCCTCCGTAAACAGAAGCAGCACCTCGTCGGACAATACTTAGCAGCCTAAAGATGATCAATGAAGACGGGTTTCCCGGTTCATTTAGGCCTGGATTGTTTACACTTATAGTCCCCAAGATGTAATTGCTTCTTCTTTAAGTAATTCCATTATGTCTGACCCTTCTGCTCCTTCTGGGCGTTGGACACAGAATAACCCTTTAACACCGGGAAGGCGTCTGTGTCATTTTAGAATTTTTTAGCCTTGGCTATTTAAACATAGCAGATCTACAACCTCACAGCGTGGCACGATATGAGCTTGTACATCTGCTATTTTTGAACATTTTTTTAAAAGCACAAGGGCCGTCACCAGAGGGGTAGACACACAGCCTTTGCACAAAATTCCTTTTCAGTTCAAGGAAGCGCAATTTGGAACAATCTGCCCACTAACATAAGAGAGAGTCCATCCTTTACGTCTTTAAAGGTTCAACTAAAAGGATGGATCATGGACAATCAAACATGTGAACCTTTTTAAATAGGCTTAAATGTAGTTAGTTAGTTCGTTTTCCTGAGTCTCTGGTAGGCCTATTTTAGGTCAAAACTAGGCCTTTTTTACTGTTGCTTTTTTTTCTTTTCTGTTTGTTTTTTTTTTCTTTTCTGTTTGTACCCTTTTCGTAATGTTTATATGTGCTCTTTTTCTAATTGTTTTCTGTATGGGGACTACGGCTGGAAATTACCATCCTTGCTAATTCCGGTGTATTTGTGGTGTTCATTAATGTGTGCTGTCCCTCCCTAATAAAACTATACTGTAAATACATTAAAACCTTGAAAGCGTTTGAAATATTCAAAAAAATGTTACATTTTCGAACACAAATCTTCTCTTCTGGGGGTCCCAGGCACAAAAACATTTCAGATGGGGGGGTCCACGGCCAAATATATATACATTTTGGGGGTCCTTGGCACGAAAAAGTATGAGAACTACTGATTTAGAAGGCATTAGAATGGGCCTGAGGTCTGAATGTGATAAGGAAGAGGACATAGCAGTGAATAATGACTATTCACCTGCCTCCCTACTGGCTCATTGGCTGACTTTCCCTTTTTCCCCTCCTCCTCCTCTGTAATGAATGGATTGAGGATCTGGTCCGATGACCTTCACCACTAGATAGCAGTGGTGGAAAGTAACTAAGTACATTTACTTAAGTACTGTACTTAAGTACAATTATGAGGTATTTGTACTTTACTTGAGTATTTCCAATTTCCGATACTTTTACTTCTACTCCACTACATCTCAGAGGCAAATATTGTACTTTTACTCCACTACAATTATTTGACAACTTTAGTTACTAGTTACTTTTCAGATCTAAACTATGATATAAGGAAACATACATTAACCACTTTAACCCTATTTTATACCTAGGCTATTTGAAAATAGCCGATCTACAAGCTCACAACGCGTCGCGATGCGACGCGTTGTGAGCTTGTAGATCTGCTATTTTCAAATATTTAGTACTTTTACTTTTGGTACTTTAAGTACATTTTGATGCCAATACTTTTGAACTTTTACTCAAGTAAATTTTTAATTTTGGACTTTTACTTGTAACAGAGTATTTTTATATTGCAGTATTGGTACTTTTACTTAAGTAAAGAATTTGAGTACTTTTTCCACCACCGCTAGATAGACAAAATGATGAGAAATGCAGCATTCTCTCCCCACGCACATTATAAAAAGATCATTGATATGTTTTCACGGCATGTTCCTTATCGTCTCTGTCAGCGTAGAGACCTCATATGTCCAAAAACAAGGGTCTAGCATTCGGGTGGTGGAAAGTAACTATAAGTACATTTACTTAAGTACTGTACTTAAGTACAATTTTTGAGGAATTTCTACTTTACCTGAGTATTTCCTGTTTGCAATACTTTTTACTTCTACTCCACTACATCTCAGAGGCAAATATTGTACTTTTACTCCACTACAATTATTTGAAAACTTTAGTTACCAGTTACTTTTCAGATATAAATTATGATATTATGAAACATACATTAACAACTTAAGCCCTATTTTATACATAGGCTATTTGAAAATAGACGATCTACAAGCTCACAACGTGTCGCAATGCGACGCGTTGTGAGCTTGTAGATCTGCTATTTTCAAACATTCTAGTACTTTTACTTTTGGTATTAGTATATTTTGATGCCAATACTGTTTTACTGTTACTCAAGTAACATTTTTGAACACAGGCCTTTTACTTGTAACAGAGTATTTTTATATTGCGGTATTGCTACTTTTACTTGAGTAAAATATCTGAGTATTTCTTCCACCACTTCTAGCATTCGGCTTGTAAATTCGTGACAGAAGCAATTAGGCTCCATTCAAGCGGATGGGTTTTTGGCCCAACTGTACACTTGGTGTTACCTTTAATAAGCATTGCCATAAATACTATATGCTTCCAGTCGCTAATTTAAAGTCTTCTTTCAATCACCAAGATATGCGTTTTGGTAAACTATGGTCCCATTTATTTTAAAATGAATGATAAAGTAGGGTATGTTTCTAGGGTTTCTACTGGTCCTACCGAGTGAAGACCCGCCCTCGCTGCCGTTTCAGCCAATAGCATTGATTCCCGTTTGCATTTTGGTGCCGGATATTTGAAATCGCGGAGAAATGGTCTTCATTTACGGCCTGTAGAAACCAGGGGCGTAACGTTGTCCATATTTATGAGTGGTGCCAGCCACTCCTATACAGTACACTTGACCGTGTGTGTGTGTGTGTCTGTGTCCGTCCGTCCGTCCGTCCGTCCGTCCGTCTGTATGTTTGAGCATTGCCTCAACAGCTGCAGCTGATTGCAACCAGTTACACTCATTCAAAGGCACCACTCTCTTCACACTGGGTGTGATTATTTTTTACGATCTATGGTCCCTTTCAGGATTCAAATTCAAAAATAGCAGAAGTAGCAGATCTACAAGCTCAATTTCGAGCTTGTAGATCTGCTACATTTGATGCGTTTGTGTGAGGCTGTAGTCTGATCGAGTAGGGCGTTAATTTACGCGGGGGAAAAAAACACAAAAAGATCATATTATGGAGATAAGAGGTTTCTGCCCGTTATATTCCTTCAGCAATATGTCACATGACCTTTCTTCTTCTTCTGGTGGAGAGAAGACATTGTGTTTTTTCTACCTCGTTTTCTTTTCATCTGTACAGAACGCCAATTCTCATTTTTAATCCATTAAGACCGGGGAATGCATCTGTGTCATTTCAAGATTCCTTTGGCTATTCAAAAATAGCAGATCTACAAGCTCATAGCTCGGCACCGAGTGCCACGCTATGAGCTTGTAGATCTGCTATTTTTGGAAAAATCTGGGAAAATCTGTGCAAATCTTTGAATATACAGTATATATATATATATATATATATATATATATATATATATATATATATATATATATATATATGTTTTAAAGCAAATATTTTTAACTTCGATCTGTGCTTCGGGGGGTCCCTAGAACAACAAATTTTGAGATCGGGGTCCGCGGCCAAATACATATAATTTTGGGTGGTCCTTGACATGGAAAAGTTGGAGCACCACTGTTATAGCAACATACTGTTAGGATTTACAAAACATATGATATGTATTTGGCCGCGGACCCCCATCACAACATGTTTTGTTCCAGGGACCCCACCCAGAAGCAAAGATTTGAGTTACAAATGTTCGCTTTAAAAATATATATATATTCAAAGATTTGCACACATTTTCCCAATTTTTCAAAAAAAATAGTAGATCTACAAGCTCATAGCGCGGCACTCGGTGCCGCGCTATGAGCTTGTAGATCTGCTATTTTTGAATAGCCAAATAAATCTGACACAGATGCGTTCCCGGCTTGAATGGGCTAATCTGGAATGTGCATTCAGTCCATGTAAATCAGACAGTGATATGTGATCCTCTCTCTCTCAGCGTGTTGGATCACACAGCTCTATACTTGTCTCGTCTGTCTGCTGTAACCCGGTGTAGTTACAATGGCTTTGATGAAACATTCTCATCTTCCTCCTATAGCTGCACCCTCTTTTCTTTTGGCATCAGCTTCCCTTCTATTCTCTCTAACTGATTGAAATTCCCTGGATGTCTGACGGTGTATTCTGAGACGGGATGGGCGGTCTCCTTCGGGACAATGGATGCGGTTATAGGTGTTTTGTGTCGGGATATAAGTGTGCCGTACCACCATAGTCAGTGGTGGAAAGTAACTAAGTACATTTACTTAAGTACTGTACTTAAGTACAATTTTGAGGTATTTGTACTTTACTTGAGTATTTCCAATTTCCAATACTTTTACTTCTACTCCACTACATCTCAGAGGCAAATATTGTACTTTTACTCCACTACATTTACTTGACAACTTTAGTTACTAGTTACTTTTCAGATATAAATTATGATATAATGAAACATACACTAACCACTTTAAACCTATTTTAAACCTAGGCTATTTGAAAATAGCAGATCTACAAGCTCACAACGCGTCGCATCGCGACGCGTTGTGAGCTTGTAGATCTGCTATTTTCAAATATTTAGTGCTTTTACTTTTGGTACTTTTTGATGCCAATACTTTTGTACTTTTACTCAAGTAATTTTATTATTCTGGAATTTTACTTGTAACAGAGTATTTTTATATTGCAGTATTGGTACTTTTACTTAAGTAAAGAATTTAAGTACTTTTTCCACCACTGACCATAGTCCGCTGGTGGTGGGGATACTTTTGAAGCGAGCTCGACGTAGCAGACAAAAAGCAGTGATTGAAGTGCTCACATTAATTAGTAAAAGTATCAATAGTGCAATATGGAAATAGTCTGTATTTCTAAGTAAAAGTCTGGTACTCAAAATGTAGGCTACTTGAGTAAAAATACAAAAGTATATTGGCATCAAAATATACTTTAAGTAGCTACCAACAGGACAAGTACTCATTATGCGGAATGTACCCTTTCACAAGTTATCATATGTATAAAATGTATAAAAATCTTTTGAAAATAGCCGATCTACAAGGTCACGCGCTGTGAGCTTGTAGATCGGCTATTTTCAAATAACCGAAGTATACTGTATATAGGGCTGAAGTAGTCAATGTATGTGTAGTAGTAAGTAATTAGCAACTAAGGTTTTCAAATAATTGTAGTGGAGTAAAAGTACAATATTTGCCTCTGAGATGTAGTGGGGTAGCAGTAAAAGTGTTGAAAATTGGAAATCCTCCATTAAAGTAATAAATGTACTTAGTTACTTTACACCACTGCCAAAAAGCTGCAAAAAGTAATGCTATAAAATACCAGGATAAAAAAAAATGCAGAAGGCGCCAGATGGTCTGGAAAGTCACTTAGAAATGTGTGGTAAAACCATGCTAATTTATTTAAGCTAATTTACAGTGCATGTTGACTCTACTAATTACTCACTAATTACAATGATTGTGCTCTTTTTTTCCATCCCCAAGCTAGTGTCTGTTATGTCGTTATCGTACACTGTATGCTCTGTTATGTACACTGTATGCTCCTAACTGTGCAAACGTTGAATATTATGAACAATATCAGTGGTGGAAAGTAACTAATTACATTTACTCAAGTACTGCACTCAATTTTGAGGTACTTTTACTTTACTGTAGTATTTCCAATTGTCAGTACTTTTATTCCACTCCACTACATCTCAGAGGCAAATATTGTACTTTTACTCCATTACAATTATTTGAAAACTTTAGCTACCAGTTACTTTGCAGTTATAAATTATTATATTTTAAAACATACATTAACCACTTCAGCCCTATTTTATACATTTACACTATTTGAAAATAGCAGATCTACAAGCTCACAACGCGTCGCATCGCGACGCGTTGTGAGCTTGTAGATCGGCTATTTTCAAACATTTTAGTACTTTTACTTTTGGTACTTTAAGTACATTTTGATACCAATACTCTTGTACTTTTACTCAAGTTCATTTTGAATTCCGGACTTTTACTTGTAACAGAATATTTCTACATTGCAGCATTGATACTTTTACTTAAGTAAGAAATGTGAGTACCGAGTACCACTGAACAATATCAGTAACACGTCTTTTTCCAATTGAGAATAACATAATTTTTTCTCATGCAAATTGATGTGACAAATTGTATGGGAATATTATGTGATACACTTGTATGGATATCATTCAGAAAGAAGATGTAATAACTAATAATACTTGTTCTTTCATCGCTCTTCTATCTCCGACATGTAAATCTCATATTGAAATCATGTTCGAAGAGACCAACGGCATTATAATTTTACCATTGGATTTAGACTTTTGGTGGGTTTTGCAATTATCAGTCCTGAGCTAACGAGAATCTGTAATTGCTTTCCAAATTGCCTCTTTGTGCAAGCAGCTGACCCAATTAGTTATGGAATCGCATTTGTTAACCCATTTAGACCGGCAAAGCATCTGTGTAATTTGTTTTGATTTAATTGGCTATTCAAAAATAGCAGATCTACCATCTCATAGCGCGGCACCGAGTGCAAATCTTTGAATATATAGGTATATATTTTTTGAGGCGAACATTTTAACTCAAATCTTTGCTTCTGGGGGATTCTACAAATGTCTTCTAAATCCTAACAGTTTTCTGAAAAAAAACTTATGTCAAGGACCCCCAAAATGATATGTATTTGGCCGGCGACCCCCATCTCAAAATATGTTGTTCCAGGGACCCCCCAGAAGCAAAGATTTGAGTTACAAATTGTCCCAGAAAAAAAAATATATACTCAAATATTTGCATAAATGTTCAAGATTTTTCAAAAATATCAGATCTACAAGCTCATAGGGGGGCATGAGCTTGTAGATCTGATATTTTTGAATAGCCAAAGTATAAAATATGGATCCCGCTTTGAATGAGTTAAGAGTATCACTGCCTAACCACTGCGACTCGTTGATGAATATTTCAGAGTCACGTCTGGCAGTCAATTCCATTTTGTGTTTGTAACGCGTCAGCCTCTGCACAAGTTAATTGCATTGTGAACTCTGTGATGATACCGACCGCCGTCAAGAAGTACCTTTCTGCTTCACGTAGCACACACACACACATAGCACACATCACCTCACTTTCCTCTGTTGCAGTGGTGGAAAGTAACTAAGTACATTTACTTAAGTACTGTACTTAAGTACAATTTTGAGGTATTTGTACTTTACTTGAGTATTTCCAATTTCCAATACTTTTACTTCTACTCCACTACATCTCAGAGGCAAATATTGTACTTTTACTGCACTACAATTACTTGAAAACTGTAGTTACTAGTTACTTTTAGATATAAATTATGATATCACGAAACATACATTAACCACTTTAGCCCTATTTTATACATAGGCTATTTGAAAATAGCAGATCTACAAGCTCACAACGCGTCGCTTTGCGACGCGTTGTGAGCTTGTAGGTCGGCTATTTTCAAATATTTTTGTACTTTTACTTTTGGTACTTTAAATACATTTTGATGCCAATACTTCTGTACTTTTACTCAAGTAAATTTTGAATTCTGGACTTTTACTTGTAACAGAGTATTTTTATATTGCAGTATTGGTACTTTTACTTAAGTAAAGAATTTGAGTACTTTTTCCACCACTGCTCTGTTGTCAAAAACCTGGAGGGGAAAATCAATAGCATAAAATGAAGACTTATTTAGCACGTGTCACCTGACGCACGGTCGGCTCACCGCACGATGTCAACGACCTATTAGGATAAAGATCGTCCCAAATGGGAAACCAAATGAAGGGGAAGAAGGGACCGTATATACTGTATATACAAGCTGAGTGAGCAATTAGAGAGAGCTAAATTGAGAAGAGGGAGAGAGAGAGAGACAAAGACAAAAACAAAGATATTGTTGCTGTTGGTCAGTGATGGGTCTGATTTTGTACCATTTTCTTATGGATCTAAAGCAGTGGTTCTCAAACTTTTTCATGTCAAGGACCCCCAAAATGATATGTATTTGGCCGCGGACCCCCATCTAAACATATTTTATTCCAGGGACCCCCAGAAGCAAAGATTTCAGTTACAAATGTTCGCTTTAAAAAAACATATATTCAAAGATTTGCACACATTTTCAAGATTTTTCAAAAATAGCAGATCTACAAGCTCATAGCGCGGCACCGAGTGCCGCGCTATGAGCTTGTAGATCTGCTATTTTTGAATAGCCAAAGTATAAAAGGTTAAAATTATTCTGATGCTATATTTACACATTTTGCTGGGTACCCCCTGGAACCCCCTCAAGTACCCCTGGGGGTCCCCGGACCCCACTTTGAGAACCAAGGATCTAAAGTGTACCATTTTCCATTTGTATGTGTTAATATGGTTAAAAGTGTCAGTGCCTCTCAGGCAGCCTACAACATTGTTTTGGTCTGATGGGCCCCTTCAGCTATATGTCAACAATATTAGATAGCAGGTTAACCTTGTTGCTACACAGATTTGTTGTTATAAAATGTGCATACTGTAGATGATAGCCTATCCACCTGTTTCCTAGGCTTGTGTTTTCCACTTCCTGTCGGATTTCATTGGATATCATTAGTCATCTGACCTGTTTCATTGGATTTCATTGGATCAAAAGACAGGAAGTGGAACACAGTGAAAAGCCTAGGAAACAGGTGGATACCCCAACCTTGGTTTCCCAGGAAACGGAGCCATTTGAGACATATAACCTACGGCTGACGTGATGACGAAAGGCGTTACACCACGTTAAGTGTATAATCACTCTGTATCTCTTTTTTAACGTCAGACGAATATATCTGGAGCTATGCATGTCCAATGCTTGTAAGATCTCTTCTCTGGAATAAACCCAAATACTATTATAACACGTTTCCTTCCTCCGTTTTTCAGTCAGAAACCGTATTTTAACTTTTTGTGTTTTTTTCCCTGAAAACTAAAGCCCTACTTGATCATATTACAGCGTCACAAAAAGGCATCAAAAGTGTCAGATCCACAAGCGATGCGTTTTGAGCTTGTAGATTTGCTACTTTTGCCATTTTTCAATCTGAATCCTGAATAGCAACATGACATTGTCCGCCATCACATCGTGCGTGTTGAGCTTGTAGATCTGCAACTTTTGATACTTTTGAATTTGAATCCTGAGAAGTAACAGTTTTGGACATCATATTTTAGCGTGTCAATCGTGTCAAATTTGCTTCCCAAGCCCTGCACTTTGTACAGTATTTCCTCCTCTCTGGTAGACATTGTTTTAACAATTTTTTGCCTCCTGAAAGATAGACGACGACAGGTGGTGGCTGGGGTGGTGGAGGGTGAGCAGCAATTTTAGCAAGACAGCAGTGACAGCAGCAGCAACAGCATGAGCAGCAGCAAAACCAAGCAGGATGAGAAGTGCAAACTTCCAGCTTTAAATAGAGCGGGTCTGAGAATGAAATGAGTGGCGGTCCAAAATAGTCGGCCGCCAACAACTGTTCTCTGGCAGAACTTTGCTCTGCGCATGACTGTGCCAAGCGCCACATTGAAAAATAGCAGATCTACAAGCTCTTGCGCGGCACCGAGTGCCGTGCTATGAGTTTGTAGATCTGCTATTTTTTTTTAAAATCGTGAATATTTGTCTTCCAAATCTTCTAAAGTGTTTTTAAACTTATGTTGCTATAATCAGTGGTTCTCAAACTTTTTCATATCAAGGACCCGCAAAACTATATGTATTTGGCCACGGACCCCCATCTCAAAATATGTTGTTCCAGGGACCCCCCAGAAGCAAAGATTTGAGTTAAAAATGTTTGTTTCAAAATAATATATATTGAAAGATGTGCACACATTTTCAAGATTTTTCAAAAATAGCAGATCTACAAGCTCATAGCTCATAGCACTCGGTGTCGCGTTATGAGCTTGTAGATCTGCTATTTTCGAATAGCCAAAGAAATCTAAAAATGACACAGATGCGTTCCCGGTCTTAATGGAGATAATATTTACAGTAACAAGTCATCACAAACTTTGGGTTGCCATGCCAGGACACCTGATTAAGCCTAAATCTGAAGGAAGGTGACGTCATCAGATGAAGAACTTGCCCAGAGAAGATAGCTTGGTGCCATAATGTATAAAAGACATCTTTGTTATCTTTGTGAATAACAAATCCCGTCAGCCAAGCTTTGTGAAACCTTGGTACTTTGCCTTGGTTACCATTATTGATAAGAATGCTTTAAAACTGTCTCCCATTCTGTACCTCGGGAGAGAAATGGGATGTTCTGCATAATGATTACTTTTACTTTTGGTACTTTAAGTACATTTTGATGCCAATACTTTTTGTACTTTTACTCAAGTACATTTTGATTTTGAATTCCGGACTTAAAAATGTAACAGAATATTTCTATATTGCAGTATTGATACTTTTACTTAAGTAAAACATGTGAGTACTTTTTCCACCAGTGGATTGAGGTTTTCATATTATCATTTTGTTCATGTGTGGGTTATTAGAAAGGTAAGGTTGCATAATATGCTTCTCTGACTTTATTTGCTGAATCAAGTCAATTGTTTTTGGCTTTCTCTGGCAGTACGAGTTGTTTTGTGCCTTGCAATACCTGGCAACCCTGACTGTATAGTATATCGTTGTGAATATTTTTTTATGAATTAATGCCCCACTTTGTCGGCCAAAAGGAGCAAAAATAGCAGATCTACAAGCTTGCGATGCGACGCATTGTGAGCTTGTAGATCTGTTTAAAAAAAAAAGTGGTTAAGTGTGTCTGTGGGTTTTATGCATTGACATTACGTTCATTAAAAAGTAATAATAAGAGCTTATGATTAATTGACTAATACAGTTAAAGGTTATGCTAAAGGATAACACAAAATGCCCCATGGGCTCTTGTTTCCCATACTGTGGTTCCACACTGCATACTAAAAGAAAAGACTGAAGAAAAAATATCGAATCTCTGAAATATATTTTGCTCTGACTTTGGGTTTGTTTTTCTGTAGAAAATATTGGAGGCTTTAATAACAAATAAACAGTGATATGTGTGCAGACAGGACAGAACATTGGGTTGGGTGTCCATTCGTATATATATATACCCCCCCCCCCCCCCCCATCAGCCATAACTCTTGGCAACACAATACTATTGTCGCTGCCGGGGCAGAAAACCTTGATATTTCAACAGCTAGTTTTCGTAAATCGATTACCTACTTCATCATATAAGAGTTTTGCACAAAAGTCGTGAGAACTGCCGATCTACAAGCTCACGGCGCGACACATGGTGTGCTTGCTATTTTCACTATTTTAAAACATTTAAAAAATAATAACAAAAAAAAACATAGGACATTCAAGGTTTCCAACCGACAGCAACGATGATATGTCATTGGTTTGGCATCAGTTTGGTTACCCGATACCTAGAACTGATCCCATTGAATGGGGCCGTTATCACACTTATCATCCCATAGCTATGGTCCCAGTAGAGCCCTACTGGCCTACCAGGAGGCTCTGGTAGGCCGTTATCAGCCATTCAATGAGTGATTCAATGTTACCGGAATGTGCTGTCACGGGGCATGTGTCTTTTCCGGGACTTGGACAGGTCACGTGACAGCACATGTGTGAACATTGAGTCACCCAAAGGAGTGGCTGATAACGGCCTATACCAGAGCCTCCTGGTAGACCATAGCTATGGGATGATAAGGGTCAGTGGCGTGCACAGACATTTTGAGGGGCAGGTGCTCAAGTAAATTATACTTTTTTTGGTTTACTTTGTCTGCTCTTTTTTCCCTCTACACCTATACCTCTTTGCCAAAAAGTAGATCGGCTATTTTTGGCTAAAGTTCTCCTCAGAAAAGGGATGCTAGGTTTCGAGTGGTTATGGTAAAAAGAAAAATCATCTCACATAAAGATTTGGCCGACCCCCTATAGTAACTCTGAGGACCCCCTAGGGGTCCCGGACCCCCTGTTGAAGACCCCTGCTGTAAACTTTCAAAAGGGCACTTCTGGTCAAGAGGGCAAAGGGCAGGTGCTCTAGCACCACCTAGAGTCTATCTGTGCACGTCCCTGATAAGGGTGATAACAGCCACATTCAATGGGATGAGAACGTGTAACATCGTTAGTTTGGGTCATCTTGACTTGGACACCATGTTCTTCTTACGGTGCGTTTCGGACATATTGTACGCTCTGAGAGTGCTGGCCTGCTCTCTGGGCGTTCACACATTCAGAGTGCTTGCTGTGCTCTGGACTCAAAGGGCATAGCCTACTGACTGACCTTTTTGCCTCGAGTGTCTGAACAACGACAGAGGAAATCATTGCAAAATGTGATGGTTGCAAAGCTTGCTTCGTATTCTAGAGACAGTATTCAACGTGCATCTTCAGTGCCATTTAACAAAACAGTTAATAATCATGTTTAAATACTGTACGGGTTGAATAGTTCATTTAAAAGATGAAAATGGCAACGGTTAATGAGTATCTACTCCATGAATTTGTAAATATACTGATATTTTCTTTATAAGCATTTTGTCAAGATATTGGCGCTGAAATGCACCCTATGTATGTACTGTATGTACACATACATGTACAGTAAATCTACTCTGCTATAGGAATATCTGGGATATCTGACCAACTGGTCCCAGTTCAAATATCGTCACCTTGCTAAACTAATGGCCTATGTCATTTTTTGTCAAGTTTTTCAGGAAAAATAAAAAACTGATCCAAAACAAAACTATATGATATATCTTAATCATTTCACCCAAAACGTTTGTAACAAATTATGTATATTAAAATAAAAATAACACTGTCTGTCAGTTATGTAACATAAGAGATTTAAATAGGTTTAAATAGGATTAAATCTGACTTAAGCCAAACATTTTTTAAAGAAATGGCCTAAATCAGTAAATAATTTGGCACAAAGTCACAAAACCATGTGACTTAGGCCAAAAAACGTGCCTATTTTGGCCTAAGTCACACTGGGGAGTTAGGCCATTATACTAAAAGGGGAGTGAACAGCATGATCCTTTTCAATTAGGAGATAGGCCATTTTACCAGAGGTGGCCAGAGGAGCTGACTTGAAAATATAATTTTCCTCAAAAAATGACTTAGGCCATTAGTTTAGCAAGGTGACGACATGATTATTTTTGGGGGGTCACAGCCTGAACAGTTTAGGAACCCTTGCGCTACAGTAGCAGTGTTTCATTGGGCACATTATATAAATGATACAGGAAGAACCTGTAATGTAATTGAAAACATGTCCTTTCTTTCCAGCAGCTAACATGCTGAGTGTTATGGCAACGATGGTGCACTTCACAGTGGTGGAAAGTAATTAAGTGCATTTACTTAAGTACTGTACTTAAGTAGGTATTTTTTTTACTTTACTGGAGCATTTCAAATGTACTTTTACTTCTACTCCACTACATCTCAGATCCAAATATTGTACTTTAATCCACTACAATTATATGAAAACTTTAGTTACTAGTTACTTTGTAGATTTTGATTGTTATCACAAAACACACTAACCACTTCGGCCCTATATACATTTCGGCCATTTGAAAATAGCCGATCCACAAGCTCACAATGCGTCGCGATGCAACGCTTTGTGAGCTTGTAGATCTGCTATTTTCAATTTTATACATTTGAAAACTTGTGAAATGGGACTTTCTGCATAATGAGTATTTTCTACTTTTGCTACTTTAAGTACATTTTGATACCAATGCTTTTGTACATTTACTCAAGTCAATTTTGAATTCTGGACCGATACTTGTAAGGGCGCGGTCCCACCGCACTTTTATTTAACCTCTGGGGCAGAATCTGCCAATGCTTTGTCAATGCAAATGCACGTATTCATGGTCTTGCCCATCTTTCACTCGAATCGACGCCTTTGCCTTGACAAAGCATTGGCAGATTCCGCCACAGAGGTAAAATAAAAACTTTTTCTGTTTTTTTCTGTGTCTATGAGGTTGATAGAACTTCATTAAGCCCTGGTGGTGTTTGTATGGTGTTGTATGTCTTCTCTGACTATTTTGAGTTTTTTCCTGGAGGCTGAAACCATTTTGAGGGTTAAACGTGTCAATAGAAAAACAGCCCTTTAGTGACATAGTAAAAACATACCCTCCCCCTCATTATCATAACACAACAGGTGTGGGCATGAGGAGGAGGAGGGACTAGGACAGGTGGGTGGTGCTATGGTGGTGGAGGAGGTGCTAAGGTGAGAACCAGGTATACTTAATGAACTGGAGGCGTGTCCACATAAAAAACATAATTTTAACACTTTGTGTACACTTTTTTGAAAAAAATCTTCCTCCTAGTATAACCATAATACCTGATGATCATGTTTTAGGGAGGGAAAAAATCACTGAAAATCACTGCACCCTGTCTTTAAGTAAAACACTTCAGTACTTTTTCCACCACTGGCACTTCATCAGTGGTGGAAAAAGTACTCAAATGTTTTACTTAAGTAAAAGTATCAATACTGCAATGTAAAAATACTCTGTTACAAGTAAAAGTCCGCAATTCAAAATGTACTTGAGTACAAAAGTATTGGCATCAAAATATACTTAAAGTACCAAAAGTAAAAGTACTAAAATAGTACGAAAATAGCCTAGGTATAAAATAGGGCTAAAGTGGTTAATGTATGTTTCATAATATAATAATTTATATCTGCAAAGTAACTAGTAAATAAAGTTTTCAAATACTTGTAGTGGAGTAAAAGTACAATATTTTCCTCTGAGATGTAATGGAGTAGAAGTAAAAGTACTGACATTTAGAAATAAATAATAATAATACCTCAAAATTGCACTTAAGTACAGTACTTGAGTACATGTGATTAGTTACTTTACACCACTGCACTTCATAATATTCAGCTTCCCCCACAACAACACAATAATACACTCCATCAACTGGGTGAGCACACAGGCCGTTTTCTGTGGAGAAAAACATATCTAAATGTCAGCAGCTGTCACATGGTGTTCCATTGAGGGAACACAAAGCATATAGTGAACTTAAGTTAAGATTCCACTGATATTCTCACATAATCTGTTCCACCCAATGTGACCTGAACCATTTTGGTCTTTTATTTTGTCTTGTAGCTCATATAGTGACCGTTATCACGTTGTAAACACAACCCTGATATCTGTATATCATTTTTATGAGTTATAGACAATATGTTTTGGAACCAGTGTCACTAACACACAGTGGTGGGGGGAAAAAAACTTTTTTTTTTTTTTTTTTACTTAAAGGTAGGGTAAATGATTTTCTTTGGTTACAATAAGTGTTAAATAGCTCTATATTCTGATAGTACTCATTACTATAGAGTGTTTGTTCAGTATTAGGAGTCTCCTTGTCTCTCCAGCTCTTTATTAAACAGAAAAATGCATTTTTGTTTCAATTTCAGCTTAATTTCCAATTTTATCCAATCAGGATAGAGAACTCAATCAGGATATAAGTTAAAAAGCGATGACACTAAGAAATGAGCAGGCAAAATTGGAACTGGAACACTATAAAAATGAAGCTTAAAAATTGGTACTTTCTCCTGATTGGCTGAGATTTTGACACCTACCGGAAAATGTATTTTCTGTTCATTAAAGATCTGGAGAGACATGGAGACTCCTGTTTCTGAACAAACACTCTATAGCAATGATTACTATCAGAATATAATGCTTTAACCTTTTAACAAAATACTTTTTGTTTTAACCCAAAAATATCACTTACCCTACCTTAAGTACAGTAAAAGTATCAATACTGCAATGTAGAAATACTCAAAATGTACTTGAGTAAAAGTACAAAAGGATTGGTATCACAAGTATTTAAGTACCAAATGTAGAAAGTAGTCATTATGCAGAAATGTCCCATTTTCACATTTTTTCAAATGTGTGAAATGTATACAAATATTTTGAAAATAGCAGATCTACAAGCTCACAATGTGTCGCATTGCGACACATTGTGAGCTTGTAGATCTGCTATTTTCAAATGGCGGAAATGTATATAGGGCTGAAGTGGTTAATGTATGTTTTGTAATAACAATCAAAATCTACAAAGTAACTATTAACTAAAGTTTTCAAATAATTGTAGTGGAGTAAAAGTACAATATTTGCATTTGAGATGTAGTGGAGTTGAAGTAAAAGTACTGAAAATTGGAAATACTCCAGTAAAGTCAAAATGCCTCAAAATTGTGCACAGTACTTGAGTAATTGTACTAGTTACTTTACACCTCTTACTGTGAGCAAGGCAAGGCAGGCAAGGCCATGGTATGTGTAGCCTATAGCACACTTCAACAACAAGGCAGTTCAATGTGCTTCACAGAACATCAGGCAAAGGAAACACAATTATACAATGACATTAGGATGCATAAAACAAAACAAGTAATATTAACACAACAGATACAGTTACAGTTTAGAAGAGGAAGATAAGAGAAAAGCCTGCAGTTTTCTGGGAGTCGGTTCCAGATATGTAAAATAAAAAATAAATGCTGCTTCCCCCCTAATAGTTTGTGTGTGTGTGTGTGTGTGTGTGTGTGTGTGTGTGTGTGTGTGTGTGTGTGTGTGTGTGTGTGTGTGTGTGTGTGTGTGTGTGTGTGTGTGTGTTTTTAATATATATTGTTGTATTGCTCATTGCATTAGCTTATTTTTATTTGTTACCTGCAAAGGAATGAAGAATTCATTACCTCTTTAAATTATGAATGAATGCAATTCATTCATCATTTGAATTTGATGGTATCAAATGAATGCATTTAAAGTGGATACAGGTTAATAAAGCCTTAATTTTCCTTTCAAAAAAAGAATACAATTCATAAGAAATGTAATCCCATACATTTAAAGATAAGCGCAGCAGACATCAGATTATAAATTGATAAACTTAATTGTATTGTTTAATAAAATACGTTAAGACATATAAAGCACCATATTGGTGAACAAAAATGCATTTAAATGATTTGTAATTAAATAATGAAGCACAGAAACACTTAAACACTTTTAAAGAATAACATATTGTATTGGTATTGGCTACTAGATTATAACGTCCAGTGTTTTTTTTTTTTTTTTTACTATTTTCATTTATGTAAGTTTAGTTTTTTCCTTTAACCTTTACAGTTTAATTATAGATATATATAATAGTCCTTTCCACTGTCAACAGCTTTACCACTTAAGCTCTATGTGTAGCTGTGTGCTAAACTTGTTAGATTAGCTATTTTTGAACATTTATCTTAAATGTTGAATGATTTTTACATGGGTTTGAACATGTTCAGCTATAATGTCATTCCCAAAGAGAAACATCGTTAGTGGCTAAATTGTGATCCTCTCACTGGATTTGAACACCAAAATAATGTAAGAAAAATAATACCTGACATGCTTCACCTAATAGACACCAAAACTTCCATATCTGCCTTGGAAATGAAACTGGAAAATGATACTGACAAAATATTAACATCTTAAAGCTTAGTTCCTTACATCTCCTCTCTCACTCTCAGACTTATTGCCAGTGGTGGAAAAAGTACTGTAAAAAGTGATATTTTTTTGGTTAAAACAAAAAGTATTTTGTTAAAAGGTTAAAATACTATATTCTGATAGTAATCATTGCTTTTCAGTTACAGATGTCTCCCTGTTTCTCCAGCTCTTTAATAAACAAAAAATACATTTTTCGGTAGGTGTCAAAATCTCAGCCAATCAGGAGAAATTAGCCATTTTTAAGCTTAATTTGTATAGTGTTCCACTTCCAATTGTGTCTGCTCATTTCTTAGTGTCATCACTTCCAATTTCACTTGTTTAATCTATATCCTGATTGAGTTCTCTGTCCTGGTTGGATAAAATTGGAAATGAAACTGAAACGAAAATGCATTTTATGTTTAATAAAGAGGTGGAGAGACAAGGAGACTCCTGTTACTGAACAAACACTCTAGCAATGAGTACTATCAGAATATAGAGCTATTTAACACTTATTTTAACCAAAGAAAATCACTTACCCTACCTTTAAGTAAAAGTATCAATACTGCATTGTAGAAGTACTTTGTTACAAGTAAAAATCCGGAATTCAAAAGTAAAAACCTATTGGTATCAAAATGTACTTAAAGCACCAGAAGTAAAAGTACTAAAATGTTTTAAAAATAGCCGATCTACAAGCTCACACGCATTTTGAGCTTGTAGATCGGCTATTTTCAAATAGCCCAGGTATAGAATAGGGCTAAAGTGGTTAATGTATGTTTCATAATATCATCATTTATATCTAAAAAGGGACTAGTAACTAAAGTTTTCAAATAATTGTAGTGGAGTAAAAGTATAATATTTGACTCTGAGATGTAGTGGAGTAGAAGTAAAAGTATTGAAAATTGGAAATACTGAAGTAAAGTAACATTGTACTTAAGTACAGTACTTAAGTAAATGTACTTAGTTACTTTCCTCCACTGCCGAATGGACACCAAAACTTCCATATCCGCCTTGGAAATTAAACTGGAAAATGATACTGACAAACTATTAACATCTTAAAGCTCAGTTCCTTACATCTCTCTCACTCTCAGACTTATTGCCAAAGCACTTAACACCTTGTCGATCCAATCTCACTCTTTTGTTTCACATGCTTAATGAGATGCATGATCCCCTGCCCTTGGATTGTCCTGCAAAGTGGTCCCTAGTATCACAACGTGCTCATACATACACATGCAGCTTTTAGTTTCTCCCCAGCCCAGGAAGGGTTAATCCCTCTACGCCCGTCCTATCAGACACCTGTGTGAAGGAGGCTCTCGACCAATCAGAGGAAGAGTGGGAGAAACTACCTGCTGGCCTTAAATAAACCTGGGTCCCCGATGAGGAGGAATCACAACTCTTGACTCACTGATCATCTGTGTTGTTAGTTAGACTGACTTATACACTGAGAGAGGAACACACACCTGGTTAAAGAGAATACAACTTAAAGGAAAATATCTCCACCGTGACCCCCGACTGAAAACATGACCAAAGATACTGATACTCTGGGACTGGTCCATCAGAACGAGAACTTCAACTATAACCGCTACACAAACTACGTCATGGACACCTGGAACTATCTGGAGAGCCCCATGACAGACCTGAGCAGGTCCGAGTCCTGCAGATCTCACCAAACGGAGGACATGACAACTCTCTCCATGCTCTATGAGCAGTGCAAGAACCTTAAAGACCGCGACATGTCTCCCTGCAACGACGGAAGCAGCGTCTACGAGCCAACAGAGAGGACTCTAAGTACCTCGTCCCCCGAGCTGGTTTCCTTGGAGACGTCCAGCAGTCTTATGAAGATGCTGTCTGACAACGTTCCATCAGGCCTCCCCCAGGAAGTGCCAACGTCTCCCGGCTGCAGCCCCGCCGAGCGGAGCATCTCTCTGCCCGTCTCGGTGGACCCCGCCGCATCGGCTGTCTTTGCCACCCTGACCAGTGTGGCCAGTGTGCTGGCAGACACCCACGGCAAGCAGGACCTCAACAACATCTATGACTCTTCGCTGCTGCAGAAGTGGCCAACGGGCGCTTTCCCCGTGGCCAGCGCAGAGGCTCTTCCCTACAGCGACCCCTTCTCCTTCGAGGATCGGTCTAGCCCCGTCTACTCGGGCTCCTACACCAGCAGCTCCCCTCCGGGGGGGTCTGGGAGTGAATTTCAGTTCACCCTGGGCGCTCCCCCGGCCACCCCACCCAAGCCGTGTGAACTGCCCACGGTTTACCTGAACAAGGGACAGTTCTACCCCATCACCCTCCACGGAGTAGACGGCACCGCTGGCCTCGCAGTCGCCACGGTCAAGACGGTGGTCATGGCTGTGTTTGAAAACGACAACAGGACCCCAGAGGCGCAGCTTCGCTGCTGGAACCACTGGCACGCACGTCAGCCTACCGTCAAGCAGAGGGTCATTGACATAGCCGACTATAAAGAAGGGTTCAGTGGCATCAGCCATGTAGAGGAGGTGGCCTTCAATGCGCTCTCCTTCATCCGGAACCCCAGTGAAGAGGCTAAGGTGTACGTTGGCATCAATTCTCTGAGCACTGATTTCTCCTCGCAGAAGGGCGTGAAGGGACTGCCACTCAACCTACAGATAGACACGTATGACTTCAGCACAGGAACCGACCGGCTGATACACAGGGCCGCCTGCCAGATCAAGATCTTCTGTGATAAGGGTGCAGAGAGGAAGATGAGAGATGATGAGAGGATGAGGACGAGGACAAAGAAGAGGGGGGCCAAGAACTCTAAGGAAACCAGCGCCAACAAGGGTTTGGTGTCCGGCTCCATGAACAATGACCGCACCTTCCTCCAGGCCGTGGATGACCACGTCACCCAGCCCGTGCTTTTCATCCCAGAGACGCACCTCTCCAACCTGCAACGCTGTGGCTTGGCCGCTCCCCCGACAACTCTGGATGAGGCTGAACGGCGTTCTATGAAGCGGTCGCATCCCGACGGAGACCAGAGTAGCCCTCCTCCGAGCAAGCAGGCCCGCAAGGACGACTCCCATAGAGTTCTGCTGTACGTGAGAGCAGAGACTGAAGAAGTGTTTAATGCGCTCGTACTCAACAGTCCCACGGTGACAGGCCTGAGAGAAGCTATTTCAGAAAAGTATGGCATGCGAAAGGACGCCGTCGGGAATATTTTCAAGAAGTGCAAAAGAGGGATTTTTGTCAACATGGACGACAACATTGTTGAACACTACAGTAACCGATCCGCCTTCCTCATCGATATCTCCGAAGCCACGCCTGGTCAATTCCAGATCACCCTCATCGAGCTATGAAGACCAGACACCTTGTTCAACAAATTATAGCTGACAATTTCAACCCTCTGAGAAAGCACGGCCCTGCCACAATAGCTGTATAACTAGCCTAGCTAACCAAGGAAACTGAACTGAACAAAAGAGTACTCCCAGTTTCATGCCAAATCTCCCAATATTTTTTAGTCACTGCCTTTGTAAATACCACCCACCCAGTGTTCTCCTACTGGTCCTGTATTTATTTTAATTTATTAGTATTATTGATTTAATTATTTGATATAAAGTGAAAGCAATTATATTATGCTGTAAATATTTGTTTTAAATAAAAAACAATATGAACTTGGTTTGTGTTTGAATAGTTTATTCCATGTACCATGAATTGTGACATATTTCCATTTATGTACATGATCTGTGTGCAGTTATCAGCATAGTCAGAGGATACCATTGTCAACAGGATATCAAAAGCCAATGGTGCCTTTTCTCATGCAAACCATAGCTATCAATATCGCCTTTTTGGAAAATCTTTGAAACATTTCGCTTGCCGAAAAACCATTATACAGCAAAGTATAAATTAGGCATTGGGCATCATTAAGTGTAGAGATGTGCACATTTCCTGACTGTATGGCATAACAGGTATAGGTTAACATGTAATTTAGATAGCATGTTATTTAATAATAATACATTTTATTTGTATAGCACCTTGCAGCTCAATGTGCTATACAGAGCAAGAATACAATTACAGAAAAAGTACAACTAATTTAACAATTAAGAAAAGCAGAAAAGCAAAAGCATAAAACAACATTGAAATATTAGCAAAAGGCAGTGAATCAGGCGAGACATGAATAACCAACACAGAGATTTAAAAATCAACTGAAAGCAAGAGTTAGACCCTCCAGAAAAATGCGTTTATGCGATCGCAGAATTTACCGCATAATCAGCAAAATGGCACATTATTATGCGGGGGTAACGTTTTTTTCAAAAAGGCCGCATCGCATCGCATAATATGCGCATTGCATCGCATAATACGCACATCGCATCGCATAATATGCGCATTGCATCGCATAATACGCACATCGCATCGCATAATATGCGCATTGCATCGCATAATACGCACATCGCATCGCATAATATGCGATTCGCATCGCATATTTCCGCATATTTCGCAACTTTTAACATATTTCGCATTTTTCACAACTTTTCGCATATCGCATATTGCCGCATATTGCCGCATATTTCACAACTTTCCGCATATTTCGCAACTTCCCGCAATTTCACCGCATAAAATTGCAAAAAAACCCGCATATTTCGTTGCAGAATCAAGGATTTTAGCCCGCATAATCAAGAGTTTTAGCCCGCATAATCAAGGATTTTTGCCCGCGTTTTTCTGGAGGGTCTAAAGAGTGAAGAAATAGGTCTTGAGCTGTGCTTTAAAGCTATCCACAGATGGCAGGTTAATTTGTAGACCTGGCATCCTATAGTTTGTATAGTTTCAATGTGCTATTATTTATATTTTGATATTATAATGTTCAGACTGATGATAGGTTCTTGGTTTACCTATGATCCTAGATTACTGTCTCTATGCATTTGATGAATTGTGTTTACCTTGCTTACTGTATGTCACTCTGGATTAACCCATTAAGACCTGAGGCCGATTCTAAAAATGTTTTCTAAATCCTAATAGTTTTTTTTAAAACATATAAAATATATAAAAATAATTCAAATATTAAAATATAAAAAAAAATTAAAAAATATGTTGTTCCAGAGATCCCCAGAAGCAAATATTTGAGTTACAAATGTTCGCTTTAAAAAAAAAATATATATATATATTAAAAGATTTGCACCACACTTTTGACGATTTTTCAAAAATAGCAGATCTACAAGCTCATAGTGCGGCACCGAGTGCCGCACTATGAGCTTGTATTTCTGCTATTTTTGAATAGCCAAAAAAAATAATCTTAAAATGACACGTACATGCGTTTCCGGTCTAAATGCATTAAGAGCATCTGCTAATAACCTGAATTGTAAATTGTGAATTGTAATAATATATATATAATAATAATAAGATCTCCTCCTCACATGTCCTTCACCACTGAATTATTCACAAGCCACTTCACCTCACATTAAGCGTACTACTTTGTGGAGATTCTGTGGTTTGCCTGCGTGGCTTAAGTTACAGCTCCATGCAGTAAATCCACAAGAGAAGCAGCATAGCAGGCTGAATATATAAGGGCATTTTAACCTAATCAAACATTCATTTTAGATTTTTATTTATATATATATATATATATATATATATATATATATATATATATATATATATATATATATATATATATATATATATATATTATATAACATACGTTTTTCAGAAAACTCTAAGAATTTAGAACAATGGTTCTAAACCACTTTGTAAAAATCTTGAACATTTTTACAAATCTTTGAATATATATTGTTTAAAGCGAACATTTTTAACTCTATTCTTTACTTCTGGGAGTCCCTGGAACAAAACATTTTGAGATGGGGGTCCCTGGAACAAAACATTTTGAGATGGGGGTCGGCAGCCAACATCTTTTAGGGTCCTTGACATGAAAAAGTTTGAGAACCACTGATATAGAAACATACGTTTTTTTTCAGAAAACTGTTAGGATTTAGAAGACTTGTAGAATCGGCTTCAGGTCTTAATGGGTTAAAGACGTTTTGCCATGCATGTTGTATAAATAGGTAACAGTATATTATATGTATATATATGTTGTATAAACAGGTAACAGTCAGCTCGGCATTGCACGGAGAGACTAGCGTGCGCTCTGGAATGTATAACTTTGTTTGGGAATTGTTAAAATAGCATGGGGGGTGTTGTTATGAACTGAAGGGCAGATCTCTCATTGTAAAGAGGAGAGAATTAATGAAGGCATTTTAATGAAGTGTTATTGTTGCTGCAGCATATAGTGGAGAGATTCTGTGGTGAGTTTCATAAACAGACAATTATTTCTGTCAAAAGTCAAGTCTCACTTGCAGCAGAAATTCACTCTGTTGTGCTACTGTTTGGTACTTTGGTACATACTATGAATGTTAATATCAACTAGATTGTACACGATGGAGTTGAGGAAAAAAAACTCTTGTTTTTGTTACAGTAAATACATTTCTGATATTGTGCAACATCATGAACCATCCTGATCTCTCAGGTCATCTGGAAAACGTTTTTA
This sequence comes from Gymnoscopelus microlampas, assembly GCF_963454915.1. Taxonomy (NCBI): domain Eukaryota; kingdom Metazoa; phylum Chordata; class Actinopteri; order Myctophiformes; family Myctophidae; genus Gymnoscopelus; species Gymnoscopelus microlampas. The sequence continues at coordinate 42,763,181 of NC_139959.1, read as the reverse complement.
ATTTTTAATGCTCCACATATCTGGAACCTAGGGCACCGATACTGTGGATGCCTCGGGGCTAAAGCACCCAGGAGAAATGACGAGCACCCATCACAAACTCATCACAAAAAAAGAAAGAGAAAAAAAAAACTATGACATCTGCACTTCATGGAGTACATTTTTTTGTACCAAATGAACCGCATTAAAGTAACAAAAAACAAACACAGAGGTAACAAACCCGGGGGAAAAAAGCAACTTTTCTTGTACGCTGGCCGCGTGCGCGCACCTAATAGTGCGGACATAAATCGGCGCCCCTGTCTGGAACAATCACAGAAAACTGCAGGTCTGCTGCTACTCTTGTTTATTTTAAAGGGATAGTTTGTGGGGTTGGCGAAAGGGCCTACTCTGTGTGGAGTTTGCATGTTCTCCTAGGTCTCCTAGGGTAGTTAATACCCTCACAAAAAAACATGCAGTAATCCTGGTCACTATACTGCCTCCCCCTGGCCAGCCGGGGCGCCTGATGGAGGGGAAAGGAACTGGTTGGAATAACGTGTTCCTTCCACGCGCTACGTCCTACCGGGGAAACTCCCCCCTGTCAGGTGACAAGAAGGTCAGTTGGCTCTCATGCATTGAAGGAGGCATGAGCTCGGCCCTGGGCTCCCTAGGCCCAGGGCTGGGGGGAGTGTAGTGCCCAGGATCACTTAGCAAATTGGCACCGGGTGAAAAAAGGGTTACAAAATCGAGGGATACAAATTTTGTATCCCTTCCGGTAGGAGACACAAAGAGCCTCCTTTTGTGTCTCCTAACGGAACCGCTGCCTACCGTTCCGCTGGACATCAAATGATTAGCTTAGGAATGAGACAAAAACAAAAGCATATCCATGAATTCAAGTCTCCATGGGGTGACTAATCGATAGAAAAAAAAATGTTTTTTTTGGGGTGAACTATCCCTTTAAGCAGGGAGGGACTTTCCAGGTTCCAGAGCCTGGGGGCTCCAACCGCAGATGCGTGTGCGCCCCCCCTGGTTCTCTTGCTAGCTAAATTGTTGTTGAAATGTGCTATTATACAAATAAAACTGCCTTCCCAGGGGCACGGTGGCGCAGTCGGTAGCGCTGTCGCCTCACAGCTAGAAGGTCCTGGGTTCGATTCCCGCCAGGGACGCTGTGGGCGCTGGGGGCGTGTCTTCTCCTCCGCGTCATCAGCGCCCATACCCAGGGTGGGGTTGGCAAAAGGGCCTACTCTGTGTGGAGTTTGCATGTTCTCCCCGTGTCTCCTAGGGTAGTTAATACCCTCACAAAAACATGTAGTAATCCTGGTCGCTATACCGCCTCCCCCATGACAGCCGGGGCGCCTGATGGAGGGGAAGGGAACTGGTTGGAATAACGTGTTCCTTCCACGCACTACGTCCTACCGGGGAAACTCCCCCCTGTCAGGTGACAAGAAGGTCAGTTGGCTCTCATGCACTGAAGGAAGCATGAGCTCGGCCCTGGCCTCCCTGGCTGTGGGGGACTGGTGTAGCGCCCAGGATCACTTAGGAAATTGGCACCGGGTGAAAAAAATGGGTTACAAAAATCGTGGGATAAAAATTATTAAAAAAAAAAAAAAACTGCCTTCCCCAATTGCTTTGCCTTACGGTTGTATCATTGCTCCATATAATGAACATAATTATAAAACCTGTCATTCTTTGTACAGTGTTTTTTTTTTTTTTTATCTTTATATTTGAAATAGCTGTCAGCCTGCTGTGTGTAATTGTATGTATTATCATCGCCATCTGACCCTAACGCTTCTCCTGGAAAAAGATAATTAAACTGCCATCATTTTTCAACTGATTTCATCTCTTTTCTGCAGCAGACTTTAGAAGAAAACCGGGAGATATATAGGATAAAAGATAAAAGTGTATATAATTTGTATGTTAACAATGGGAAAACAGCACAAGATAAGACTCATACATCTCTATCTTTTCTTTTGTAATGCAATATTTTAGTTATAGTCCTTTTTTTTTTAATGGTAAAGTGTAGAGCAGCAGGGGTCTTCAACAGGGGGTCCGGGACCCCTAGGGGGTCCTCAGAGTTACTACAGGGGGTCCGCCAAATCTTTGGGTGATAGGATATTATTTTTTACATAAACCACTTGAACCCTAATCTGAGTTCCCAGAAGTTCTCGCCAGCTCTCGCGGGGCGAAGGAACTTCTGGGCCAGAGCCCTTGTATTCGTGGGCGGGATGTGACGTCCGCTCAGAATCTGAGCGGACACGCCTCTTACCGGTCTGAGAGCTGTGCAACTCGTCTAAAAAGTCCGACGAGAGGCAAACAGCAGTACACAACAATGGCGGCCGAAATTTCTCAAGGGGAAATTGCTTCCCGTCGATCCTATTTAGATGCAAGACCCACTGCATGTGGATCCCGCCCCCTTTTCTTCATTGGCTGTTGATTTGAATCACAACGCAGTGGCCGCGCCCCTGCTGTCCAAGCTCCGACGCTAACCCTCCCAGACTACTTGAACCCTAGCATCCCTATTCTAAGGAGAACTTTTGCCAAAAAATAGCAGATCTACAAGCTCACAACGCCTCGCGTTATTCTAAAGAGAACTTTATGGCCAAAAATAGCCGATCTACAATAGCTTGTAGATCGGCTATTTTTGGAAAAGAGGTTTGGTGTAGAGGGAGAAAAGAGCAGGCCAAGTACAGAGCCAAAACTTTACTAAGTGTTGACGGTTAAATGTCTGGAATTACACATTAACAATCCAACACAACACTAATGGGTTACATGGCGGCTTTCCGACATGTCGCCTTTCCGACGTTAACAAACCCTATACCTAACCCTAACCCTAACCCTAACCGCACGCGGAAGCCACTAGTCGGAGTGGCGAGATGTCGGCATGGAAGACGGTTACCACCACACTAATGACATGGTGCTGTCAAACAAGTCTATGAAGCTACCGTATCTATGACATATATGAAAAAGTTTTATCTGCAACACAATGTGAATATGTCTAGGTCAGTCTACCTTATGTGGATTACACTGACATGTTGCACCTTAATCCCATGTATGACGCACTGACTTTTGTCTTTTATTGTCTCCGCCAGGCCGAAAGGCATGGCGAGAGAGTATGTTTTACCCTCCGTCCGTCCGTGTGTGTGTCCGTGTGTTAGCAGCTATCTCAGGCACCGTTGGCCCGGCCGCTGCGAAACTGTGCACACACACTCCCTGGATGCCAATTCAGAATCTCTGCCTCAATTTCTTCACATAGGCCTGTTATAGCGCCACCTGGAGGCCGATTTGTGCAATTACTTTTTACATTACTCCTACAGATTTTATCCAAACGTCATGTAAATCGGTACACAGTATCTCTACAGTCATGTGATCAACACGGATTTGTCCGATTTCCCATATTCCATCCTCATTGGCTAAGATTCGCTTCCAAAATTTGCAGGATTGCTCCGTTTTGAACAAAATGCCTCAAATCATGAACGCAGCTTGCGATTTCCGTGAAATTTCACAAACACATTCCCACTAGGCCAAGGAAGAAATGCCACCCTTTTTCACATTGGCCTGCTATAGCGCCACCAGCAGGTCTAATTTAGCAAAACACATTTTTTGGAACAAAATACCTCAAATCATGAATGCAGTGTCCGATTGCCGTCAACGACCTAAGAATAAATGGCACCCTTTTCACATTGGCCTATCATAGCGCCACCAGGAGGCCACAATAACGTACCTGACCTGGCGGAGACCTGTGCTCCGAGGAGCACTTTTTCTAGTTGTGCTTTTTTTTCCCTCTAAGTTAAACTAATGTTAACTAATGTTAATAAGTATATCATGCACAGTATACATTCCCCCCCCCCCCACCCCTCTTCTCCCCCCCCCCCCCCCTTCTTTATATGGAAATAACGTTACGATGGGAACGATGTACAAAAACGAATTTCACCCACTTTTTTACTTACAATAAACAATAAACCTGATTCTGATTCTGATGTCTGAGGATGACCTAGAGAGAATGCAGAAACATGAACAACCTTTATTTGATCTTGAAACAAGTGCTCAACACAAAGGTCCCTCAAACTAAATTAAACCTCCCAAAAATGTATTCAGTTTCTCTCCCTTTGGAAGAAAGAAAACCTGTCCAGAATGTTAGCAAACCTCCCGTGTGGTAGAGAACAGGGCTCTGGGTTTTCCCCCTTGCCTACTGACACACACGGCCCAGCACGCATACACACAGCAGAGGGTTAATTGGGAGTTAATGAGGGGCAGGTGCGGCTCGTTGTCCCGACAGGCCTCCCCCCCCCCCCCCCCCCCCCCCCCCCCAATCTCACAGCTACCCTAAAACTTTAATCACATCACATTTCCTAAAGGGAGGTTGGAACCATTAAACGTAACAGCCTACAATTTCCTATTTAAATGTTCTGATGGTCATTAACCCTTTCATTCCGGGAACGCATACGCACATTTTTGATTTCTTTGGGCTATTCAAAAATAGCAGATCTACAAGCTCGTAGCGCGGCACCGAGTGCCGCGCTACGAGCTTGTAGATCTGCTATTTTTCTTTTTTTAATTGTGAAAGGTTGTGCAAATCTTTGAATATATACATATTTTTTTAAAGTGAATATTTTTAACTCGCATTTTTGCTTCTGGGGGGTCCCTGGATCTAAATATTTTGAGATGGGGGTCTTGCAGCCAAATACATTTTGGGTGGTCCTTGACATGAAAACATTTTCAGAACCAGTAAGCAACACAATTTTTTTTCAAAAACTGTTAGGATATAGAAAACATTTCATAGAATCCCCAGAGGCAAAGATTTGAGTAAAAAGAAAATATATATACCTATTCAAAGATTTGCACAAATGTTCAGCAGATTTACAAGCTCATAGCGCGGCACTCGGTGCCGCGCTATGAGCTTGTAGATCTGCTATTTTTAAATAGCCAAAGAAATCTAAAAATGACACAGATTCTTCCCTGGTCTACATGGGTTAACACCTGGCTTCATGGTTTCACAGAGTCGCTCCAAAGGGGCTGAGCTGTGAGTGAGTCGTGTATGTTTGTCTCCCTGCATGTGTTTTGTCCTTTCCCAATTATTATATTATATCTGTAGTTCTCAAACTTTTTCATACCAATAAGGACCCCAACAGTGATACATATTTGGCCACGGACCCCCATCTGAAAATGCTTTGTGTGCCAGGGACCACCAGAAGAGAAGATTAATGTTCAAAGATGATTCCACTTTTTTTCAAACATTTTTCTGATATTTTTCAAAGAATCTAAAAAATAGCAGATCTACAAGCTCGCAGCGCGGCACAAATAGCCGACATATACATGGAAAACATATTATGATGCTATGTTAACTACCTTTGCTTGGGACCCCCCCATTGAGTTGAGGCATTACATTGTGTTTGACTCAGTTCCACAGATAAATATTGTGAAAATAGCTGCTCTATGCTGTGAGCTTGTAGATCAGCTATTTTTCCAATTGTTTTGCCTCTGTCTTAGGTATTAGAAATTTTGACCATTTTTATTGTATAGGGCATAGCAGTGGCGGCCATTTTCTGGTTCCACTTCAAAATACTCAATGCATTTTTCCCATTGACATTTACAAAAATATTCATATCAATTCATTTAAGCCTAGAATCAAGCCATCCAGGGTCCTGTTGACTCATGACCATATATATTTTATTTCCGGTGATTTTATTTTATATCTAATGATATGATATACTATATTTAATAAATACCCTTTGTTTTTCCGTTTTCACTTTTTTTTCTCCTCACAGAATCAAACGTTTTATGGTCATGATTCACCAGGACCCTGGATGGCTTAATTCTAGGCTTACATTAATTGATATAAATAATTTTGGAAATGTCAATGGGAAAAATGCATTGAGTATTTTGAAGTGGAACCAGAAAATGACCACCACTGCTATGCCCTATAGTTTGTTGATGACTTTTGATGAAGTAATTTCTTCTTTTTTTTTAGATGTTAAAAATGTATTAAAATCCTCAAATTGTCACTTTAGAAATGTGCAGATACTACTTATACTGTATGTTGTGTGTTTACTGCTGTGCTGAGTGAGAAAACAGTGTTGCACATTAAGCAAATCACCTGGGCTTTATTTTCCTGTTTTGTTGAATGATTCAGACACAAATGTTAGACAGACAGTGTTGTTATTTTCTATAATAAATGCTATAAACACAGTGGAACGTACAGGGAAAAGCTAAGCCAACACAATACAACAGCTGCCAGTGGATGCAAAGGTTTAAAACATGTATTTTCCAAGGGTAACATTATGGCTTGGCACGCGTTCACCCCTTAGGCCTTCCTGTCAGCGTGGCTGCAGCAATACCAACTGATTTGATAACTGTTTCTTATCTGGAGGGAAAAAAGAAGAAGAAAAGAAAGTGTGGCTGACATTACGACTACGATGGCTGATATAAACGTTGTTGTCCACATTCCTTTCACCTCTCTCACCCATATCTCTTCATCCCTTTTCTAGACTTTTTTTGTTGCAGAATAATCGGTGTTAAAGGCAGATATGTGGTGATAGGCGGTACGGGATGTGTTGCTGCTATAGCCATGCTGCCATTCAAGTGAGTGCAGTGGTGTAAAGTAACTGAGTACATCTACCTACTCAAGTACTGTACTCAAGTACCATTTTGAGGTATTTTTTACTCTATTGGAGTATTTCACATTTTGTGTTTTATTACAGAAATTTCCAAATTTTCTACAATTTTGTCAAGATAGTTTTGACTTCTTTTCATAGTAAATCTACAGGCTCAAATGTGTCACATCTCGACACATTGTGAGCTTGTACATCTGCTTTGCTCATGAGCTGATGCTCATGTGGCCTATCGTATATAGTAGCTTCTTTTCGGCTTGTTTTCATAGACCTGGAGCCTGTTTCACGAAACCTAGATTGGGGTATAAACCGGGATTTATCAGCTATCCTGGATTAATTTATCCAGGATCGGCCATGAATCGGTTTCATGAAAACTGAGTTATCTCAGCAGATTAACTTTGCCAGTCAACCTGGATATGTTTATCCATGACTCCGTTTCATGAAAGCAATGCCACATTAGTTACCATGGAAATGTTGCTGTGAAGTTAGCCTGGTTCGGACCAGGCTAACTTCAAAACTTTATTAATACAGTGCCTTGTTGTTGTGAAATGGCTATTAGTCCAATGACTCCAATTGTAAACCAATGACTTTTCCACTGTTAATTCAACTTATTTTAATTACCCTGCATTCAAATAAAATAAATCCAATAAGATATAATCAGTTTAATTATATTACTGAAATGGTGTGTGACCATGAATTATAATTGGTGACCAAATTTGACTGGGAGACAGTCATCTAGCATTTTTTTTTTCATTTTCATTTTTTTCATGTCATATGAAAGCAGGGAATCATAGCAAAATAATGATGTGTGTGTGTGTGTGTGTGTGTGTGTGTGTGTGTGTGTGTGTGTGTGTGTGTGTGTGTGTGTGTGTGTGTGTGTGTGTGTGTGTGTGTGTGTGTGTGTGTGTGTGTGTGTGTGTGTGTGTGTGTGTGTGTGTGCGTGCGTGTGCGTGTATTACAGCATTGTATTTTGAATTTAAAACTATTTGAACACACAAGTAAACTTGAATATTGCTAAATAATTGAGATGAATTAGCTACATTAGACTACAATTGTGTGCTGCGTGCATAATGATTCATCAATTATACTGATGATGCGTCATAACTTTATGAGAACACACTTTATTCAGAATAACAGACAATCAAAAGGTAATGCACAAACATGGCCCCTTCAGAATAATCCTTCATAACGTTGAATCTTGGCTCAGCTCAGCTGACAAGTTCAGGCAATAAGCTAAATATAGATATATAGGTTATGGCAGTGGTGTGGGCTAACCACTTAAACCCTATTTCATATATCGTTAAAATGGACATTGTATGTGTGTTTTTCTATTTTCTAAAATGTTTGAAAAAATATATAGTGTATCATGAACACACCATCCAGGAGATCTGCCCTCAGAGGAATGACTTTAGTGGTGGTTACTGTTCCTTAGTGAACTTTGTAACGTTGTGTTTAATAAGTGTTAATAAGTATAAATAAAACTTTATCATTATGACTTACAGTAAAGCCGTTATATTTCAGGATCAAAGTCCACAGGTGTGTCATGTTGGAACATTAAAGGACGACTTCACCGCTTTTCAACCTATCTTCATATAATTGGTCCTCACTAATACTCATGATAAAATGGTACAATTTTTTTCTACTTGGTCTGTGTCTCATAGTAGGGCTGTGGACAGTCCAGAAACCCGTCTACCAGTGACATCATCGTGGCATGATTTTTTTTTCCAACAAGATTTCACATTTTTTATTTAGATTTTTATTAACACGAGAACAATGGCTTCTTTTATTGCATTACAACTTTACAGGAATAGAAAGCCTACAGTTTCTATTAGCTTGGATTCCCCATTGATGATGTCACTGGTAGACGGGACTCTGAACTGTCCACAGCCCTCCTCTGAGACACAGACCGAGTAGAAAAAAATGGTACCATTTTATCATGAGTATTAGTGAGGACCTATTATATGAAGATAGGTTGAAAAGCGGTGAAGTCGTCCTTTAACAGTGGAGCCGTTTGTTTCAGGATCCATTTTGACTCGACGCTGGAAAGACAAGAACCTGCTGCTGCTGATGCTGCTACTGCTGCATGTAGCGTAAGTGATTCAATGTTTTATTATTAAAGACAAGAACCTGCTGCTGTATGTACCGTCAGGTAAACACCTTTTGTGTCCAGAACTGTTACTTTTGGGGCGGCAGTGGCTGAGGGGCAGAGTGGCCGGGTAAAGTGAACTGGAAACCACAAGGTTCCCAGTTTGATCCCGGGCTGGGGGGCTCCCCCAGAGTTAGTGTCGAAGTGTCCTTGAGCAAGACGCTGAACCCCTTAATTGGTGAGCAAGTTGGTGCCTTGCATGGTTTCCTCCGCCATCGGTGTATGAATGTACGTGTGAATGGGTGAATGTAATGCACAATCTATGTAAAGCGCCTTGGATAAAAGCGCTATATAAATGCACCATTTTACCATTACTTTTCAGGAACTGTAAAAATACTTTCATACTTTTCATTGGTTCAAAATGTATTCAACCCACAGCAGACAGACTTAACCACTCATGTTCACTTACAAAAAACATGAAGCAAAAACTGCAGATCTACAAGCTCACCACATATCACATTGTGAGCATAACAAAAGTTATGTTGTGGGTGATTATCCTTTAACACAATGTTAAAGATGTTTATTTGTAGATAGATCGTAGATTGTAGATCTGATTAGCTGTCTTGTAAATGATTAGCTGGGTTTACACTGCGTACCGGCAATAAATGATGTAAGGGTCCATTTGGTTCCTTTTGTATACTCTCAGAGTTACTGACCTGTAAGGGTCCATTTGGTTCCATGTGTACACTCTCAGATTTACAGATAGACAGACAGACAGACAGACAGACAGACAGACAGACAGACAGACAGACACAGAGTTGTTAAGGTACAGGTACATTATTGTCATGATAGAGCTCTACCTCAGGGCCACCTAAGGTACCCTTATGGGTCTGTAACTCTGAGAGTGTACAAATGGAACCTGGCTGAGTGTCATAGTTTACCACTTAAATGCTTGTATAATCTAAGGAATGCAGGGAAAACAAACATTGTATTGTGTTATAGCGCCACCATGAGGCTCTTTTGAAAAATGTGTGGCAGAGGTTCTTCCTTTGCCTACAGGGAGTGTGTGAACAGTTTCACGCTGACCGGTCCAAACGGTGCCGGAGATTAGATGTTTAAAGATGGACAGACAAACAGAGGCAAAAACATGATCTCAGTTTTTGGCCGTCCGGCCTGGCGGAGATAATTAATAACTAACATAACTGTATATTCAACTCCAGGTGGAGTTAATTCTTTTTTGGTTATTTATTTATTTTTATTTACAGTATATTTTTAGAGTTTTTACTAAACAAACCCCACTATGCCACGCCCCTTTCTCCTTACTCCAAGGTTTTATAAGGTCATGTTTACCTGTTATATTGGATCTTGTTCATTTGATACACTTATTTGTTTAAGCTCTTGCTCATTTGACTTTCCTATTTGTCTCATCTGTTTAAGACAGTAGGTAGCTGATATATTGCACTTTCAACTTAGCGCTAGGTATACTCTTAGTTGCTTGTTTTAGAAGAGAATGCACTTCAGACTTCTGGTGATTAGTAGCTTCGTTCCCGACCTGTGTTGAATGCACTTATTGTAAGTTGCTTTGGATAAAAGTGTCTGCTAAATGACTGTAATGTACCTGGATGTATCGACACATCTGACCGCTGTTTTTATTTATTTATTTATTTTTTTGGGGGGGGGGCTTTTTCTGAATTTATTGATAGGATAGTAGGCTGACAAGACTTTATTGATAGGATAGTAGGCTGACAAGACTTTATTGATAGGATAGTAGGCTGACAAGACTTTATTGATAGGATAGTAGGCTGACAAGACTTTATTGATAGGATAGTAGGCTGACAAGAAATGGGCAGAGAGATGGGGGTGACAGACAGCAAAGGTCGTCAGGATCGGGAGTCAAACCCGCGACACGCTGTCAAGCTGGATTACCTGTGTGTGTGTGTGTGTGTGTGTGTGTGTGTGTGTGTGTGTGTGTGTGTGTGTGTGTGTGTGTGTGTGTGTGTGTGTGTGTGTGTGCGTGTGCGTGTGTGTGGGCTCTAGGCGTGGTGAGCAGTGATTAATTAGGTATAAATAGAGCTCAGGTGTGAGACAGACTCCAGGTGTCGGTTTGATTCAGTTCAGATGGAACTCCAGCAGCTCTCCACACTTGCAAGCAGGTAACTAAACATTATAAACCACCAACATTTAACAGCTTTGTTTAAAATAATTCAGTCCGGGGAACTAGTCTGTGAATTAATGATTTTGAAATGGACAACATTAGGCATTATATTTTATAACAGAGTGAAGGAAACTCTTTCAAACTACACTCTGTTTCAATGGCTCATAGTGTCATCTAAACCAATGGTTGTTACACTTTAACATCAACTCTGACCATACAACTGGAACCAAATGGACCTGTTAGGGTCCATTTGGCTCCTTTTAGACCAGTGTACCAATGCAAGGGTCCATTTGGTTACCATATCTACACTCTGAGTTAGACCTGTGATGCCCACTACCTTATAGGGAGTGTCTGCTCTGCTCATGCTGTTCCTCCTTGGTGAACAGGGTGGGGCAGTCTACCAATCTTCTAATGGCTCATTGGAGAGCACCTGGGCCCAGTGCCTCCAGGAGTCATTAGCAAACTGGTAGACTGCCCCACCCTGTTCACCTAGAAGGAACAGCATGAGCAGACCAGACACTCCCTATAAGGTAGTGGCCATCACGGACCGGTAAGGGTCCATTTGGTTGCAATTGGGGTAATTAGAAGCAGTGATGGAAAAAGTACAAAATATACTTGAGTACTAAAAGTAAGCACTCATTATGCACAATAGCCCATTTCACTTGTTTCCACATGTATACAAATCCTGTGAAAGTAGCCGATCTTCAAGCTCACAACGTGTCGCTTAGCGAGTCTGTAGATTGGCTATTTTCAAAAGGCATGGCTTAAGTGGTTAATGTAGGATTTACCAAGTAACTAAAGTTTTCAAATAATTGTAGTAGAGTAAAAGTACAATATTTGCCTCTGAGATGTAGTGGAGTAAAAGTACTGAATTGGAAATACTCGGGTAAAGTAAAAAATACCTCAGAATTGTACTAAGTATAGTACTTTAGTAAATGTACTCAGTTACATTACACCTCTGATTAGAAGTGTGGGTGGGGCTGACAAAGCTACATCCACAAGGGACCATAAACGTTTTCCTAAATGTGACCATGGTCATGTAGGCCTACACAACTAACACATATTCTTTTCTTCTGTCTTTTCAGGATATAAAGTGAAGGAAGAAAAGTCAACAGAAGATGTAAGGTAAGAACTCTATGCTGCTACTGCAGTGAAGAGCTATGCAGTGAAGACTGGTGTTCAAGGTAGGAACTATACTGCTTGTTCAGTGAAGAGCTGCTTCTATGCAGTGAAGACTGGTGTTCAAGGTAGGAACCATGTTTTTATTCCTTTTGCTGCTTAGGGGTTTTGCGTTGCGTCATTCGCGTTGCGATCCGTCGTTTGCCAAAAACAAAAACAAAATAAAACATAAAAAACACAAAACAAAGGCGCAGGCATGGAGCTCCTGGTTTACTGGGACGGGGTTCAATTCCCCGCTGTGCCCTACTCATTGTGTTGGCATTTATATTTGAACTCGCATTGAATAGTTTCATGTATTATACAGTAATCAGCCTTAGTATGGATCACAATGTAGAGCTTTATCTTATTCATCTTTAAAGATTACTTTAATGTGTATGAAGACACTGTATCCAGATATATATTTATCAGCTCTGTGCATAATTGGTTATTTGAAAGGTGTTAAGTTATAGTAATTGGTTAAAGGTAGGGTAAGTGATTTACTTTGGTTAATATAAGTGTTAAATAGCTCTATCCTGATAGTATTCATTGCTATATAGTTTTTTCAGTAAAAGGAGTCTCCAGCTCTTAAACAGAAAATGCATTTTCAGTGCCCTCTCCTGATTGTCTTAAATGTTGTCACCTACCTGAAAATGTACTATATTCTGTTTACTAAAGAGCTGGAGAGACCCCTGTGACCGAACAAACGCTCTGTAGCAATGATTACTATCAGACTATAGTACTTTAACCTTCTTAACAAAAAAATCACTTACCCTACCTTTAAATCCCCCCCCCCCCCCTTAATATAGAACTCTATATTGTGAATTTCTGATCTTATCATTGCTATAGTCATCTATACCCATGTGAGTCATAGGGCTACTGGAAATGTTATCGTAGCATGATGTTCCCACTGGAGGGCGCAATACACTTTCTCTATATATTCAGAAACTGCATCCTGTGCTGTAAACTTCACTTCCAGGTCGTTTTGGTTGATGAGAACAAGCAATGAAGAACAACTACTGGTATGCCAAACACACAGAATTGTCATTTATTGTAGATTATTTCCATAACACATCAGAGCTAATTAGCCATTCTCTTATTGGAGTCCAACTGTGATCCTGAAGCAAAGAGATTTCAGTCAGTTTAGTGTTGTTGTCTATTTGGCCCATAGTGATGCTAATGCTACATAGCCTGATGCTAATGCTAACAATGTCATAACATACTTTGTGTGCTTGTTTGAGTCCAGATACTTGATCAAAACCAACCAGGGGTTGTGAGAATGTTGTGTTAATGTTTTAAAGGTACTTTAGTGCAACACGGTATGGTTGTAGTCCTGTTTATGTTAAGTTAAGTTTAATGCTAACTTGGCTAGCTGCTAGCCTTGGTTAGTGAGGCAGCAGCATGGTGATTCTTTTAGGCTTAAATGAGACATTAAAAACATACAGAGGAAGGTTGAAAAATGCTGAAATGGTCCATTAAGTATATTTTACTGCAGTGGTTCTTAACGTTTTTATACAAAGACTTCTTTGTATTATTTTCTTCATGTTCTGTGATGTACAAACTGTATTCACATCAGTGTTGATTTTGACAGCAAATTTTGATTTAGTTTTACTCATAGTCTTCTGAAATGTTTTGTCTAGTTTTAGTAGACTAAGTATAAGATTATAGTCGAATAAATCTACACTTGATTTAGTCGACTAAAATATATTTTGGCGGTGCCTTGATAGTGTCGTAATGGCTGATTTTACACCTGGTAGCATGCTGAAAATAGCCGATCTACAAGCTCACAACGCGTCGCACTGTGACGCGTTATGAGCTTGTAGATCGGCTATTTTCAGAGGCAACACCCGAGCGCAACTAAACATAAAATGACTTGTTTTTTACTGGATCATCACTGATTCACATGCAGGTAAGGACATGGTGTCAAAAAGCAAAAGGCGCTGGTAGTATGGTACTCCTGCTTTAGCGGGACTGGGTTCAACTCCCTGGGGTGCCCTGCTGACCTTTTCCACCTTTGTCCTCTGTTGTATGTTAACCAGAAATGTTGGGTAGAACCGTGTGTGTGTGTGTGTGTGTGTGTGTGTGTGTGTGTGTGTGTGTGTCCGTGTGCGCGTGCGTTCAGTTGCAACTTCAGTTGATTGTGACCTGAAACTCAATTACTCTCCAGGTAATTATGGTGTGTGTGTGTGTGTGTGTGTGTGTGTGTGTGTGTGTGTGTGTGTGTGTGTGTGTGTGTGTGTGTGTGTGTGTGTGTTGTAATCCAGACACAGGAACAGTAGAGGAGGCCCAAAGACATGGAGGAGAGGAGTCTGGGAGGTCAGGAGGTCAGGTCCAAACACATGGAGCGCCACAAGCCCGCAAGTACTGATTATAATTTTTTGTAAAAATAAAAACATATAATTATTTTATATATCAATCATTTGATTAACCACTAATAAGAGACATTAATCCTCATTGGATATCCATTCTTGTTTTTTTTTTAATAATAATGTATAACCACTCACCATATTGACTCTTGATCAAAGCTCTTAATCTAAACCATTTCCATATAGACCATTCTCTCTTTTCTCGTGCGGTTCATTGATGTCGAAGGACTTCTTATTAACTCTTTCACTGCCAGACTTATTTCTGGCTGCGTCTACATTTTAATGAAAGCAAAACAGAGGTCATGGTGTTCAGACCCAGCACAGCCCTGTGACACCACCTCTCTGGTTCTGGGATCCCGAGAGGTTTATTGTGTATAGTGTTGCTCTTGGTATATATTTTTGTTACTGAGTGTACAGCACCTTGGTTCAAGGCTGTTGTTTTAACCCATTAAGACCTAAGACGATTATTTTATTTTTTTTCTAAATCCTAACAGTTTTTTGAAAAAATAAATAAATAATTCAAGATTTTTCAAAAATAGCAGATATACAAGCTCATAGCGCGGCACTCGGTGCCACGCTATGAGCTTGTATATCTGCTATTTTTGAATAGCCAAATAAATCTATGTCTTAATGGGTTAAATGTGCTTTATAAATCAAGTGGATTGGATTGGTGTAAACGGGCACACTGCACTACACTGCAAGAATGGCAATTGATCACTTATTTGTTATTCCAGGTCTACGCTATACAGAGCCTACAGCGGTGAGCTTGACCCTACTCCTGCCTATGCTGGCTTCAAACCAGGCTCCACACCACTAATCGGCACTTATCATATCATATCATTAAACCACTTGTAGACTCCATCTTTGGTAAAGTACAGGACATTAGCATCCTTTCATATCAGCAGCCACCTCCTACATCAGAGGGTTGTGTCATCAACCATGAGGAAATACCTTTAGAGGGATACCAGCTAGATCCAACAGAGTGTACATGAGATCTCTGTCTGTGACCGTGTCTCAGTCACACAAGATTGAAGAGGTAACATGATGCCAAAGTGCAGCGGCAGAGTGGCATTCGCTCAGGAAAGAGAGGGTGACGGCTTCAACATTTAGAGAGGTAAGCCACGTTAAGAGGGCAGAGTTCAGCAGAAAACCTGGCTGAGAGGATCATCCGAGGAACACGTCAAACCACATCATGAAGCGAGTCCGATCTGGAGACGGGTGCAACCCAGAAAAACATTAACTTAAGGAGATGTGGACCGGTGGTCTGGTCTATGACCCACTTGAGAGACCATCATTTGGGTTAGTTGAAATGAAATGCCCAAATGCACAAAGCTATATTGAATGCAAGTACCTAAGAGTTGACCACACACAGATTGAAAGAGAGCCATGCATGTTATTGGACAATTGCTGATTACGGATGTGATATGGAATGGTGTGCTTCTGTTGTTTGTGCCCTTGATTACATGTTTACAAAAATAGCAGTAACAGAAAAGCCACAATACTGCGGAAATTGAAAAATATATGCATTAAATCGTTCTACTCCGTGGTACTTAATCAAAATGAAAGTTTCTCAATTCAACATTGTTTTCTTATTTCAGCTTAAAAGTTCTGGTTCTGGTTGTTTTTTAATAATGGTTTGCTCATTTCATTGGTGCTATTACATTTAAGCTTGGGCTTTTTGTATAGAATTTGGTCACTGACTATACTTAAAGTTTACTACTCAATCCGAGTATACTTAAAGTGTACTTAAAGTTCTCTCTCTCTAAACTATGACACTATATACTTAAAGTATACTTAAAGTTTAATACTCGATCCGAGTATACTTAAAGTGTACTAACTGTGGTGGGATCTATGGATAACATGAACTGCTATGTTTATAACCAATTTTAAGCAGCTTTAATGTCTATGCAATACATGTGTTTATCATTGCATTTCATAGTTACAAAGACAAACAGTCAAGTTCATATGATATAGTGAGTCACAAACATGTCAACATGTTTATCAGCCATCTTTAAACAATGTTTTTAAAAGTACACATGAATGCACAAATAGTGAACAAACAACATTGGCTTGTCATCACTTTTTTTTAAGGTTATGAACTTCTTGCCAAACAGCTTCATGGTAATATTGCCCAGCCCTGTGGTTTTGAGATCACATCTCTTTTACCCAGCCTTTGACTAAGGGCCCATTTTGATAGTTAACCAAGAGGCAGGCTACTGTGTAAAGTTGATTGATGCTACCTGTGAGGGAAAGAGGAATTACTGTATGAAATATTTTGTGCTCCTTCCTTCGAATGAGGCGTTCTACATGGATTCTCAGCCTAACCCCTAGTGCAGACAATTGTGCTCTCTTGAACAGGAAGGCAGGTATGTACACCGTATGCACACAGTCCTCAACAAGGAAACCCTTGTCTACCATGATGGCCATTGTTGGTTTGAGGAGAGGCACGATGCCGCTATAATAGAAGACTGTGGTAGCACTTTTGTGGGGACGATTTTGGCCTCCACACTTAGTGATTATTTCGGATTTAACTTTCGTTTCGGTGGTGACCAACTTTGGTTTCGGTAAAGTTTGATTACAAAATGTAAGTTGTGTAAAAAATAATCTGACTATACTAAGTTGTTATTTGTTTGTTTAAGTCAGCCTATACACTACTCAGAGTCATAAGTTTACAAAATGTACTAAAGTACAGTGAACGTCTGTGCGGTTTGTCTTCATCACTGAAAATAACGTACATGTAAACTGATGTCATGTGCAGTTGGGGTGAAGAAACACAACCATTTCACTCCTAATAATACCTATTTGATTTGACATCCTGACATGCTGCTCTAGCTGAGGCTTGAACCTGTTACCTGCGGCTCACTAGTCAGTGACTCTATCCATTCACCTACAGCTGTTTCCTTGGAATCTGTGGTTCTGAAACGTTTTGTTGTCAACCCCCCAAATTGACATGTATTTGGGCAGTGGACCCCAATGTGAAAAGATGTAGTGTCAGGGCTCCCCATGAACAAGATTTATATTTATGCTGTAACACATTTTTTTAAAGTTATTTGTCTTGTTTGTTGTTCAAGTCAAAGCACCAGAAAGGCTGTACTTGTCAGCCATCAGTTAGCTCAATGGGTTGAGACGCAGTATTCATGATCCAGAGGCCATGAGTTCAAATCCCATTGATGTCTTTCCTATGATTCTTTCCTTTGCAGACTGGCTTCCAGAAGATCAACTGAAAACTACCAGGAAGGCTGTACTTGTCAGCCATCTGTTAGCTCAATGGGTTGAGACGCAGTATACATGATCCAGAGGCCATGAGTTCAAATCCCACTGGTGTCTATACTGTGATGCTTTCCTTTGCAGACTAACTTCTAGAAAAACAAGTTAAAAACACCAGGAAACCTGTAACTCTCAGCCAACAGCTTAGCTCAACTGGTAGAGTGTCTGTCCAATAACCTGACTTGACTTGAGCGGGTTCGATTCCCACTCGAGTCAAGTGTCCCCGGTAACTTGGGGCAACGGATAAATTGACTGATATCCTTAGTGATGCTTCCCTTTGCAGACTAACTTCTAGAAAAACAAGTTAAAACCACCAGGAAACCTGTAACTCTCAGCCTACAGCATAGCTCAACTGGTAGAGCGTCTGTCCAATAACATGACTTGACTTGACTTGAGTGGGTTCGATTCCCACTCGAGTCAAGTGTCCCCGGTATCTTGGGGCAACGGATAAATTGAGACCGAATTGGCCAGATTCGGGTTCAGTTACCAGGGTGGTGACTGGATTTGTGTCTGGAAGTTACCGGGGACACTTGCCTCGAGTGGGAATCGAACCCAGTCAAGTCAAGTCATGTTATTGGACAGACGCCAGCCTACAGCATAGCTCAACTGGTAGAGCGTCTGTCCAATAACATGACTTGACTTGACTTGAGTGGGTTCGATTCCCACTCGAGTCAAGTGTCCCCGGTATCTTGGGGCAACGGATAAATTGAGACCGAATTGGCCAGATTCGGGTTCAGTTACTAGGGTGGTGACTGGATTTGTGTCTGGAAGTTACCGGGGACACTTGCCTCGAGTGGGAATCGAACCCACTCAAGTCAAGTCAAGTCATGTTATTGGACAGACGCTCTACCAGTTGAGCTATGCTGTCGGCTGAGAGTTGCAGGTTTCCTGGTGGTTTTAACTTGTTTTTCTAGAAGTTAGTCTGCAAAGGGAAGCATCACTAAGGATATCAGTCAATTTATCCGTTGCCTCAAGTTACCGGGGACACTTGACTCGAGTGGGAATCGAACCCCCTCAAGTCAAGTCAAGTCATGTTATTGGACAGACGCTCTACCAGTTGAGCTAAGCTGTTGGCTGAGAGTTACAGGTTTCCTGGTGGTTTTAACTTGTTTTTCTAGAAGTTAGTCTGCAAAGGAAAGCATCACAGTAAAGACACCAGTGGGATTTGAACTCATGGCTTCTGGATAATGTATACTGCGTCTCAACCCATTGAGCTAACAGATGGCTGACAAGTACAGCCTTCCTGGTAGTTTTCAGTTGATCTTCTGGAAGCCAGTCTGCAAAGGAAAGAATCATAGGAAAGACATCAATGGGATTTGAACTCATGGCCTCTGGGTCATGAATACTGCGTCTCAACCCATTGAGCTAACAGATGGCTGACAAGTACAGCCTTCCTGCTAGTTTTCACTTGATCTTCTGGAAGCCAGTCTGCAAAGGAAAGAATCATAGGAAAAACATCAATGGGATTTGAACTCATGGCCTCTGGATCATGAATACTGCGTCTCAACCCATTGAGCTAACAGATGGCTGACAAGTACAGCCTTCCTGGCAGTTTTCAGTTGATCTTCTGGAAGCCAGTCTGCAAAGGAAAGAATCATTGGAAAGACATCAATGGGATTTGAACTCATGGCCTCTGGATCATGTATACTGCGTCTCAACCCATTGAGCTAACAGTTGGATGACAAATATAGCCTTCCTGGTAGTTTTCAGTTGATCTTCTGGAAGCCAGTCTGCAAAGGAAAGAATCATAGGAAAGACATCAATGGGATTTGAACTCATGGCCTCTGGATCATGAATACTGCGTCTCAACCCATTGAGCTAACAGATGGCTGACAAGTACAGCCTTCCTGGTGCTTTGACTTGAACAACAAACAAGACAAATAACTTTAAAAAAATGTGTTACAGCATAAATATAAATCTTTTTCATGGGGGGCCCTGACACTACATCTTTTCACATTGGGGTCCACTGCCCAAATACATGTCAATTTGGGGGGTTGACAACAAAACGTTTCAGAACCACAGATTCCAAGGAAACAGCTGTAGGTGAATGGATAGAGTCACTGACTAGTGAGCCGCAGGTAACAGGTTCAAGCCTCAGCTAGAGCAGCATGTCAGGATGTCAAATCAAATAGGTATTATTAGGAGTGAAATGGTTGTGTTTCTTCACCCCAACTGCACATGACATCAGTTTACATGTACGTTATTTTCAGTGATGAAGACAAACCGCACAGACGTTCACTGTACTTTAGTACATTTTGTAAACTTATGACTCTGAGTAGAGTATAGCCTGACTTAAACAAACAAATAACAACTTAGTATAGTCAGATTATTTTTTACACAACTTACATTATATAATCAAACTTCCGAAACCAAAGTTGGTCACCACCGAAACCGAAGTTAAATCCGAAATAATCACTAAGTGTGGAGGCCAAAATTGTCCCCCCAAAAACCTGTTAGGAGTACGTTTCAGGCAATTTAGAGTTGATTGGTAGTGCTTTGTAGTGACTTTTTTGGTCCCTAACACCACAAATGGTTTACATACTCTTTATGAATGTCTTAAGCATCATTTGCTTAACATGAATGATAATTCTAGTAATTGTTTGGTGTCTGCATTCATGAAAGCCAGGTAGTTTGCAACAGGTAAGGAGAAAGTCCACATTAACAGACAGTCATAAATGATGAACTGTCTTCACTTTACTGTAGGGCACATAATAACATGTACAAAGGATTTATAGATATTTTAGGAATGTTTTACAAAGCATGTTAAACATGGACAAACACATTAACAGACAGTTGTAAATGATGAACTGTCTTCACTTTACTATAGGGCACATAATAACATGTACTAAGGATTTATAGATACTTTAGGAATGTTTAACAAACTATATGCTAAACATGAACAAGCTACCAATAGCTTGTATATATTATGTAACATCAGTTACAAATGATTTAATAATCATTTACAGATTATTATACATGGCTTATTCATGAATAGTTACTAATACCTTTATAGATGATTTGTAACCGTAGTTATAAAGGTTTTAGTAATCATTTACGAATGTCAATAAACAGGTTGTTAATGATTTGTTAATAGTCTACAAACTGCTTATAAATGTTTATAAATGCTTTAGAATGGGTCGTTACAAATTATTTAATAATCTTTTACAGATGTATATAAATGGCTTATTCATCAACAGTTCACTACTTACTAATACTTTACAAATGATTTGTAACTGTAGTTATAAAGGTTTTAGTAATCATTTACGAATGTCAATAAACAGGTTGTTAATGATTTGTTAATAGTCTACAAACTACTTATAAACGTTTTTATAAATGCTTTATAACGGGTCATTATTGTAAAGTGCTACCAAGACTGTCTTGCTAATAAAGCGTCATGTCTCTCATTTTCTACAATGTATTTGATATTACCTTTATATTATTTAATAAATTATGCATTTCACTCTATATATTGTCCAGCAACCTTTATGATAAAGGCGAAAAAAGATCTTTAGACAAACGGGTTAGATCCAAGTAGACATCAAATTTCTCTTTTGGGTCCCAAAACTCGAGGCCCAAAAGAGAAATTTGAGTCTACTTGGATCTAACCCGTTCGCGGGAGTAATTGGTTCGACTCAAGACCTTGAGTCTTAGGACTCAAGGCCCAAAAGAGAAATTTGATGTCTCTTACAGGCTGTAACCATCAAAAAGTCAGACCTGTGTATGAGTCTTGAGTCCAAGACGCAAGACCCAAAAGAGTCTTGAGACGAACGGGTTAGATCCAAGTAGACATCAAATATCTCTTTTGGGGCCTTAAGTCCCAAGACTCGAGGCCCAAAAGAGAAATTTGATGTCTACTTGGATCTAATGCGTTCGCGGGAGTAATTGGTTCGACTCAAGACCTTGAGTCTTGGGACTGAAGGCCCAAAAGAGAAATTTGATGTCTCTTACAGGCTGTAACCATCAAAAAGTCAGACCTCGTCGCAGAAACACGCTGATGGGATTACTGGAAATGTATCAAGAAATAGTAGAATACATTTCCTCACTTCAATAAATCAAAGATATGATTGTTATTAACTAA
Source organism: Gymnoscopelus microlampas (assembly GCF_963454915.1). Classification (NCBI taxonomy): domain Eukaryota; kingdom Metazoa; phylum Chordata; class Actinopteri; order Myctophiformes; family Myctophidae; genus Gymnoscopelus; species Gymnoscopelus microlampas. The sequence goes on along the minus strand of NC_139959.1, from coordinate 42,741,493 downwards.
CTACCATAAAGAACATCGCATTGTAGATTAGTAGGCGATAATTCCAATATTCACTATACACTCCTCATGTTTAAGCCTAACTGAATTATATATTTATGGACTTGTATATAAATTGTACATATTTTTGGAAGACTTGTGCATTTAATTTGTCGGCAATACTTTGCCACGCTTTCTCCCTGGATACATTTATTGCGGCCATGTTTCCTTTCTTGCTTAAAATACATTTTACTTCCTCGTATGATTCCGGGGAGACATCAAATTTCTCTTTTGGGTCTTGAGTCAAACCAATTACTCCCGCGGAGACATTAAATTTCTCTTCTGGGCCTTTGAGTCTTGGAACTCAAGGGCCAAAAGAGAAATTTGATGTCTCCGCGGGAGTAATTGGTTCGACTCAAGACTCTTTTGGGTCTTGAGTCTTGGGACCCAAGACTCATACACAGGTCTGACTTTTTGATGGTTACAGCCTGTAAGATACATCAAATTTCTCTTTTGGGCCTTGAGTCCCAAGACTCAAGGTCTTGAGTCGAACCAATTACTCCCGCGAACGCATTAGATCCAAGTAGACATCAAATTTCTCTTTTGGGCCTCGAGTCTTGGGACTTAAGGCCTCAAAAGAGACATTTGATGTATACTTGGATCTAACCCATTCGTCTCAAGACTCTTTTGGGTCTTGAGTCTTGGGACTCAAGACTCATACACAGGTCTGACTTTTTGATGGTTACAGCCTGTAAGAGACATCAAATTTCTCTTTTGGGCCTTGAGTCCCAAGACTCAAGGTCTTGAGTCGAACCAATTACTCCCGCGAACGGGTTAGATCCAAGTAGACATCAAATTTCTCTTTTGGGCCTCGAGTCTTGGGACTTAAGGCCCCAAAAGAGATATTTGATGTCTACTTGGATCTAACCCGTTCGTCTCAAGACTCTTTTGGGTCTTGAGTCTTGGGACTCAAGACTCATACACAGGTCTGACTTTTTGATGGTTACAGCCTCTAAGAGACATAACATTTCTCTTTTGGGCCTTGAGTCCCAAGACTCAAGGTCTTGAGTCGAACCAATTACTCCCGCGAACGGGTTAGATCCAAGTAGACATCAAATTTTTCTTTTGGGCCTCGAGTCTTGGGACCCAAAAGAGAAATTTGATGTCTACTTGGATCTAACCCGTTCGTCTCAAGACTCAAGATCTTTTTTCGCCTTTATCATAAAGGTTGCTGGACAATATATAGAGTGAAAAGCATAATTTATTAAATAATATAAAGGTAATATCAAATACATTGTAGAAAATGAGAGACATGACGCTTTATTAGCAAGACAGTCTTTTATTATAGCGGCATCGTGCCTCTCCTCAAACCAACAATGGCCATCATGGTAGACAAGGGTTTCCTTGTTGAGGACTGTGTGCATACAGTGTACATACCTGCCTTCCTGTTCAAGAGAGCACAATTGTCTGCACTAGGGGTTAGGCTGAGAATCCATGTAGAACGCCTCATTCGAAGGAAGGAGCACAAAATATTTCAAACAGTAATTTCACTCACAGGTAGCACCAATCAACTTTACACAGTAGCCTGCCTCTTGGTTAACTATCAAAATGGGCCCTTAGTCAAAGGCTGGGTAAAAGAGATGTGATCTCAAAACCACAGGGCTGGGCAATATTACCATGAAGCTGTTTGGCAAGAAGTTCATAACCTTAAAAAAAAGTGATGACAAGCCAATGTTGTTTGTTCACTATTTGTGCAATCATGTGTACTTTTAAAAACATTGTTTAAAGATGGCTGATAAACATGTTGACATGTTTGTGACTCACTATATCATATGAACTTGACTGTTTGTTTTTGTAACTATGAAATGCAATGATAAACACATGTACTGCATAGACATTAAAGCTGCTTAAAATTGGTTATAAACATAGCAGTTCATGTTATCCATAGATCCCACCACAGTTAGTACACTTTAAGTATACTCGGATCGAGTATTAAACTTTAAGTATATAGTGTCATAGTTTAGAGAGAGAGAACTTTAAGTACACTTTAAGTATGTAAGTATACTCAGATCGAGTAGTAAACTTTAAGTATAGTCAGTGACCAAATTCTATACAAAAAGCCCAAGCTTAAATGTAATTTAAGCAGGTTCAGTAACACTCAGAGGTGTTACTGAACCTGATTATGTAGCTTGATACAATAAAAAAAAATCTAATAATGGTCTAATAATTTTCTGAAAACATGCTCTACCAAACGGGTTGTTTGTCACTTTATGGTAAAAGTAGTGAAGCTAAACTAAAGTAATTAAAATGCACTATTTGTTATGGATAAATAGGGCTTTTGCTAATTCAGTGTTGTTAATATAATACATATGATGTTATTTCATTATATTTATGTTGAAAAAAATGTATTAGTATGATTTTATTCCTATCTAAAAAAACATGCTCAACCAAATGGTTGAATTGTCATTTAATGGTAAAGGCAGTGGTGCTGAAATAAAAAAAAGACAATTTTGATGATCTGTGTGATGAAGAAGATGACCAAACAGATGATGCTGATCAACTCTCACAAGCAGAAGAGACTGGGGAACATAATGGGTCTAATAATCTGCATCTGGTTGTGGATGGTCTTGTTTAGCGTTTCTTCTGAAAAGGCACCTGTGGTGGAGAGGAAGATGATGGCTAACCAACTATGAATGCTGGCTTGTTGACTTGTTTCAAACTGTGGACAATTGCCAGCCAGAATCTTTTGAGAGACATTGATTTCCCGTTCAGTAGAACACAATCCCACTTGTAGACCAGCGAGGAATTTGAGATGCACAGGTGAAGGATGTATCCAAACAGGGGAAAGTACCATCGCCTCGACTTGGCTGGGCCTGGGGTCTTGTACCAGAATGTTTTTTTTCGTCACCAGCATTTTTTCGTCACCAGCATTTTTTGTCATTTTTCGTCACCAGCATTATTTCGTCATTTTTCGTCACCAGCATTTTTTCGTCACCAGCATTTTTCGTCACCAGCATTTTTTCGTCACCAGCATTTTTCGTCATTTTTCGTCACCAGCATTTTTTCGTCACCAGCATTTTTCGTCATTTTTCGTCACCAGCATTTTTTCGTCACCAGCATTTTTCGTCATTTTTCGTCACCAGCATTTTTTCGTCACCAGCATTTTTCGTCATTTTTCGTCACCAGCATTTTTCGTCATTTTTCGTCACCAGCATTTTTTCGTCACCAGCATTTTTCGTCACCAGCATTTTTTCGTCACCAGCATTTTTCGTCATTTTTCGTCACCAGCATTTTTTCGTCACCAGCATTTTTCGTCATTTTTCGTCACCAGCATTTTTTCGTCACCAGCATTTTTCGTCATTTTTCGTCACCAGCATTTTTCGTCACCAGCATTTTTCGTCATTTTTCGTCACCAGCATTTTTCGTCATTTTTCGTCACCAGCATTTTTCGTCATTTTTCGTCACCAGCATTTTTTCGTCACCAGCATTTTTCGTCATTTTCCGTCACCAGCATTTTTCGTCATTTTTCGTCACCAGCATTTTTTCGTCACCAGCATTTTTCGTCATTTTTCGTCACCAGCATTTTTCGTCATTTTTCGTCACCAGCATTTTTTTCGCATTTTTTTCGTCACCAGCATTTTTCGTCATTTTTCGTCACCAGCATTTTTTTCGCATTTTTTTCGTCACCAGCATTTTTCGTCATTTTTCGTCACCAGCATTTTTTCGTCACCAGCATTTTTTGTCATTTTTCGTCACCAGCATTTTTCGTCACCAGCATTTTTTCGTCACCTGCATTTTTCGTCATTTTTCGTCACCAGCATTTTTTCGTCACCAGCATTTTTCGTCATTTTTCGTCACCAGCATTTTTCGTCATTTTTCGTCACCAGCATTTTTCGTCATTTTTCGTCACCAGCATTTTTTCGTCACCAGCATTTTTCGTCATTTTCCGTCACCAGCATTTTTTCGTCACCAGCATTTTTCGTCATTTTTCGTCACCAGCATTTTTTCGTCACCAGCATTTTTCGTCATTTTTCGTCACCAGCATTTTTTCGTCACCAGCATTTTTCGTCATTTTTCGTCACCAGCATTTTTCGTCATTTTTCGTCACCAGCATTTTTTCGTCACCAGCATTTTTCGTCATTTTTCGTCACCAGCATTTTTCGTCATTTTTCGTCACCAGCATTTTTTCGTCACCAGCATTTTTCGTCATTTTTCGTCACCAGCATTTTTCGTCATTTTTCGTCACCAGCATTTTTTCGTCACCAGCATTTTTCGTCATTTTTCGTCACCAGCATTTTTCGTCACCAGCATTTTTTCGTCACCAGCATTTTTCGTCATTTTTCGTCACCAGCATTTTTTTCGTCACCAGCATTTTTTTCGTCACCAGCATTTTTCGTCATTTTTCGTCACCAGCATTTTTTCGTCACCAGCATTTTTTGTCATTTTTCGTCACCAGCATTTTTCGTCACCAGCATTTTTTCGTCACCAGCATTTTTCGTCACCAGCATTTTTTCGTCATTTTTCGTCACCAGCATTTTTTCGTCATTTTTCGTCACCAGCATTTTTTCGTCACCAGCATTTTTTGTCATTTTTCGTCACCAGCATGCAAACAGCCAAGCTTACTTAATCCAGTGCCTTGTTCTTCAAGTTTTTCCACAGTTAATTCAACACATGTGTTTGAATATGGACTCATTTTAATGACCTTGCATTCAAATAAAATGAAATAAATACAATCAGATATAATCAAATTAATTATATTACTGAAATAGTGTGTGACCATGAATCATAATTGTTTCACAATGACTCATGTGATGTCATTGTCACTCTGTTAACACTATAGTTCATATTGTTGTTAGATGTTTGATAATATATAACAGATTTTTTTTTTCACTGAATGTAAGTCAATGAGGAGCATATTTTAAATTATCAATTTCTAGTCAATGGAGAAATTATTTTTTATTTCTTGTCCACCTTTGGAGTTACATCATGATGGCAAGGTAACTACACAACCCAAACCTCTACCAAAGTAGTCTTGCAAATGTGGGGTTATTGCGTGTCCCGCCCCCCCCCCCTGTCCCCGTCCCCGCCCCCCCCGCTTATCCCGTCGCGGCCCCCAGTCGCGGTCAACCCCCCCGTCCCGTCCATCCCGTCGCGGTACACCCCCCGTCCCGTGCGTCCCGTTGCCGTCCCGTCCCGTCGCGCACGCGCACACACACACACACACACACACACACACACACACACACACACAAACACACACACACACACTCTGTGTGTGCTTGCAATACTTTGCCACGCTTTCTCCCTGGATCTATTTATTGCGGTCGCGTTTCCTTTCGCGCTTATAATACATTTTACTTCCTTGTATGATTTCAAGAGCTGCTGCAATGCTGCTGTTCAGCCACAGAGAGGAACGCCGCTCTGGTTTTGGACTCCATGATTGGTCAAGTTCAAGGATTCTGCTATCGACTTTCATGGTCTTTTATAGAAATACGTGAAGCCTGGCTTCATTATCCTGGCTGGACATAGCCTGGCTTGACAAGGCCTAGCTCGACAAAGTTGCTCCTTTTCAGCCTGGCTTTGCTTCGAGGAACGGAATAAACGAGGCTTATATGGACCCGACTTTGTCAAGTCTGGATTTGGCCCCTTTAACAGTCTGCTCAACCAATTGGTAGAGCACATTTTGAGTCACTATTTCTCATTGACAACATTGCTGAACTTAACTCAACCTGATTGAGCCCTTTCTACCATTTGGTTGAGGTATGTTATGGCAAAAAAATGTCCACCAGATGTCACTGTTTCCCAGTCACATGGATTCTCAGGCAGCCACTTTTTAGGAAGTGAAAATCAATGAATCCACTCCTGAAAGGTGGGATTTTTTTGGTTGAAATCTCAGAGGTAAGATTTTTTTTCTGTCATATTATCATCTCAGAGGTGTTACTGAACCTGATTATGTAGCTTGATACAATAAAAAAAAAATCTAATAATGGTCTAATAATTTTCTGAAAACATGCTCTACCAAACGGGTTGTTTGTCACTTTATGGTAAAAGTAGTGAAGCTAAACTAAAGTAATTAAAATGCACTATTTGCTATGGATAAATAGGGCTTTTGCTAATTCAGTGTTGTTAATATAATACATATAATGTTATTTCATTATATTTATGTTGAAAAAAATGTATTAGTATGATTTTATTCCTATCTAAAAAAACAAGCTCAACCAAATGGTTGAATTGTCATTTAATGGTAAAGGCAGTGGTGCTGAAATAAAATAAAAACTATTTTGAGGATCTGTGTGATGAAGAAGATGACCAAACAGATGATGCTGATCAACTCTCACAAGCAGAAGAGACTGGGGAACATAATGGGTCTAATAATCTTCATCTGGTTGTGGATGGTCTTGTTTAGCGTTTCTTCTGAAAAGGCACCTGTGGTGGAGAGGAAGATGATGGCTAACCAACTATGAACGCTGGCTCGTTGACTTGCTTCAAACTGTGGACAATTGCCAGCCAGAACCTTTTGAGAGACATTGATTTCCCGTTCAGTAGAACACAATCCCACTTGTAGACCAGCGAGGAATTTGAGATGCACAGGTGAAGGATGTATCCAAACAGGGGAAAGTACCATCGCCTCGACTTGGCTGGGCCTGGGGTCTTGTACCAGAATGTCAGAAAGATCAATGTCTCCCATTATGTTCCCCAGTCTCTTCTGCTTGTGAGAGTTGATCAGCATCATCTGTTTGGTCATCTTCTTCATCACACAGATCATCAAAATAGTTTTTTTTTTAATTTCAGCACCACTGCCTTTACCATTAAATGACAATTCAACCATTTGGTTGAGCATGTTTTTTTAGATAGGGATAAAATCATACTAATACATTTTTTTCAACATAAATATAATGAAATAACATTATATGTATTATATTAACAACACTGAATTAGCAAAAGCCCTATTTATCCATAGCAAATAGTACATTTTAATTACTTTAGTTTAGCTTCACTACTTTTACCATAAAGTGACATCTCAACCGTTTGGTAGAGGCCTATATTTGGAAAACTGTTGGGTCTGTTAAAGAAATTATAATTGATAGTTGTTACTATTGCCCCAAATAAATAAAAAATGCAAAGAAAAAAATGTTCCAATGCTTTTTTCTTTGGGTGACCTTTAAAGGGTTAAGTCCAGGCTTAGTTTATTCACCTTTTGAGGAACAGGCCCCTGGTTTGAAGCCAGCATAGGCAGGATTAGAAGCCAGCATAGGCAGGAGTAGGGTCAAGCTCACCGCTGTAGGCTTTGTATAGCGTAGACCTGGAATAACAAATAAGTGATCAATTGCCATTCTTGTAACACAGTGTAGTGCAGTGTGCCCGTTTACACCAATCCAATCCACTTTATTTATAAAGCACATTTAACCCATTAAGACCTAGATTTATTTGGCTATTCAAAAATAGCAGATATACAAGCTCATAGCGCGGCACCGAGTGCCTCGCTATGAGCTTGTAGATCTGCTATTTTTGAAAAGTCTTCAATTATTTATTTATTTTTTCAAAAAACTGTTAGGATTTAGAAAACATTTTTAATAATCGTCGTAGGTCTTAATGGGTTAAAACAACAGCCTTGAACCAAGGTGCTGTACACTCAGTAACAAAAATATATACCAAGAGCAACACTATACACAATAAACCTCTCGGGATCCCAGAACCAGAGAGGTGGTGTCACAGGGCTGCGCTGGGTCTGAACACCATGACCTCCGTTTTGCTTTCATTAAAATGTAGACGCAGCCAGAAATAAGTCTGGCAGTGAAAGAGTTAATAAGAAGTCGTTCGACATCAATGAACCGCACGAGAAAAGAGAGAATGATCTACATGGAAATGGTTTAGATTAAGAGCTTTGGTCAAGAGTCAATATGGTGAGTGGTTATACATTATTATTAAAAAAAAAAACAATAATGGATATCCAATTAGGATTAACGTCTCTTATTAGTGGTTAATCAAATGATTGATATATAATATAAATATTTTTTTTATTTTTACAAAAAATGATAATCAAAAAATGATAATCAGTACTTGCGGGCTTGTGGTGCTCCATGTGTTTGGACCTGACCTCCTGACCTCCCAGACTCCTCTCCTCCATGTCTTTGGGCCTCCTCTATTGTACCTGTGTCTGGATTACAACACACACACACACACACACACACACACACACACACACACACACACACACACACACACACACACACACACACACACACACCATAATTACCTGGAGAGTAATTGAGTTTCAGGTCACAATCAACTGAAGTTGCAACTGAACACATGCACGCGCGCACACACGCACACACACACACACACACACACACACGGTTCTACCCAACATTTCTGGTTAACATACAACAGAGGACAAAGGTGGAAAAGGTCAGCAGGGCACCCCAGGGACTTGAACCCAGTCCCGCTAAAGCAGGAGTACCATACTACCAGCGCCTTTTGCTTTTTGACACCATGTCCTTACCTGCATGTGAATCAGTGATGATCCAGTAAAAAAACAAGTCATTTTATGTTTAGTTGCGCTCGGGTGTTGCCTCTGAAAATAGCAGATCTACAAGCTCACAACGCGTCGCAGTGCGACGCGTTGTGAGCTTGTAGATCGGCTATTTTCAGCATGCAACCAGGTGTAAAATCAGCCATTACGACACTATCAAGGCACCGCCAAAATATATTTTAGTCGACTAAATCAAGTGTAGATTTATTCGACTATAATCTTATAGGTACTTAGTCTACTAAAACTAGACAAAACATTTCAGAAGACTATGAGTAAAACTAAATCAAAATTTGCTGTCAAAATCAACACTGATGTGAATACAGTTTGTACATCACAGATCAACAGAACATGAAGAAAATAATACAAAGAAGTCTTTGTATAAAAAGGTTAAGAACCACTGCAGTAAAATATACTTAATGGACCATTTCAGCATTTTTCAACCTTCCTCTGTATGTTTTTAATGTCTCATTTAAGCCTAAAAGAATCACCATGCTGCTGCCTCACTAACCAAGGCTAGCAGCTAGCCAAGTTAGCATTAAACTTAGCTTAACATAAACAGGACTACAACGATACAGTGTTGCACTAAAGTACCTTTAAAACATTAACACAACATTCTCACAACCCCTGGTTGGTTTTGATCAAGTATCTGGACTCAAACAAGCACACAAAGTATGTTATGACATTGTTAGCATTAGCATCAGGCTATGTAGCATTAGCATCAGGCTATGGGCCAAATAGACAACAACACTAAACTGACTGAATTATCTTTGCTTCAGGATCACAGTAGGACTCCAATAAGAGAATGGCCCAATAGCTCTGATGTGTTCTGGAAGTAATCTACAATAAATGACAATTCTGTGTGTTTCGCATACCAGTAGTTGTTCTTCATTGCTTGTTCTCATCAACCAAAACGACCTGGAAGTGAAGTTTACAGCACAGGATGCAGTTTCTGAATATATAGAGAAAGTGCATTGCGCCCTCCAGTGGGAACATCATGCTACGATAACATTTCCAGTAGCCCTATGACTCACATGGGTATAGATGACTATAGCAATGATAAGATCAGAAATTCACAATATAGAGTTCTATATTAAGGGGGGGGGGTGATTTAAAGGTAGGGTAAGTGATTTTTTTGTTATACAGGTTAAAGTACTATAGTCCCTGATAGTAATCATTGCTACAGAGCGTTTGTTCGGTCACAGGGGTCTCTCCAGCTCTTTAGTAAACAGAATATAGTACATTTTCAGGTAGGTGACAACATGACAATCAGGAGAGGGCACTGAAAATGCATTTTCTGTTTACGAGCTGGACACTCCTTTTACTGAAAAAACTATATAGCAATGAATACTATCAGAATAGAGCTATTTAACACATATATTAATCAGAGTAAATCACTTAACCTACTTTTAACCAATTACTATAACTTAACACCTTTCAAATAACCACTTATGCACAGAGCTGATAAATATATATCTGGATACAGTGTCTTCATACACATTAAAGTAATCTTTAAAGATTAATAAGTTAAAGCTCTACATTGTGATCCATACTAAGGCTGATTACTGTATAATACATGAAACTATTCAATGAGAGTTCAAATATAAATGCCAACACAATGAGTAGGGCACAGCGGGGAATTGAACCCCGTCCCAGTAAATCAGGAGCTCCATGCCTGCGCCTTTGTTTTGTGTTTTTTTATGTTTTATTTTGTTTTTGTTTTTGGCAAACGACGGATCGCAACGCGAATGACGCAACGCAAAACCCCTAGCAGCAGCAAAAGGAATAAAAACATGGTTCCTACCTTGAACACCAGTCTTCACTGCATAGAAGCAGCTCTTCACTGAACAAGCAGTATAGTTCCTACCTTGAACACCAGTCTTCACTGCATAGCTCTTCACTGCAGTAGCAGCATAGAGTTCTTACCTTACATCTTCTGTTGACTTTTCTTCCTTTACTTTATATACTGAAAAGACAGAAGAAAAGAATATGTGTTAGTTGTGTAGGCCTACATGACCATGGTCACATTTAGGAAAACGTTTATGGTCCCTTGTGGATGTAGCTTTGTCAGCCCCACCCACACTTCTAATCAGAGGTGTAATTTAACTAAGTACATTTACTAAAGTACTGTACTTAAGTACAATTCTGAGGTATTTTTTACTTTACTGGAGTATTTACAATTCAGTACTTTTACTCCACTACATCTCAGAGGCAAATATTGTACTTTTACTCTACTACAGTTATTTGAAAACTTTAGTTACTTGGTAAATCCTACATTAACCACTTAAGCCATGCCTTTTGAAAATAGCCAATCTACAGACTCGCTAAGCGACACGTTGTGAGCTTGAAGATCGGCTATTTTCACAGGATTTGTATACATGTGGAATCAAGTGAAATGGGCTATTGTGCATAATGAGTGCTTACTTTTAGTACTCAAGTATATTTTGTACTTTTTCCATCACTGCTTCTAATTACCCCAGTTGCAACCAAATGGACCCTTACCGGTCCGTGATGGCCACTACCTTATAGGGAGTGTCTGGTCTGCTCATGCTGTTCCTTCTAGGTGAACAGGGTGGGGCAGTCTACCAGTTTGCTAATGACTCCTGGAGGCACTGGGCCCAGGTGCTCTCCAATGAGCCATTAGCAGATTGGTAGACTGCCCCACCCTGTTCACCTAGAAGGAACAGCATGAGCAGAGCAGACACTCCCTATAGAGCGTCGCAGTTCCCGCCCACTTCCTGGTGCCGGAAGTAAATACTCAATGCATTTTTCCCATTGACTTTTACAAAAATATTTATATAAATTAATTTAAGCCTAGAATCAAGCTATCCAGGATAGCGGTGAATCATGACCATAAAACGTTTGATTCTGTGAAAAAAACTTTTTTGAAAACGGCAAAACAAAGGGTATTTATTAAATATAGTATATCATATCATTAAATATAAAATAAAAAAAAATCACGGAAAAAAAGGTTTTATGGTCATGATTCACCGCTATCCTGGATAGCTTGATTCCAGGCTTAAATTGATTGATATAAATATTTTTGGAAAAGTCAATGGGAAAAATGCATCGAGTATTTACTTCCGGCACCAGGAAGTGGCGGAACTGTGATGCTCTATAAGGTAGTGGGCATCACAGGTCTAACTCAGAGTGTAGATATGGTAACCAAATGGACCCTTGCATTGGTACACTGGTCTAAAAGGAGCCAAATGGACCCTAACAGGTCCATTTGGTTCCAGTTGTATGGTCAGAGTTGATGTTAAAGTGTAACAACCATTGGTTTAGATGACACTATGAGCCATTGAAACAGAGTGTAGTTTGAAAGCGTTTCCTTCACTCTGTTATAAAATATAATGCCTAATGTTGTCCATTTCAAAATCATTAATTCACAGACTAGTTCCCCGGACTGAATTATTTTAAACAAAGCTGTTAAATGTTGGTGGTTTATAATGTTTAGTTACCTGCTTGCAAGTGTGGAGAGCTGCTGGAGTTCCATCTGAACTGAATCAAACCGACACCTGGAGTCTGTCTCACACCTGAGCTCTATTTATACCTAATTAATCACTGCTCACCATGCCTAGAGCCCACACACATGCGCGCGCACACACACACACACACACACACACACACACACACACACACACACACACACACACACACACACACACACACACACACACACACACACACACACACACACACACACACACACACACACACACACACACACACACACACACACACACACACACACACACACACACTTATGAGGACATCAGCATGGGGGAAAATTACGCTTTTAAAATGTTTTGCCTTTTTTAACTGTGAGCTTAAAGCAGATAAATAGCAGATCCACAATCTCACAACAAGCTTACAGATCAGCTATTTTTCGACGCATGAGTTAGGGTTAGCTCACTGGCAGGCAACTAAGTGTAAATCATGCCGTTTAACTCTAATTCCAACCCCTACACCTAACATCTAAACGTGTGATCCTAATCCTAAAACCAGGCTGAATCTTTTTCTTGTAAACATATCTCTAAAAAACTTTTTTCAACTCTGAACCATTTTTCTCTTGAGGACCAGGAAAAAGGCTCCTCACAACGTCCATTTATTTATTAATCATGTTGAGGTAATTTTTAGGTATTCTTTACCACCACCACTCATACCACCCCATAGTTATTAGATCTGCGGGCGGGCTGACCCATCAATGCATAAACAGTGAGCGCGGGGTGGTCCCCCCGCCCAACCCGTTGTTTCTGGAGAGAGAGAGAGAGAGAGAGAGAGAGAGTATGGGATGCTGTACTTGACATCATGAAGTGAACGCAGCACATGTTTTGGACACAGACAGCTGCTTTTCTATGTAAGTTAAACTTACATGGCCTTCTGTCCAACATTGTAAACAAAAACTAATGAAGTCATCGCAAAAAATACCTCAAAATGGTACTTGAGTACAGTACTTGAGTAGATGTACTTAGTTACTTTACACCACTGCACTCACTTGAATGCAAAATGCACAACAGCATGGCTATAGCAGCAACATATCCCGTACCGCCTATCACCACATATCTGCCTTTAACACTGATTATTCTGCAACAAAAAAAAGTCTAGAAAAGGGATGAAGAGATATGGGTGAGAGAGGTGAAAGGAACGTGGACAACAACGTTTATATCAGCCCATCGTAGTCCGTAGTGTCAGCCACACTTTCTTATCTTCTTTTTTTCCCTCCAGATAAGAAACAGTTATCAAATCAGTTGGTATTGCTGCAGCCACGGTGACAGGAAGGCCTAAGGGGTGAGCGCGTGCCAAGCCGTAATGTTACCCTTGGAGAATACATGTTTTAACCCATTAAGACCTGGAACGCATCTGATGTTGCAAAGATTTCTTTGGCTATTCCAAAAATAGCCGATTTACAAGCTCGTAGTGCGGCACTCGGTGCCGCACTACGAGCTTGTAAATCGGCTATTCTTTGGAACATTTGTGGAAAGTTTGTGCATATGCTTTCCTCTCTTTTGTTGTATGATTCAGACACAGATGTTGGACAGACAGTGTTGTTATTTTCTATAATAAAAGCTATAAACACAGTGGAACGTACAGGGAAAAGCTAAGCCAACACAATACAACAGCTGCCAGTGGATGCAAAGGTTTAATTTATAAAGACCGGGAACACATCTGTGTCATTTTAAGATTTCTTTGGCTATTCAAAAATAGCCGATCTACAAGCTCATAGCGCAGCACTGCATTTTTTTCCCCTAAATTCTAAATCCTTACAGTATGTTGCTATATCAGTGGTTCTCAAACTTTTCCATGTCAAGGACCCCCAAAATGATATGTATTTGACCGCGGACACCCATATACAAATATGTTGTTCCAGGGACCCCCAGGAGCACAGATCAGAGTAAAAAATGTTCACTTTAAAACATATATTCAAAGCATATGCACAAACTTTCCACAAATGTTCCAAAAATAGCCGATTTACAAGCTCGTAGTGCGGCACTCGGTGCCGCACTACGAGCTTGTAAATCGGCTATTCTTTGGAACAATCTTAAAATGACACAGATGTGTTCCCGGTCTTTATAAATTAAACCTTTGCATCCACTGGCAGCTGTTGTATTGTGTTGGCTTAGCTTTTCCCTGTACGTTCCACTGTGTTTATAGCTTTTATTATAGAAAATAACAACACTGTCTGTCCAACATCTGTGTCTGAATCATACAACAAAAGAAGAGGAAAATAAAGCCCAGATGATTTGCTTAAAGGGATAGTTCACCCAAAAAAATGACGGAGTCTCCTTTGTGTCTCCTACCGGAACCGCTGCCGGTCATCAAATTATTGTCTTAGGAATGAGACAAAAACAAAAAGATATCCATGAATTCAAGTCTCCATGGGGTGATTAATCGATAGAAAAAAGTTCATTTTGGGGGTGAACTATCCCTTTAATGTGTGTGTTTCACAATATTTATCTGTGGAACCGAGTCAAACTAAATGTAATGCCTCAACTCAATTACAAGTGCTTGTCTGTCAGGGTGGGGGGGGGGGGGGTCCCTGTTCAACTATGATTATTTTGGGGGTTCTCGGCCTGAAAGGTTTCGAGAACCACTGATCTATGATATGACTCCCTAGTTGGCAAGGTTTCAGCCCAATTTGACAGCCATTGACTTCCATTGTAAAATGTACACAAAATATTGAAAGCAAAACATTGGTTCTCAAAGTGGGGTTCCAGGGGGTCCCCAGCAAAGGTAGTTAACATAGCATGTGGGGCGGCAGTGGCTCAGGGGTAGAGTGGCCGGCTAGACGTTATTTCCATAGAAAGAAGAGGGGAGGGGGGGAGAAGGGGGTGTAGTGGGAAAGGAGATCAAACAAGAGAACACCAAACCATCTACATTTACACAAGTACCTGAGATAAGATATGAAAAAGGTGCGTGAGCATATAGCAGCAATGTATACTGTGCATGATATACTTATGGACGTTAGTTAAGGTGCACAATAAAAGACAAAAGTCAGTGCGTCATACATGGGATTAAGGTGCAACATGTCAGTGCGCGTCGACCGCATAATCCACATAAGGTAGACTGACCTAGACATATTCACATTGTGTTGCAGATTAAACTTTTTCATAGATATCATAGATACGGTAGCTTCACAGACCTGTTTGACAGCACTGTCATCAGTGTTGTGTTGGATTGTTAATGTGTAATTCCAGACATTTAACCGTTAACACTTAGTAAACTTGATCTTTGGCTCTGTACTTGGCCTGCTCTTTTTTTCCCTCTACACCAAACCTCTTTTCCAAAAGCTGATCTTCAAGCTCACAACGCCTCGCAGCGCGAGCCGTTGTGAGCTTGTAGATTTGCTATTTTGGCCATAAAGTTCTCTTTAGAATAACGTGAGGCGTTGTGAGCTTGTAGATCTGCTATTTTTTGGCAAAAGTTCTCTTTAAAATAGCGCGAGGCGTTGTGAGCTTGTAGATCTGGTATGTTTTGGCAAAAGTTCTCCTTAGAATAGGGATGCTAGGGTTCAAGTGGTTCATGTAAAAAAGAAAATCCTATCACCGAAAGATTTGGCGGCCCCCCCTGTAGTAACTCTGAGGACCCCCTAGGGATCCCTGACCCCTGTTGAAGACCACTCCTGCTCTACACTTTACCATTTCAATTTAAATAATCACACCCAGTGTGAAGTGAGCGGTGCTATTTAAAAACAACAGTGGTCATCACAGTGATGGAAGCTCACTTTAAAAAAAAGTAATTTTTTTTAAGTGAGTGGTGATATTTATGAATTTCATCATGCGTCTCGCTAGCCAATCACAGTACTGAGCAAAGGGTCTGAATACCAATCAGCCAATCACAGTACAGCGAAAGACAAATGTTCACGACGGAAAGAAAAACTTTCGCCACGGATGGGTCCCAAACCCACTTATAGGAGCGGCTACACCGCTCAAAAAAGGACTATAACTAAAATATTGCATTACAAAAGAAAAGATAGAGATGTTTGAGTCTTATCTTGTGCTGTTTTCCCATTGTGGAATGGAATTCAGCTTATGAGTCAAATGACTCATAAGCTGAATGACTCAAATAGTCTCTGAGGATATGGATAAAAATCTAAAAATACAGATAAAACACAAAAAAAAAAACACCAGGATCATGTTTATGGGTCCTAGACTTCATAAAAATAGTGGTCTGATGCAAAATCGGCGAAATGTCCCTTTAATTGAGATTCATGTTTATCCATTGCATTACTAATAAGATGTGCTGAGGTTGACGCTTTTTGCAGATTTGCTGTGCTTCTTGATGCTTGAGGACAAAAAAGAAACAGAAAAGCATTCATCTTATATGAGGTGATAATAGCTGGAAAAAGCCTCTTCCATGTGCAATCACACGGCACAGGGAGGTTCACCATGGATGATTACCCGGCGCTGGGAAGGAAGGCGGTGACAGGCAGGGTAAATCACAGCGGGGGGGTATTTACAAGGACGCTAATGGGAAGCAAATATCCTCACGATTCTCCTTAATGTCAGCCTTCAACCTGCAACCTTCAGCCATTACCTTGACTGATTGCCCCTCTCTCTCTCTCTCTCTCTCTCTCTCTCTCTCTCTCTCTCTCTCTCTCTCTCTCTCTCTCTGTAATTAACCAAGTGTCTTCAGCCAGGGGGGGAGGGAGGGAGGGATGGAGGGGGGGTGGGGGGGGCGCAATCCACATGAGCAGTGGGGCAGTCTTTGTCTCAATTAAAGTCTCCTGTATTTCATCTCTAGCTCCTCCAAAACCACTCTGCTTCAGCATCCCAGATGAGACCAACATATGTCTCTGGTTTACATTGGTGGTGGTCTATTCAACCTGTGGGTTGGGACCCCCAGGGGGTCCCCACATGATATTGGGGGGGGGGGGGGGGGGGGGGGGGGTGTTACTGTTTCAAAAATAACCAACAAACAATAGTGCTAATAAAAATGGTCAAACATTGGCCAAATTGTAAAATGATATAAGATCTACAAGCTCTCAACGTCTCACGTTGCAAGGTGGTGTGAACTTGTAGATCAGCTATTTTCATATAATACTCATCATAGTCAAATTAAATGTAATGCCTCTGCCTCAACTCCTACAATTCCAAGTGATTGTCAGGGTGGGAGATGGGGGGGGGGATCCCATTTCAAGTAGTATTATGTTGGGGGGTGCCCAGTTCAAATATGATTATTTTGGGGGTTCCCAGTACAGATATGGTACAAATAATATTATTTTAGGGGGCTCCCAGTTCAAATAATATTATTTTAGGGGGCTCCCAGTTCAAATATGATTATTTTAGGGCGCTCCCAGTTCAAATATGATTATTTTAGGGGGTCCCCAGTTCAAATATGATTATTTTGAGGGGTCCCCAATGCAGTTTTGGGGCGTTATAAAAAGGCCTGAAAAGGTTGAGAACCACTGGCTCTATCCTGTCCTTCACACAACATAGAAATGTCAATGAATGGGGACAGAAATAATTCAAAAGGCTTTTCTTTGAAGTCAAAGAAGACAAAGCGTGGCTTTACTTTAGAGCATACATGGGCCACTGGCGGCCCGGGGTGCCACATGCGGCCCCCACCTTCACTTAATGCGGCCCTTTGGTCAATATCGGAATAGTGATATATTATTGATTTCAGCTGTTACAATTGCAAGCATGCAAACATGACCCGCTTTAATTACATCAGTCTATATTAGTAGCTTAATGACTAGTATTACAATTATATAGTCTGTTTTATGTCCTGTCCAATGTATTTGTATTTAAGTTCATAAAGTTA
The DNA here is from genome assembly GCF_963454915.1 of Gymnoscopelus microlampas. Taxonomy (NCBI): domain Eukaryota; kingdom Metazoa; phylum Chordata; class Actinopteri; order Myctophiformes; family Myctophidae; genus Gymnoscopelus; species Gymnoscopelus microlampas. Next base: position 42,723,723 of record NC_139959.1, on the reverse strand, counting down.
ACATAAGTATAACTAAATTCATTTGAAATTAAATACAAATGTTACTTTTCAGGATTCCAATTCAAAAATAGCAGATCTACAAGCTCAAAACGCGTCGCGCTGCGACGCGTTTTGAGCTTGTAGATCGGCTATTTTTGCTACTTTTGTGTGACAAAGAATGGAGGAGGTGTAGTATATGCAATGTGGCCCTCTGGAGTGAGTGTGGAAATATAGTGGGGGAAATATAGGGGGAAATATAGTGGGGGTGATGCAACTTTGATGATGGAGAGAGCTCCATCATCAAAGTTGCATCACCCCCTGCCTTAAAGTATGAGTGGTCTGCAAAATGAACAGCTCTCTCTCTCTTCTGATGAAGCGATTGACCACAAACATCTGCCGCCTGGCATGACAGTGGTCTCTAATGGGGATTTGATGGCTGACAGCTTTTGATAACATTGCAGAGACTAATTTGTCATTTTTGTCTGTCATTTTAATTGGTGCTGGGAGACCGCCTGAAAGCCCTTGTCATGTCATACGTGTTCAAAAAATATATATACATTTATTTTTGCATCACACATGGTTGAAGCTCTGCCACACTGTAAAGCAATATTAACCCATTAAAACCGGGAAAGCATCCGAGTCATTTTAGATTTGAGATAAAAAAGCATCATTTTATACTTTGGCTATTCAAAAATAGCAGATCTACAAGCTCGTCACGTGCTACAAGCTTGTAGATCTGCTATTTATTTTTGAAAGAATCGTGAAAATGTGTGCATATCTTTGAATATATATATATTATTTTAAAGCAAACTCAAATCTTTGCTTCTGGGGGGGGAACAAAATATTGGAACAAAATATTTTGAGATGGAGGCCGGCGGCCAAATACATATAATTTTGGGGGTCCTTGAGATGAAAAACTTTGAGCACCACTGATATATTAATAACAAAAGTTGTTAATATATCTTCACAATCATTTTAACCAGTTCAAGCATTTTTTATTTGGCTATTCAAAAATTGCAATCTTCAGGGGGCACGGTGGCGCAGTCGGTAGCGCTGTCGCCTCACAGCATCACAGCAAGAAGATCCTGAGTTCGATTCCCGCCGGGGACGCTGTGGGCGCTGGGGGGCGTGTCTTCTCCTCCGCGTCATCAGCGCCCATACCCTAGGTGGGGTTGGCGAAAGGGCCTACTCTGTGTGGAGTTTGCATGTTCTCCCCGTGTCTCCCAGGGTAGTTAATACCCTCACAAAAACATGCAGTAATCTTGGTCACTATACCGCCTCGCCCACGACAGCCGGGGCGCCTGATGGAGGGCAAAGGAACTGGTTGGAATAACGTGTTCCTTCCACGCGCTACGTCCTACCAGGGAAACTCCCACCTGTCAGGTGACAAGAAGGTCAGTTGGCTCTCATGCACTGAAGGAAGCATGAGCTCGGCCCTGGCCTCCCCAGGCTGTGGGGGACTGGTCTAACGCTGGTGTAGGGCTGGTGTAGCGCCCAGGATCACTTAGGAAATTGGCATTTTTTTGCTTCTGACAAACTATTTGTTAACTGACTTATTAACTGTATGCTAATGACGTCTTATAAATGCCTTATAACTAGTTAATAGATCATTTATAAACCATTTAATGAGTTAATAATGTTTTGTTAAATATTTGTTAACAGTTAGTTAAGGAGTTATAACTATCCCTTATAGATAATGTATAGATTACTCACCAACTATTAGTTAATGACTTGTTAAATATGTTTTAGTAGTTGGTTAAGGATTTATACATATGCACGTATGTTCCATGTAGCTTTATTTTATTGTCATGTACAGTTCAGTTCTATACAGGTTCAACTCGGTTCCGTTTGCACACTCTCAGAGTTAAAGACCAGTAAGGGTCCATTTGGAACCCGGCTCAAGGAACCCTGGGGGGTTGAGAACCGCTGGCAGTGGTGGAAAAAGTACTCAAATTCTTTACTTAAGTAAAAGTACCAATACTGCAATATAAAAATACTCTGTTACAAGTAAAAGTTCAGAATTCAAAATTGACTTGAGTAAAAGTACAAAAGTATTGCCATCAAAATGTACTTAAAGTATCAAAAGTAAAAGTACTAAATATTTGAAAATAGCAGATCTACAAGCTCACAACGCGTCGCGATGCGACGCGTTGTGAGCTTGTAGATCGGCTATTTTCAAATAGCCTATGTATTAAATAGGGCTAAAGTGGTTCATGTGTGTTTCATTGTATCCTAGTTTATATCTGAAAAGTAACTAGTAACTAAAGTTTTCAAATACATGTAGTGTAGTAAAAGTACAATATTTGCCTCTGAGATGTAGTGGAGTAGAAGTAAAAGTATTGGAAATTGGAAATACTCAAGTAAAGTACAAATACCTCAAAATTTTACTTAAGTACAGTACTTAAGTAAATGTACTTAGTTACTTTACACCACTGACCGCTGGTGTATTGGGATGGGGAGGGGGGGAGAGAGAGAGAGAGAGAGAGAGAGAGAGAGAGAGAGAGAAGGCAGGATGAATATATGTGGTTGGGCGAGTGAGATGAAGGGAGGGGGGGGATAAGAGGGCGAGCGAGCGAGATAGGGGAGCGCACGCTCATCGGAGGGGAGGAGGGGCGGGATCAGTCCGTTGGCAGCTTTTCACCGTATCTCTTTGTAAACTCCTCTGCTTTCTTATAGAATTTTCTACGGTCCTTTGAGTATTCTTCCACTAGCTCCCACCTCAGAGGATGGGTTGGCTCTAGGTCGTCCAGCAGAGCGACGAGGGCCAGAATTACTGCAAGAGAAATAAAAACAAAGCAGAGAGAGAGAGAGAGAGAGAGAGAGAGAGAGAGAGAGAGAGAGAGAGAGAGAGAGAGAGAGAAAAACCCACTTTAAAGTCTGTCTGAAACAAACCAGACATTTATTACAGCACTTCTTCCCATTTCCAATATATCTTCATATAATTGGTCCACGCCTCACTTTGTGCCACACTGCGAGCTTGTACATCTGCTATTTTTGAACATTTTCTTGAACATTTTGAAGAATTTTGCATTTATTTTAACACAAATCTTCTCTGTTGGAAGTCCCTGACACAAAAAAAATCAGATGGGGGTCCGCGGTCAAATGTATATCAATTTAGGGGTCCTTGGCATGAAAACCACTGGTCTAACCCCATCCCTCCAAAAATGCAGTTCACTGGGATCATTTAAAACAGCCCTGAAAATGCACCTTTTGGGAGACCATAAAAGGAGGTAGTACCATTTTCACGTTAGACAGACGACCCCCCCCCCCCCCACATTGTTGTATATATAGCATTTTATTTTCTTTGAATGTTTGAGTGCTATTCTTTTTTTTTTTTTTTTTTTTTATACTGTTGGTGCCACTATATGTGACTATGAAGGACCTTGAATACAAAGGACCTCAATGGAAACAAGACCGCAAGGACTTCTTTGAACGGACCTGTTAGACAAAGTATTTTAAATGTAACTGTGCTGTTTTACATTTTTGCCTAATAAAATATTCAATCAATCAAAGCATTTGTGTCTACTCACTGTGTGTCATTGTTGGGGGGCTGTGGACAGTTCAGAAACCTGCCTACCTAAAGCACCGTTGATGGGAATTCTAAGTGAATAGAAACTACAGCCTTTCTCTTTCTGGAAAGTTGGCACGCTGAAATAGAAGCCTTTCTTCTTGCGTTTAATAGAACAATTTGGAAGACTCAACCCTGTAGTGCCTCAGTGGCGTCAGTTCAGCAAAAGCTAGGGTATGGCAGCATGCACGCGACCTCATGCACGCGTGCGCAGCGCGCGTGCATGAGGTCACCCCCGCGCGCGCGCGCGAAATTTTTGTGCGGTTCTGGGCGGGTTGGGTTCGTTTTTTTACAGTTTTTGGTTACTTTATTTCGGTTTTAGGGTTAGGATTCGGGTTAGGTTAGGGTTATGTTATTTAATTCTTATTTTTGCCTGATTTTCCCGATTTATTATCAAAAAAGTACTTTTTTTTTTTTCTCCCCTGGAGCCAGGGTATGGCAGCTGCAATAGCCTGCCATACCCAATTGACGCCCCTGTAGTGCCTACTGATGATGTCATTGGTAGGAAGGTTTCTCAACTGTCCAGAGCCCACCAATGAGAGACAGAGTGAGTAGAAAGATATGGTGCCGTATTATAATGAGCATTAACTCTTTAACTGCCAGAGTATACATGAATAAACTCATCCACTGTCAGCGATTTTTGTGTTTTATAACCTTTTCAAGTGGTCACAGAATATTTATCTCCAGTATGATCGATCCCCTGATGGTTGCTAATCACTGAGGGTTTCACTGTGTGGTTTCACAAATGTCAACGAGGTCATCGCGACCTCGTTCCCATTTGTTGTCCGCCTTTGAATATAGCATGTCTCGACCTAAAATACATAAAATTGCACGGGAGCCGAGATGCAGCATTTTTAAAGGGGCTACACCATGAATTTCATTTTTTTGGGGGTTTTTAGTATTTTTTGGGCTCCCCAGTGTCTCTTGTACCCAATTTTTTTTTTTTTTTTAACATTCAGTCATTCATGCTCATTTCATGGATTTCCTGAATGGGCGTGTCTGAACAGGCCATTTCAGAATGGCTGTGCAAGTGATGTCACTTGCACTGATTTTGCATTGACGATGGCCAGACAGAATTGCTCAGTAGCTCCCCCCTGCCCAATAGGACGTTTTGGTATTGCAGCTGAAAAAGCTTGGAATGACAGACAGTCAGATTGTGAGAAAAAATATCTGGATGTTTTTTAGGCTTACAACCTGTTTAAAACGTATTAGGGGGCAATATTTATATATAATATATTTTTTTTAATTCATGGTGTAGCCCCTTTAAGTAATAAGTTAACCAGGAAAAGAATGGAGCAGTAAATCTTTGGATCACGTTATTTCTGGTTCTGTGTGAAAAAAAAAAAAAAAACGTGTCTAATGCGTCAATGGCCATGTGGACCAAGTACCAATTGACTCGAAAACACGTCCACGGCAGTAAAATGAGGACCAATTGTATGAAATGGGTTAAGTGATCCTTTTTTAGGCCTAATTTACTTCCATTTTTAATGGGATAGATAGATTGATCGATTGGCTATTTATTTATTTATTTGATCGGTTAGCACACCTTGGTTAATTCGGGTTTTTGCTTCCCATTTCTGCCAGATCAGAGGCAGATAAACCTGTCCTTTCTCATCGATGTTGGGGTGGTAGATCTTTGTCAAGAAGTGGATCTTAGGAGGCTTGAAGGGGTACTCGGCGGGGAAAATGATTTCGATCCTGAAGGCCCCTTTGTCATAAGGAGGGTTATCCTGGAGAAGAAGAGGTACACATGGTCAAACTATGGCGGGAGCAGTGGTGGAAAAAGTACTCAAATGTTTTACTTAAGTAAAAGTATACTGGAAAGTAGAAACTCTGTTACAAGTAAAAGTCCGGAATTAAAAATGTTGGTATCAAAATGTACTTAAAGTACCAAAAGTAAAAGTACTAAAATGTTTGAAAATAGCAGATCTACAAGCTCACAACGTGTCGCTATGTGACGCGTTGTGAGCTTGTAGATCTGCTATTTTCAATTAGCCTAGGTTTACAATAGGGCTACAGTGGTTAATGCCTGTTTTATAACGTAATCATGTATATCTGCAAAGTAACTAGTAACTAAAGTTTTTAAATAATTGCAGTGGAGTAAAAGTACAATATTTGCCTCTGAGATGTAATGGAGTAGAAGCAAAAGTATAGAAAATTGGAAACACTCCAGTAAAGTAAAAGTACCTGAACATTGTACTTAAGTACAGTACTTGAGTAAATGTACTTAGTTACTTTACACCACTAGGCGGGAGTGTCACGAGACACGATGATGAAGCAGTGAACAGATTTAAGACAATAGGCTCTGTTTGACATGAAGGTGCCTTATATCACTACTTGCCATGTGTGTCTCCCGTTTATATCTGCTATTGTAAAACATGATGGGATGTTTTTATACAACTAGATTCTGACAAGTCCCGTAAAAAAACGCGCTGTGATTGGCCAGTAGTCAGGAAGCTTGCCTTCTCCAAAATGGCGGCCGCGATACAGGTCACTCCAATGAACCGCAGAGGCCAATGAGGTATCTAGGCTTCTATATCTATGAATGGGACAATCAAACAAAACTATGGGACACTGAACTGGAACAGGAAACAGGCATGCCACCTTCTGGAAACCTGAGACTACAGTTGTGAACTGAGCCCATTCAATTTACAATTTAGGCATTTAAGCAGACTCTTATTCTAGAGCGATTTACAGTAAGCAAGGTAAACGGAAGATAAAAAAGGAGTTGTCCCGCACACTCTCTGCACTTATGTAACAGAGTGGTGCACTACCTCAGCCTGATGGCCTGAAACGCTAATATCTCCCCTGGGTGATAAAGACACCCCTTTGGCTTAGCGGTTAAGATGTTGGCTTTCCACGTGGGAGACCCGGGTTCGAATTCCGGGTGTTACACTAAGCTACCTAATGAAGGTCAGTTCACCGAAACGTTGTTCATCAATGAATAAAAACAGAAGACAGTGTGTGTGAGACAACTTCTATCTGTGCTCTCCTACACACCTGTCCTTGTAAGTCGAAGGTGTGCAAACGCACTTTATCTACCAAGACAATTCAAAAGTGACTTACAGGAACAATGAGCCCTTGCCATGTTAATATGTTTGATTCATCGACGTGAATGATCCTGAAGTTTTTCATTGGAGACTTGCAAAGTTCATCGAGTTCCTAAGAGAGCGAGAGGAAAACAAGAACAATGTAAATTGTGTAGATAGCTTCTTTTTGGCCAGGGACACCTTACACCAGTTGCACAATGGATTATAAATTAGGCTTTACTTTTGCTTTTGCATAACGTCATTGATGATGATGATGATGATCAGCTGACGATATCATTTGTGAAAAAACACACAAGTCAACTTAAAACAGATCGAAGTGATCTGATAAAATCCTTAAGTGTTATTCTTTTTTAATTTGGTTCCAATTATTACAAACAGGAGTTAAATTAACATTTAGGCCTTTACTGCGTTTGCCGGCTGCTAACAGCTAATCTGTCCCTTAAATTGCGTGTGGATGTTTGACAGCTGAGAGACTTGACCTCAAGCTTAAGTGAAACCAGAGCAACACAAACATCGGTTTTGCCTTTTTTTTTATCGCTCACAACCACATTACAAACAAACACTTAAATTATTATGAATTAAGCCAGTCTGTGTGGCTTAATTCACACAATATAATTACTTCCCCACCCATCCCCAGAATGACGAAGTCCAAGTCTGATCTTTACTAGCACCACCTAGCCTAGCTAACATAGCTTAAGCTAGAGGTTGTTTAAGCTACAAAACACACAGTCAGCAGCAGGTTAGCATGCTAGCGATGCTAGCTGGAGACTGATAAGAGGGTTGGGGAGGTTAGCATCTTAGCATGCTAGCAGGAGACTGATAGAGGTGGTTAGCATTCTAGCTAGCCTGCTAGCTAGCAGGCTAGCCCCCCCGGGACGTCCGTGTCCGTCATTCGACATTCACGGGGATGTGATGGGGGGAAAAGAGAACATCAGGAGATTTTACCTTTTGCAGCCTCCTTCTTCCTGCCATCTTGAAACTACTGTGTCCTTCCCGGATTCACAGCACAGCGGCTTAGATGCCCCCTTCTCTGCTGCTTTCTGGCTGTCACGCCAAAATCAGTGACCCCGTGAGATTCTTGAGACCACCAGACGGAGCTGTTTTCACAAAAAAAAAATATATGTATATATTTATTTATTTTCAAAAAATATTTTCGCTCCCGTTTTAGGATTATTACGGTCATTTCCGGGTCGCGCGGCCCAATTAGTTATGTTAATGTTTGGGCTGGGATTCTTTCCAGCAGGGGCCTCAGTGCGGCTGCAGAGTTCATGTGCAGGGCTGGAGCAGTGAAACCCCCCCCCCGGGGTGGTGGGCCGGTTCGGACACACTAAACTATAAACCACATCAGAAGAAATATATATATATATATATATATATATTTATTGTCGTGTAAAAAAGCTCTCAATTCTTACCGTCAATCTCTCGGAGCTCGCAATGGAAACGCAGCAATAACACCCTGGTAACTAGTAACACTGATGCATACGTAGAACACTTTGTCCTGATAGTGAGCATCCACTCCATTTATATGGGTTTGGTCTACCCATGTGGGTGTAACCTTCTGTTGATTAATCATGTGACTTGTGTACTGTTTTAAATGTGGAAACACAGGCTTTAGCACTGTTAGTCAGGTTCACTATGTGTTCTTGTTCAAAATTTGTGGAGATTAGCAAAACAATACTTTATTTTTATCTTCAGAACATGGGGAATCCAAAAATCTATGTTTGCATTTGCACAGACACCTGCATGTCCGCCATATTGGACGTTCAAAATGGCCACCATAAAATACATAATTTGTGATATCTTGGCTTCTAAACAACATAGAAAGTTAATTAAATATGCTAATCCAATGTTTTCTGGGTCAAGGAATCCAATAGAGACCTAAAGGATTGTGCACAGGGACTTGCAGTAGCGCCACCTAGGGGATGGCCAGTGAAATTCAGGTTTACTATGTTAAAAAATATATTTTCGTTAAAAAGTTTGGATTAGGAAAATATACACTTTTGGAATCTTCAGAGCATGAGGAATCCAAAAATCCTTGTTTGCATTTGCACAGATACCTGCATGGCCCACCATATTGTTCAATATGGACGACCTAAAATATATAGCCTAATTTGTGCTATCTTGGATTCTAGACAACCAACCTTAGTTAATATGTTTCCAGGTCAAGGAGTCCAATAAAGACCTCAATGTAGTTATTATATAAAAGCAAGAAAACAAATGTAAATGGAAAATATAGTCTTTATATTTGTGTAATATCAACACATCATTGACTTTATTACACCACAGGTTTACAGATGTAAAGAAATGGGTGAAAAACTCCATTGTTTCTGTTGTTTTCAAAGAGAAGAAAAGAAGAGGGCAGGGAGAGCAAGGAGAACAATCTATCAGTAATAGAAAACATGTCAAGGATATACAAATGGCATAAACCAACAGATACAGTATGTACATGAGATTGGACATAAGGTGCAAGGTGGTGACACTTTGGTAGGTCTACACTAGCAGCAGGTATGTACATGAGATTACACATTAACTTGCAAAAACAGTATTGACAAGTTATAAGATTGAACTATATACAATAATATCATCTATCATTCTTTTACGGCCCTTCATCACTGTTAGGAGGGTCATTTTCAGCATTACAGTCTGCGTCGTTTTCGCAGTCACTTCCAAACAAAGTTCTGTGCAAGTTGTGTCTCCTGCATGAACATCTCTGGGTTGTACAATGGGTTTTGCACTGACATCTGACCAACTCTACAATGGCCTGTGGTGCAGGAGGAACCTTTGTGGTAGTAGGTAGTATCTCACCATGGCTCCATGTTTGAGTGGGTCAAAAAGACTCTGCCACGTCACAGTGGCTTGGCACCACACCCTACTTTGATCATGCACACGTTCAATGTTCTCCTCAAGGGCACCAACGGTAGGAGGCAACTTGCTGCTTTATGCCAGATGTTTGCAAAACAGATACCACCTTAGGTCAGGAATGTTTGTTATATGGATGCCCCTTGGGCAGTACATCATACAAAGTTGGCCAATGCATCATTCACCTCCTGTGTTAGGTCGCCTTCCTCTGTTAGTTTCTGTTAGTGGTCAGATGTCAGTGCAAAACCCATTGGACAACCCAGAGAAGGTCATGCAGGGGACACAACTTTGCTTGCACAGAACTTTGTTTGTGTGGAAGTGACTGCGAAAACGACACAGACTGTCTGTAAATGACACCCCAGACAGTGATGACGAGCTGTAAAATAATATTCCTGAATGATAGATCTAGTAGATATTGTATGTATATAGTTCAATCGTTCATACTGTTTTTGCACCTTAATGTCTAATATCATACCTGCTGCTAATGTAGACCTACCAAAGTGTCACCACCTTGCACCTTGTGGCTTTTTTCCCCCTAATTTTTATCGCTCGATTCTGTAACCCCTTTTTCACCCGGTGCCAATTAGCTAAGTGATCCTGGGCACTACACTCCCCCCACCAGCCTAGGGAGGCCAAGGCCGAGCTCATGCCTCCTTCAATGCATGAGAGCCAACTGACCTTCTTGTTTTACATTTACATTTGTTTTCTTGCTTTTCTATAATCCTGAGAACTACATTGAGGTCTGTATTGGACTCCTTGACCTGGAAAACATATTTAATTAAGGTTGGTTGTCTAGAATCCAACGTAGCACAAATTAGACTATATATTTTATGTGGTCCATATTGAACATGCAATATGGCGGCCATGCAGGTATATGTGCAAATGCAAACAAGGATTTTTGGATTCCCCATGCTCTGAAGATTGCAAAAGTGTTATAGTTTTGCTAATCAAAAATTCGTAACAAAAGTATATTTTCTAAAATAGTCAACCTGCATTTCCATGGCCATCCCCTAGGGGGCGCTGCTGCAAGACCCTGTGCACTATCCTTTAGGTCTCTATTGGATTCCTTGGCCCAGAAAACATAGGATTAGCATATTTAATTAACTGTCTATGTCGTCTAGAAGCCAAGGTAGCACAAATTATATATTTTATGGCGGCCATTTTGAACGTTCAATATGGCGGACATGCAGGTGTCTGTGCAAATGCAAACATAGATTTTTGGATTCCCCATGTTCTGAAGATAAAAAAAAATGTATAGTTTTGCTAATCTCCACACATTTTGAACGAAAGTATATTGTTTTACATAGTGAACCTGACTATGTTCTAAACAGTAGCCACTGTTCCCAAGCTCCTTATCTGATCTAATCAATCAACATGCCCTCAAGTGATACTCAGGTGACACGTGTAAAGTCCACTGCTGTGCTGTGGCTTTTAGAATTTGATCATCCATTCTTGAGAATCGGGGCAAAACCTTTATTTATTTTACTTTTTATATATATTCTTAAATCTGACGGAGTTGACAACGATCTTGGACACAACTTTAAAGGGCAAACACTTTTACAAAAAAGCATTAAAAAAATGTATGGCAAAAGTACATTCTTACACCTATGTTATCAAAAACATTTAAAAAAGGTTTGAAGTTGTGAATCCTTGTCTTAGACAAGGTTTTATTTTTTTGGCAGAGTGCAAGTTTAGATATAAAAAAAAAGGGAAACAGACCATTTTTTAAAATACATCTTATGTCATTCATATAATAAATCCTTTAAGAATATATTTTCACCAAACTTTTTTTCTAAATTAATGTGTTAATAAACAATACTTTTAAAGGTTTTGGTAGGACATGATTTGTCCCAATTCTCAAGAATGGGTGATATATTTGAATCGGTTTACAACTACAGTTTATAACTCCAAATAAGCAGTATTAACCTTCATATAAGCATGTATCAACTCCTAGAATAATAACTAGGCCTATCAATCCGGTATACAATCCTGAATAAGCAGGAAATACACATAATAATAATCACAATAATAACCGCAAACTTCAGGCGCTGGAAGGCCCTGGATTATTCTACAGTGATCTATACGTTCAAAATGCATCCTGATGTGACCTATGAGCTTGCAGATCGGCTGTCTTCACTACAATGACAATTTCTTTAACTTTATTTATACCTGGTGTTTCACCAGGATGGGGGACAATTATTTTATTACTTAGTGACCGCACCTTACAGCAGAATAGATCAGAACAGGATAAACATCTATGTAAGCACACACAACAAGAATTATTTTAACGGGACAATTTGGTAGTGAATGTTGAAAACCGGGACATTTTAGTGTTTTAGAGATGTTTGTCATGGACTTGGGAAACACAGCTTAAACCTGGGGCCAGTAAGCAAATTGGTGATGACAATGGCTGCCTTGAAACATAAGGGACCAGTTGTGTCATGCATGCTCTGGGCCCTTGCCTTACCCCTTATGCCTAAACGTACCTTTTAAGAATTATAGCACCCACTAAAATTTAAGAGGCACAAATATATGATTGATTTCCATAAGTAAGAAAAAATATAATATGGGGTTTACAATTAAAGGCAAAGTGAGTGATAATTATTTTATTTATTTTTTGTTAAAAAGGTTAAAGTATTATATTCTGATAGTAATCATTGCTACAGAGCGTTTGTTCAGTCACAGAGGTCTCTGCAGCTCTTTAGTAAACATAATTATGTACATTTTCAGGTAGGTGACACATTTTAAGCCAATCAGGAGAGAGCACTGAAAATGCATTTTCTGTTTTAATACAGAGCTGGAGAGACTTGGGAGACTCCTTTAACTGAACAAACACTCTATAGCAATGAGTACTATCACAATATAGAGCTATTTAACACTTATTTTAACCAAAGTAAATCACTTATTACCCTACCTTTAACATAAAATGATTAAAGTAGTCTTAAAGTAGACTCCTGTCCCTCACCCATCCATCTCTTCACTAAGACTGAGGTATCAAATGTCAGTGGTGTAAAGTAACTAAGTGCATTTACTCAAGTACTGTACTTAAGTAAACTTTAGAGGTACTTTTACTTTACCGGAGTTTTTCCAATTGTCTACACTTTTACTTCTACTCCACTACATCTCAGAGTCAAATGTTGTACTTTTACTCCACTGCAATTATTTGAAAACTTTAGTTACTAGTTACTTTGCAGATACAAATTATTACATTATAAAACATACATTAACCACTTTAGCCCTATTTTATACCTAGGCTATTTGAAAATAGCCCATCTAAAAGCAAACAATGCGTCGCGATGTGACATGTTGTGAGCATGTAGATCTGCCATTTTCAAACATTTTAGTACTTATCCTTTTGGTACTTTAAGTACATTTTGATACCATTACTTTTGTACTTTCACTAAGTAAATTTTGAATTCTGGACTTTTACTTGTAACGGAGTACTTCTACATTCTACACTACAGTATTGATACTTCTACTTAAGTAAAAGAAATGAGTACTTTTTCCACCACTGCTCTACACAGATTAATGGCCAATCACATCTTCATCCGTATGTTAGTAAGGTTATACATTGATTATTGCCGAAATATACCACCATCAGTCTCACACACACACACACACACACACACACACACACACACACACACACACACACACACACACACACACACACACAGTCGCGCAGCCACGCCTCCTTGTCTTTCACAGTGAGAGATAGTTTCTATTTTTCTCTAGTAACTAAGTGCATTTACTCAAGTACTGTACTTTAGTAAAATGTTGAGGTATGTTTTGCTTTACTGGAGTATTTCCAGTTTTCAATACTTTAAGTTCAACTCCACTACATCTCAGAGGCAAATGTTTATCCGCTGCAAACGTGTCATCGATCATTTACACGTGTGTGTATTGTTTCCCCATACAAATGCTCGAATCTTTGCATCCCATGTCATATGAGGGCTCTGTAACATATTCTCATGTGCTACTGCTGTAGATCTGGGCGTAGCAGCCAGGAAACATAGAACTTTGTAAACATAGAGAATAGATGGGCCCATCTGCCTTAGGCCTACCTCTTATCCCAAACTTTGTTTGCATTTTTTACTCTTTTGAAAAACATTTAAAAATACCAGTAGTTCAAATACCCGATCTACAAGCTCACAATGTGTCGATGTAGATCGGCTAGTTGAACTATTTGAAAATGTTTTTCAAAATAGTAAAATATGGCGAATAGGCATAAGGGGTAAGGCAAGATGGGGCCCAGAGCATGCATGACACAACTGGTTCCTTATGTTTCAAGGCAGCCATTGTCATCACCAATTTGCTTACTGGCCCCAGGTTTAAGCTGTGTTTCCCAAGTCCATGACAAACATCTCTAAAACACTAAAATGTCCCGGTTTTCAACATTCACTATGAAATTGTTGAAGTAATTCTTGTTGTGTGCTTACTGTACATAGATGTTTATCCTGTTCTAATCTATTCTGCTGAAAGGTGCAGTCACTAAGTGCTAAAATAATTGTCCCCCATCTTGATGAAACACCAGGTATAAAAAAAAGTTAAAGAAATTGTCATTGTAGTGAAAACAGCCGATCTGCAAGCTCACAGGTCACATCAGGATGCATTGTGATTTTAAAGATCACTGTAGAATTATCCAGGGCCTTCCAGCACCCGAAGTTTGCGGTCATTATTGTGATTATTATTAGTATGTGTGTATTTCCTGCTTGTTTGGGATTGTATACCGGAGTGATAGGACGAGTTTTATACACGCTATTTTGATATATATTGATACACGCTTATATGAAGGTTAAACTGCTTATTTGGAGTTGTAAATTGAAGTTGTAATCCGATACAAATATATACAAATTCTAAAAGCCACAGCACAGCAGTGGACTTTACACAGTGTCACATGAGGGCATGTTGATTGATTAAGTCAGATAAGGAGTTGGGCTACAGTGGCTACTGTTTAGAACAGTGCTAAAGCCTGTGTTTCCACAATACACAAGTCACATGATTAATCAACAGACGATTACACCCACATGGGTAGACCAAACCCATATAAATGGAGTGGATGCTCACTATCAGGACAAAGTGTTCTATGCATGCATCAGTGTTACTAGTTACCAGGGTGTTATTGCTGCATTTGTCATTTTCCATTGCGAGCTCCGAGAGACTGACGGTAAGAATTGAGAGCGTGTTTACACGACAATAAATATATAAATATATATATATATATTTCTGATGGGGTTTATAGTTTCGTGTGTATATTTCATGTCAGTAATTTGTTGTTTGTGTTTACTTTTTTAGGTTACCTGACTCTACTTGACTACTGGTTAGTATAATAAAACCATCAAAGACACAGGTCTGCGTTGTGTCCGCTAACTCGTTTGCTCAAATACCCTTTACAAGGGAAGATCTAATTAGTTACATTGCCTGTGAGACTGGTTAGATAATTGTACAATCACAATATATTCATTTCTGTGTTATTCCGTTGTAATTTTGGCATTGATAAATTATTTGATATACTGATTTTATGTTGTTTTATCTCTTATGATTATTAGCCTATATCTGTTGCCAGAAACAGTCTGTTTCTGTTGCCAGAAACAGACTTTTGTTTTCAAAAACAAAAACAAAACAGACTTAATTGGAACGATTTTTCAGTTAATGTAGCCACTGCCACCTTCCTGTGACTCCATTTGGGGTCCTAACCCACAGTTTGAGAACCTCTATTTTGAATGGTATCACTGTAATCCTTAACCATCAAAACATTCATTATTTTCCCCTCCTCTCCAGTATTTCACTATCTTGCATGTGAATTATGATTTACAATACTTCTGGACATCACAGTTTCACTTTTTCTGAACATGTAGGCTGTTACACCAAACGTAGTGTCCAATCGACTTATGTGACGGCAGGGGTCACTGTTTTCGGCTAATCCACACTTAAGTGAAGTCTCCTCGTAAGATTTGAAAAAATATTATTTTTGTATTTCACTTATAGGCAGGGTTTTTGATTGAATACTTAATTGACAGTTTATTAAAAAAAAGGCGCGGTGGCACTGATTTATATAAAATAATGCTAAAAGGACTCAGATAAGCCCAGGGCTTGTTTCCATTAAGGTCGTTAATGTTACAAATGATACCGGGCTATACAGTGGTTCTCAAAGAAGGGTTTGGAGACCCCCAAGGGGTGCTGAGGGGGTTCCAGAGGGTCCCAAGCAAAATAGTTAAGGAATCACTTGGACCCTATAGTTTCAGCCCTGTAACTCAAGTGTACAAATGTAACCAAATGGACCCTAAGTAAAGGGGTTCCATGTGTAACACTCAGTGGTGGAAAAAATACTCAAATGTTTTACTTAAGTAAAAGTATCAATGCTGCAATGTAGAATGACTCTGTTACAAGTCTGGTGTTCGAAATTTACTTGAGTAAAAGTACAAAAGTATTGGAATCAAAATGTACTTAAAGTACAAAAAGTACTAAAATGTTTGAAAATGCAGATCGAATGGGAATGGGAAATACTCCAGTAAAGTAAAACATCCTCAAAAGTGCACTTAAGTAAAGTTCTTGAGTAAATGTACTTAGTTACTTTACACCACTGCATGAAACCAAATGGACCCTAAATAAAGGGGTTCCATGTGCAACACTGTCAAAGTTAAAACATTTTTTTGTGAAAACAGCTCTGTCTGGTGGTCTCAAGAATCTCACCGGGTCACTGATTTCGGCGTGACAGCCAGAAAGCAGCAGAGAAGGGGTCATCTAAGCCGCTGTGCTGTGAATCCTGGGAAGGACACAGTAGTTTCAAGATGGAGGACAAGATGGAGGACTGGATGTATCGATGTAGCAAAAGGCTGCAAAGGGTAAAATCTCCTGATGTTCTTTCCCCCCCCCCACATCCCTGTGAACGATGAATGACGGACAGGGACGTCCCGGGGGGGCTAGCCTGCTAGCTCCTTATAATCCATTGTACAACTGGTGTGAGGTGTCCCTGGCCAAAAAGAATCTTTCTACACAATTTACATTGTTCTTGTTTTCCTCTCGCTCTCTTAGGACCTCAGAGAACTTCGCAGGTATCCAATGAAAAACTTCAGGAACCTTCAAGTCGATGAATCAGACATATTCAGATGGCAAGGGCTCATTGTTCCTGTAAGTCACTTTTGAATTGTCTTGGTAGATAAAGTGCGTTTGCACACCTACTACTTACAAGGATAGAGTGTGTAGGAGAGCACAGCCAAACGTAGATAAGATAGAAGTTGTCTCACACACACTGTCTTCTGTTTTTATTCATTGATGAATGAATCAATCAATCAGGTCAACTGAGCTTCATTAGGTAGCTGAGTGTTTTGTGAGTGCAGAGAGTGTGCGGGACAACTCCTTTTTTTATCTTCCGTTTACCTTGCTTACTGTAAATCGCTCTAGAATAAGAGTCTGCTTAAATGCCTAAATTGTAAATTGAATGGGCTCTGTTCACAACTGTAGTCTCAGGTTTCCAGAAGGTGGCATGCCTGTTTCCTGTTCCAGTTCAGTGTCCCATAGTTTTGTCTGATTGTCCCAGTCATAGATATAGAAACCTAGATCCCTCATTGGCCTCTGCAGTTCATTGGAGTGACCTGTATCGCGGCTGCCATTTTGGAGAAGGCAAGCTTCCTGACTACTGGCCAATCACAGCGTGTCTTTTCCGGGACTTGTCAGAATCTAGTTGTAAAAACATCCCATTATGTTTTTACAGTAGCAGATATAAACGGGAGACACATGGCACCTTCATGTCAAACAGAGCCTATTGTCTTAAATCTGTTCACTGCTTCTTCATCGTGTCTTGTGACTCTCCCGCCTAGTGGTGTAAAGTAACTAAGTACATTTACTCTGAGTACATTGTTGAGGTACTTTTACTTTACTGGAGTATTTCCAATAGTCTATTATTTTACTTCTACTCCATTACATCTCAGAGGCGCATATTGTACTTTTACTCCACTACAATTATTTTAAAACTTTAGTTACTACTTACTTTGCAGATAAATAAATGATTACGTTATAAAACAAGCATTAACCACTGTAGCCCTATTGTAAACCTAGGTTAATTGAAAATAGCAGATCTACAAGCTCACGACGCGTCGCATCGCGACGCGTTGTGAGCTTGTAGATCTGCTATTTTCAAACATTTTAGTACTTTTACTTTTGGTACTTTAAGTACATTTTGATACCAACATTTTTAATTCCGGACTTTTACTTGTAACAGAGTTTCTACATTGCAGTATACTTTTACTTAAGTAAAACATTTGAGTACTTTTTCCACCACTGCTCCCGCCATAGTTTGATCATGTGTGCCTCCTCTTCTCCAGGATAACCCTCCTTATGACAAAGGGGCTTTCAGGATTGCAATCGTTTTTCCCAGGGACTACCCCTTCGTGCCTCCGAGGATCACGTTCAAGACAAAGATCTACCACCCCAGCATCACTGAGTGTGGATGGGTTTGTGTTTGTGGAGATGATTCGATCTTGAATCGGAAGAACTGGAACGCATGCAGCATGAACCAAGGTGTGTTAACCGATATATATATATATTTTTTTAAATAGCCAAACTTTCAAAATGGGTATAGCAATCGATTTGAAAGTGCAATTAATTGATTATTGGATATATTATTATTATTGGAGATTCTATCTATCTATCTATCTATCTATCTATCTATCTATCTATCTATCTCATTAAAAATGGAAGTAAATTAGGCCTTAAAGGATCACTTAACCCATTTCAACTTCATATAATTGGTCCTCATTAATGCTCATTATAATGTGGCATCATATCTTTCTACTCACTCTGTCTCTCATTGGTGGGCTGTGGACAGTTGAGAAACCTTCCTACCAATGACATCATCAGTAGGCACTACATGTTTGAGAGTTCCAAATTGTTCTATTAAACGCAAGAAGAAAGGCTTCTATTTCAGCGTGCCAACTTTCCAGGAAGAGAAAGGCTGTAGTTTCTATTCACTTAGAATGTCCCTGCTTGAAAGGGATGGTACAGTCCATAGGACGTTTTAACTGGGTTTCACTCATACAGTGACCACAACTTTGGTTTTCCTTTTAGTTCTTCTTTACTTTACTTTTTGTGGTTGCAGTACAGCTTATGCAGGTAGTATGGTTGTAAGGTTGTAAGGTATAGGTGAAAAACCTTAAATGAACAATAAGAAATAATTACTGTAAATACAATGCACATGAAATAAATGCAATTATCCATGCTTTACATATATTTTTCAACACTTATGAATATTCTTTTTACTTTCTTAGTGTCTTTTTATGAATTAGGTTTTTAAACATTTCTTTTTACAAATGCAGTCTCATATGAAATGCACATGTAATAGACTGAATTTTAGCAGCATTCCAATCAATCTATATATCTCAATAAACAAATCACATCAGTTTTTAAAACAACAATCATGTTGCTTTAACTTGAGGACATCATACAGACAAATGACAATGAACTTGAACGCACGGTATAACTGCCCATCTTACAATGATCCTTAGTGAGGAGTGGACCAATTATATGAATATACTATTGTATTGATAATTATATGAAGAAGTGCTCCTTGTAATAAATCTGTGGTTTGTTTCAGACAGACTTTAAAGTGCTCTCTCTCTCTCTCTCTCTCTCTCTCTCTCTCTCTCTCTCTCTCTCTCTCTCTCTCTCTCTCTCTGCTGTGTTTTTATTTCTCTTGCAGTAATTCAGGCCATCATCGACCTGTTAAACGACCCGGAGTCATTTGGGCCTCTAGGTTCTTGTGGTAGCTACCAAGCACAAGAATACTTTAAGAACCGTGAAGCGTTCCTTAAGAAAGCAGAGGAGTTTACAAAGACATACGGCGAAGAGCGGCCAACGGACTGATGGCGCCCCACCTCCCCTCCGATGAGCGTGTGCTCCCCTATCTCACTCGCTCGCTCGCCCTCTTATCCCCCCCCTCCCCCTCCCTTGCACGCACGCACGCACGCACGCACACACACACACACACACACACACACACACACACACACACACACACACACACACACACACACACACACACACACACACACACACACACACACACACACACACACACACACACACACACACACACACACACACACACACCAGGAGCAGCTCCCCACCCAAGGACTCGACATACATGGTTCCTCCTCCAACTCCTCCTCTTCTCCTCCTGGTCACGGAGCTCCAGACCATTACTAACTTTATACATCTTTTTGTTGTTGTTTTAATTGTTATAAAAACAACATTTGCCAGAAAAGGAAAGTGTCTAAAAAAGGCATTGAAGGTTTCTGTTTTAGCGTTGTCCCTCTTTTCCGTACGCGGTATCATGCAAGATTTAGCAGGCCGCCCCCCCTGAGTTTATCCGAGTTTTGTTCCCTGTTTGAGGAAATGTTTTGGTTTGATTTGGTTTGAAATCTATATAAATTGTCTTGGTTACGGAAATAATAAAACAAATAAGAAATATTGAGCCCACATTCTTTCACCTCGTATCTATCCTGAACGCAACTTCTGGACGTGCACTGTATTCTGTGGAGTGAGCCAGCAACACACACACACACACACACACACACACACACACACACACACACACACACACACACACACACACACACACACACTATGAGGCTCGATTAGTGCCACGTAAGCACACCCCCTGTCCTGTAATCGTGTAATTTTTTTTGTGTGTTGCACAGAACCGCATAGACGTGTCGTGTACTTTCCCATTCATTTCTGACGGAACGCGATTAGGCGTGCACGCGACACGTGCACGCCTGACGTGCACGCGTACTCGCGTAGTTGTACACGACTACGCGTAGTCGCGTACCAACATGGAGAACGCACGCATTAACGCACGCATAAAGATAACATTTATTTTTTGGTCACGCGATTACACGAGGCGAGCAGTGAGGTGCGCACGGCGATTTACGCGTGCCTGGGAATGCGCGACTCTCTGGATCGCGTGCGTGTGCGCGTGACAATTATAAATATATTTTTTATTATTTAAATAATATTTAAATAATAATGTATGTACTTGAAAAAGACGGGATACAAAGTTAGTTAGTTATGTTCTTCTACATTAGCTATTTAAAATTATGAATTATTGTATAAGGAACTATTTTAATGAAATATTCTCCTTGTAAGGGACATTTAGCAGTGGTGGAAAATAACTAAGTAGTAATTTACTTAAGTACTTTTAGTCCACTACATTTATTTTAAAACTTTATTTACTTAGTAGATTTTGATTATTATTACAAAACATATATTAACCACTTCAGCAGCCATATGCACATTTCGACCCTTTGAAAATAGGAGATCTACAATGTCACAATGCATGCATGTGAGCTTGTACATCTGCTATTTTAATATCAAAATATTAATTAGAGGTATATATAATATAAAAAAACTGGCAGGCTCCAGTGTACATACAGTAGCCATAACATGAGAAATATCCCCTAGCCTACAGCAGGGTCATAACAAAATGATGAGCAGTATTAGGCCTATGGACGAATATGACATCAAGGCATTTAATAGCTACTTAAGTAATAATTTGCTATAAATTCCCGCCCGTCCCACATTGTCCCACACAAGTGGTAGCCTACTTCTGTCCCTCAAATGAACAGTTTGGATCTGGTCACCATAGCCACGAGATAGTTAATTTGAGACTTCAATGTAAGGTTTTATAAACCAATTATTTGTTTACCAACATTGAGACTAGATGCACAGGTGATTGTTTCACAAAATCAATTCTCAACCTGTTGTTTTGGGGTGCGCTGGTTTCAGCACACCCCAACCCCCTATTGTGTGTTGACTGGTGAGGCGCGTCCTAGCGAGACCTGATAGAATGGGTTTCATTGCGCGCAAACTGGTTGCACGCATACTGGTTGGTTCTTATCAGTGTGACGTCGTCTGTTAAGGGGTCTATAAGAGCTTGATATCGTTTTATAGAGGAGTAATGAAAACATGATTATATGTGTATTATACACCAAATGAATATAGACACGTCACAGATTATTAAGAATTTTTCATTATAACATTTGCTTGAGAATTGACAGAGTAAGGCTTGATTAAAGTGATATGAATTGGGACATAGTTTCTCTTATTCTAAAGCCTACATTTTATTATCATCAAGCTATTCACCAAGCTAATTCAGGTAATTTCTCCCAAATAAAATCCATAATTGTTGCACCCTTGGGAAAGCGGCAAGCGCAAAGTGCGCAGATTCCACACATTTTAAGTAATAAGGCTGTCCAGGTACACAATTTAGTGCAAAGTAGGCCTACAGCAGATAATACTATACACTGGCTTTCTTATATCAATTACAATGAGCAGTCTGAAAATGCCCTGTAGCCTACATCTTCATTGAGACAATATCTTTAAAGTTTCCATGATTGACTTGGACACACATTTTGCTTATCCTGCATGTTATTTTTATTATTGTCATGACAGTAGAACATTTCTTTGACCTTCACAGTTCATATTTATTAAAGCCTCACTATGCACTTTGATGTTGTAAATCCAATTTTGAGAATAAAAAAGCATACATTGATTATATTTGCATATTGTATTTTATTCACGTTTCTTTCTTGCATTACGGTATAACCGTATATAGAAATATATAGAAATCATCCTCTTCGGCCTCGATTCTCCCACATCACCCCCTGACATATTAGGTCCCCTCAGCTCCCATATACACTCCTCCGTTAAAAACCTTGGTGTCACTTTTGACTCAGCATTCAAAATGGACAAACAAGTCAGCTCAGTCGTTAAAACTAGCTTCTTCCATCTTAGACTCCTGGCCAAAATAAAACCATACCTCTCCCACAACGACCTTGAGAGGGTGATACACGCATTTATCTCCACCAGATTGGATTACTGTAATTCATTATATGTCGGCATTGAAGTATCACAACTCAAGCGCTTACAGTTGATCCAGAATGCCGCTGCCCGTCTCCTTACTGGGACAAAAAAGCGGGACCACATTACACCAGTTTTGGCCTCCCTACACTGGCTCCCTGTCCGCTTCCGCATTGATTTTAAGATTTTAATGTTTGTTTTTAAAATCCGTAATGGGTTGGCTCCCCCGTCCCTCGCAGATCTCGTTTCCAACCATTCCCCCTCCAGAGCCCTGAGGTCGGCTGACCAGCTGCTGCTGGAAGTGCCAACTGCACCCACTAAAGTGACCAGGGGTGACCGGGCCTTTGCCGTGGCTGCCCCCACGCTCTGGAATGACTTACCTCTACGTATCAAAGCAGCCCAGACATAAGCTATTTTCAAATCCTTACTAAAGACTCATTTTTTCTCCTTGGCTTTCAGCAACAACTAAAGCAGCCCTACCTCCCACTATTGGTGCTAACGTTTGTTTGTCTGCGCCTACTCATTGTGCACTCTTGTCGGCTTACATTGCATTGTTTGCTTCTTTTTCTCTGTTTTTGTTTTTGCTTCCTTTGCCTTTTGTTTTGCTTTGTTTTTGCTTTTACCTGTACAGCACTTTGGTTGACCTTGTCATTTTAAATGTGCTATATAAATAAATTTTGATTTGATTTTTGATTTGATTTATAACGTTGCAATGGCTCTTTCAAAATCAACCGCCCACATCCACCCAAACTCCAACTACTTCACTACACTATAACACCTATTGCACTATTACCCTATTGCGTCATTACACTATTACACTTTTTACACTATTATACCTATTATACTATCACACATATTGCACTATTACACTATTAAACCTATTACACTGTTACCATTATTATGTTATTACACTATTACACTTGTTGCATTATTACACCATTACAATTATTACACTATTACACGTATTACAACATTACCATAATCAGTGCTGCATGTAATCAGTCATGTAATGTATATTTTATATTAGGAGGAACCAACAAACATGTGGTATTGACTGACATTGTAATCATACTGACAATTACTAAAATGCATCTGGCTTGTTTATTTTTCTCTGTAATAGTTATTAATAAATTTACCCACCCATATGAATAACCAAATGCGTTTGAGAACTACAAAATTAGCTGATTCCATTGAGTGCAAAAGAAAAGTACATAGAGACCCAAAGTCTTCCCCAAAAGACTTTTATGCTTATACCAGAAATATGACAAAGCTAGCCAAGATTCAAGAATCATTCTTTTTTTATTCTCCTCATGCTTGTCAAAGCTGTGTGTTGGGGAATGTGGGGGTCCTTGACATGACAAAGTTTGATAACTTATACACTGCCTGATGAAGGTCTACGAACGAAAGCTTGCAATACGTTAAAAAAGAAAAAAAGGAAAGACTTCTTCACAGATTTGAGCTCGCAGAGGCTCCTTCATTGTGTCATAAGAAATCATTAGAATGGGCCTCAGGTCTTTGTGTAAATGCAGTGTCTGTTTAAACTAATGAAAATGTCCAATAATTGACTGCACTTCTATTTTTGCCTTTACATACAAGTCGCATCCGAAACATGAGCTTGGCTGAGTTGGATTGACATTCTCTCTCAGCCTTGCCTCTATGGCAGCCTTCAGTGTCAATTCCGGTTCAGGGACAGTGACTTGATCCAATGTATCAGTTGAACCACCTGGTCCGTCATCATCAGTCCCGAAATCTTCATTTTCCGCATCCTGAAACGATATCAGTTTATAAATGTTAGAATTTTTATTTTGTCTTGTTTTGAAAACAACCCAAGCATACCAACATGCACACCTGGCCCAGTATGATGGTGTTAGGCCAACACTGCTGAACATCTGAAAATACGTCTTTTTTGTTATAGCCAATACTTTATTAAGATTGGCAATTGCTTTTTGTGCTAATTCCAACAAACATGGTCCTTATAGTTTCAAAACACACAACTTTATTGTCTTGAGACATGAAAAGTTACCTCAAGTGGAAGGGATCCATGTTTCATCAAAAGACCTGAAATCCACAGCTGTTCAGGAGACTTGTTCCTCTCAGAAGATAAAGGATGGTTGTCCCAAGTGCATTGAAAGAGGTCAAGGTGCGCGTTGATCCTGGGAACCATAACGTAGTGTAGGCAGATGAGATCCACGTCACTGTCAGGATCCAGAGCACCAATGTCTTCCAGATGGCGGAAGGCTGTATAGTAATTTCCGGTCACAATGCACCATAAATCTCTCCACAGACGTTCGATTCGCTGATTATGCACACTTTTTCCCGTGATGTGGCTCCTTCGTTCTGTGTAGGAAAGGAGGAGGAAAGGAGGACAGAGAAAAAGAAAAAGAATCAGGTCAACCGCTAATCTCCAACATGGAACTAATTCTGTAAGCATTTGATCATTGTCTCACATTGTTGGTGTAGTTCAATTAGATTAGTTAATATTTTCAGAAACTCTTAAGTTTACATACGTTTTTGATAAAATGTTCCTCTGAAGCCAACCAAACAAAAATTTATAAAACTGGAAATGTGTAATTCACCTTCTTGAAAGTCAAGCCTATAATCAGGGCCTCTTCCTGTGATCAATAATCAAAGCATTCACCCTAATTCATGCAACTAAATACTAGCTAATCTACAAGCTAACCCACTGACATGGGGAGGCATTTTAAACTTGCAGATTTGACAGATTCACATGTTGGAGGCCCAAATGCAGTATGATAAATTATGGCATTAATTTATCAAAATATAAAGTAAAATAATTTGAAATATAGACCAATTTGCTAAAAAATGTAGCCCTACCTGGTCCTCTGTCTGGGTGTTCCAACATGTACCGTGCTACATCCATGTTTTCACCACCTTTTCAATAGATTGAAAACTTTAGAAACATGTGTCCCAGATATCATATTCAAGTTTAGTAAATAAGACAAAAAGCCTGGATGTCCATGTTTGCGTTGTGTACTCAATTCATAGCATACCTTTGTCAGTCCGAGTTCTAATTGGCAAACCATGTTCCTGGACGGCTCTCAAAAAGGCACTGAAAACAGTAGAAGCCTTGTTGTCTGTGCTCGCTTTAAGAAACATTATCTTTCTACTATAACCATCGATTCCTCCATGGATAACAACACGCCACCTAAGGGTTATAAGAGGGAAAGACCATGGTCATTATCAACGAAAATCTTTACTGTCTGGAGGATGAAATTGATAATTATGCAGGCTCATTCCATCATGTTAAAACACAGAATTATACCACAAAAGGGTAGCGGGGGTGGGGCAAACATTGTGTATAGCATATAACAAATTAGGACAATTAATAGAATGTTATTTAAGCACATAACAAATACACATCCATTTGAAAACACTTCTCGATTGGGTCTTTGCTGTGGCATTATCAGTCCCATAGATGCAAATTATAATCTGTGGTAGCCATTGCAACAGATTATATTTACTCCGCCCTAAATCACTTCTAGGCTGTGTTTCTTACTTGTTTTGTTCCCAAATTACTGTCCATAGGATGTATTATGCAGAAATGCTCCAGTTGTCCGATTTCCCCAGCAGAACTCAGCAGCCCTCAGGGCATAGAGTGGAGCCCATAAGCCTATTGCTTTTACACCAGAAAAGTACATTTCTTTTTCATGAGTGTGTTACTAGTTATCATTACAAACACATCCATGCCCTTTTTGTTGTATGCGATACCCAAGGCATGGATGTGTTTGTAATGACAACTAGTAACACATTCATGAAAAATAAAATCAATTTTGACTGCAAGAAATGGTGTAAAAGCAATAGGCTTATGGGCTCCACTCTATTCTCTAAGAGCTGCTGAGTTCTGCTGGGGAAATCGGACAACAGGGACATTTCTATAATTTACAATCTGCAAGATCAGAATGGGTAATAAAGGCGCCTCCTCTTCTTGCCTATTGACCTATTGACCTTTTATACAAATACACCCACAATGCTGTTTATGGAAGACTGACTGTTAGTTACCACATAATACATCATTTGTTAATTATTCAACTATAGACCAAAAAAGCAAGACATGTAAGTGAAGACAGTCAAAACACACCCAAGAACCTGGTAAACAATGCAAATAATGGACGACGACACAGCTTACCGGATCAATTTGTGGTTCCCATCTATATGCCAAAGAGAGAGGGGAGCACAAACTTTATATGCCCGTCTTGGGATGATCTGTTCCTTCAGTCCACGAACAATAGTCCCCAAAGGATCTACTGCTCTCAGGCCATCCATAACTCTTAACCGTTGTACCCTGTATAATACAATTAGTATAGAATTTAACAGTAATATGTCATTTTTCTGTAACACCGTTTGCTTGCTTCCTTATATACAGTATATATAAATATAATAATTGATCTACAAGAATACCATATCTGTAGCCGTCTCCTTTTGGTCCTGAATCCTGACAGTCTATTGTTAAAACAATCAAAAACAAAGCTCCACTCCTGACCCTTTTTTTTAAGTAGCTGTGTGTGTGTGTCTCATATATATATATATATATATATATATATATATATATATATATATATATATATATATATATATATATATATATATATATGTGTGTGTGTGTGTGTGTGTGTGTGTGTGTGTGTATGTATATATATATATATATATATACATACACACACACACACACTGTTTTGGCTGTATAATAACCTAGACTACTCGCTACTGTTTGTAAACTACTAATATTGCATCAATATCCCCTTGTCATTGGTGCATAATAAAAACTCAATATAAAGAAATAATAATGGCCTATGTTACAATCAACGATGTCAATTTACATTTCATTAACAGCTTATTTGTGTGTATGCGTATCAATAATTATCACCTGATGCCTTTGGACATTAAATAGCCTTGCACGACCTTGTATCCTGTATTTGGACAGTCGACATGAAAGTCTGCTATCTCCCTTCTTAAATCCTCGTCAGTAATATCTGTGTAAGTGTCGCTTATTTTTAAGCCATAATCTGTCATACGCCTGCGGACGGTTCTGACACTCACGTCCAACAGACGGGCAATTTCTGGAACACTGAAATTACTCTCTATTAAGTATCTTAGTTGCTCTTCTGGTATGTGGAATGCCTGTCTGCCACGTTCAGTTGTGTAAAATGTCACACATCTGAACTTGTTGTCATTCTCATTCAATCTCTCGAGGACCTCGTTTAACTTTCTAAATATCTCTTCAGCATTTTGGAGGTCAGGAAAGCCTGCCAACAACTGTATGACATTATCCACAATGTCCATGGCTTGGTCATTGCTGTCCATATCCAGTGTTGCTGCCTGATCAATCAATTGTCGTCCGATTGATTCCAGTACATCCGCCACTATATCCAAGCATTCCTGGGCAGGAACAATTTCTGGACTGCAATGAGGGAGGGGACAAAAGATAAAGACATGGATTAACTAACTAAATAACTAGCCCAGTCCGGTACTCATTATTCTCAATTAATTAATATAGCTAAATGATTGTTATCTTCCATCTGAGTTACTTATCTTAAAGGATGTATTCTAACGTCATAGTGAAAAGTGTATTCACTTCTGAATTCTAACAATTTAGGGGGAGGGGGAAGAAATGAAATTGGTACATCAGTGTAGTGCTTCTCAATCTCTGTCTTTTGAAGGACGATCAAAATGATGTAGCTACGTACTTTGCATACCTAGGCCACTAGGTATTAGCATAGCATAGCACTAGTGGTTCTGAGGGATATTTATTAGCACAGGCAAACAAAACAGCTGTGCTTTCATCATCCAGGCGATAAACAAGGTCCAACAAACATTATTTTCTGGCCGTGTTGCATTTCACGATCAATAGTATTATAGCCGGTGTCATGCTGACATGCTGGTTTGGGGTTGTTGTTTACAGACAATTGAAATTTACCAAAAGTTCTCTGAAAACTGGCTTGCTTTCCTTAATGCATTTTGAATCAATATTTTGTATCTCAGATGTCTTACCTGCTTGCCATATCATTCACCAAGGTTCACCTCTGCCTGGCCCCGTAGTTTTAGTGGATCTTTGTCTCAGAAGAGGACTGGAATTTAGCCCCTTAGATTTGACTCTTGAACTCTGTCTTGACGTCTGATTGTCCTTGGATGTTTAGTGCCATCTACTGTTCTGGAGTATGTTTATTTTTCTTCTCCACTTGTTGATTTATTTTTTGACCACTTGATCAATTTGATCTAATTATTGTTGCTTCCATTGGTTCACTCTTACATTCATAAAAATAAAAATGTATTTAATTCAGTAATTTAACCGCCTGAACCTGAAATGAGCCCATTCTAGGTAGGCCTAAATCATTCCAAAAAATGCATACAAGCTCACAACAATATTTTAACACATATTTTAGTGAGAAGATTTGGTGTAGAGTGAAAAAGAAAGAGACCATGTATAGATCTATAACGAAGGAAGTAGGGTTACCAGATCCAAACTGTTCATCTGAGGGACAGAAGTGCCGCTTGTGTGGTACATTACGACTTAGTACTTAAGTTGCTATGGTTCAGGGGAATAGCTGGGTGGGCCAGGGTAGGCCTGGGCCACGCAAGAAATGGTCTAATGGGCATAATAACCGAGATAAACCACTTCACCTTCAACATTTCACTGCCGTGTTTTCCTTTCCATTTACTGGGTGTTTATGCACACTTAGCCTATACTCACCTGGATCAAGGTGCATCATCAGGACATAAAAAAATGTTTTATTTTCATCATCAATTGGTTTATTACTTTCACTGGTGGCAGTGTGTGACCTCAGATATATAGAGCACAACATATTTAATTTAGTTTGATAACTACACTACTGTAGTGCAATAATAGTTTTAAAAGTAAATGAACACAAGCCGTTTTCTGGTGTTGACGTCATAGAGTAATGCATTGATATAGTGACATCAGTTAATACAAACAGCCAGAGGACATACGTTACTCAATCAATGGTTCTCCACCACATCGATCAACATACTTATAGTGGCGTTGCATACTCATATCATATAATATAATACAGTAAACCAATACTTTATAGCAGGGGTAGGCAATCTTAGGCACGGGTGCCAACGTTGGCACAGGGGAGGATGATCAGTGGCACCCTGGCATAAGTGTGTGAGAGAAGTTTTTCTTTTCTTTTCAATTTAAATATTCAAAAAAGGGGTTTAGTCAAGTTAAATTAAGCCCCCTCACATCTATGCACAAATTACATCCTGCACATAATTCTATATCCATTCAAACTCCTAACTCTGACTGGGGAGGGAGTCTGGGAGATAAGTGGGTTATTGATCCGAGTTTAATGATCATTACATCATGATAAAGAAGAAGAAAAACAGTTATGTACAGTATATGGACAATCAAACTTAATGTTGACATGGCACACTGACTATCAAGAAATTAAAACATGGCACTCATGTCAAAAAGGTTGCCATCCCCTGGCCTATACATTCAACCGCAACTTTAAGTAGGCAAGTATAGAGAAAACATTTTTATAGCGTGAAGTTGAACAGAGATGGCCAACAGTGTAGTGTGGAGTTGGAACGGTGGGCATTGGTCTGCAGGGTAGCTTGGGTTTGAGCGATGGCAGCCAGCAGAGTAACGTAGAGTTGAACGTGATGTGGGCATCAGGTGTAGAGTGGGAAGGACTGGCGGTTGGTGCCGACTCCTGTGGGGAAGGTGGTGCTCATCTGTTGGCTACAACAATCCTCCCTGGTCATCTGGAAGGCAAGCCTACGAAACTGATGACATCAAAGGGCCACAATGAATTATTACACAATAGGGGTAGGCACCCTTACATACGAGTGTCAACATTGGCACAGGGGAGGGTGATCATTGGCACACTGACATAAGTGTGAGTGTGTTTTTTTTTCTTTGAAAATTAAATATTCTAAAAAAGGTTAGTCAGTTAAATTAAGTCTTCTCACATCTATATATACAAATGACATCCTGCACATCATTCTACATTCACAAGGCAAAGAAACACACCTTTATGGAAGTTTAAGGGTTTTTATTGAATAAATGGAATGGAATGGAACGGAGGGGTGGAGGGTTCCGGGGGAGGGTCGCCGACCCTGGAGTCTCTGGGGTGGAGGTCGTTAGCGTGATCAGCACGGTGCTCGAGGTTGGTAATAGGAGTCATCAGCACAGCACGTTTAGGCTGTTACCCCCAAAAAGTTAGCACGATCGGTAACTAAATTAGTGAATTATGTGCAATTCTGAGGTCCTGGAGGTTAGTGCGGATGTACCTCTGATAGGCCTGGGACCATCTACCTAGCAATTGTACAGTGTGGTCCTGGAGGCCTCGGCTAGCGGCAGTAGAAGCGGCGCCGATACGAAACTAATGGCCTGAGAAATTCTCTGCGGAGAATCCGGATCGGGTGAGGATTTGGCGGAGGTGGTGTAGGAACCAGCTGCGGGTGGCTACAGTTCCATGCTCGTTAATGAAAAGTGGGTCTGATGGTAGGGCGTTATGGGAAAGTCTGGTGTGGACGTAGTTAGCCAGAGGTTTGAAAGGGCTGACTGGGGAATTGAGACGGAACAGATAGATGGGTGTTAGGCGGTACTGGGACGATTTGCTCCGTTTGATGGTGAAGACTAGTGTGTCGTTGTCGTGGACTGCTAGGTCGGAAAGGCAGGGGGAGATGGAGGAATCGAAATGGGTATTGGCTGTGGTGAATTCGGAGCATCTGAGGAAGCCATAGAAGCCTATCAGATCAGAAACATGGATTCGAGAGTGAAGTTGGTGAAGGGGTTGGCGTAGCCGGATCTAATAGTGTGGATAGAAGTGGTGAGAATATCTAAGGTGAGGGGTAAACGCCTGGGAGGAAGGCACGGTTCGCTGCACTGCAGTCCTTTGAGTATGAGGGCGATTTGGGGGTGCTGAGTGAATGGATGGGGTGAACCGGTGATGAGTTTAGTGAAAAATATGATTCCACAGAGGTAAGCTCTGATTGTGGAAGAGCGTATGGAACGGGCGGAGTGACAGTGACTAATGTAAGCTGAAAGTGTGATGAGGTCTAGGGAGGGAAAGTGAATGTCGTGAGTGTGGTGGAAATACTTATAACTTCTCCAGGCTGTCCAGTAGGAGGACAGGGTGGAGTCTGCTACACCTTGGAGGGCAGACTGCTGGGACTGGAGGATGAGGTGGTGCAGAGGATGGGCTATGGAAAGATGATGTCCAAAAATGGAGGAACCGGGACAGGATGCGGGTCTGAGTGTGGAGCCAGTGTCTTGAACTTCTGAAACAGAAAAGGGGAAAGTGCATCAGCAATAGCATTGTGGTGACCTGGGATGTGGGCAGCTCTGATTATGAATTGGTGGGTAACGGAAAGACATGTGAGGCGGCGCAGGAGTGACATGATGGGAGAGATGAGGAACGGCCTTTGTTTATGATGTGGACGACGGACAGGTTATCGGAATGGATGAGGATGCTGTGGCTGGTCCATTGTGAACCCCACAGGGCTGCAGAGATTACAATGGGGTAGAGCTCGTACAGGGTGGAAGATTGTGTGTGGTCCGGGTCGAGCTGGTGGAAACCGTCTGGCCAGGGGGACGAAAACCATCGTCCTGCGTAGTAGCTTCTGAATCCTGCGGAGGGGGCGGCATCGGTGTAGAGTTGTATGTCCTCTGGGGAGGAAATGAAATCGTTATAGAAAAAAGTGATTCCGTTCCAGTTTGTGAGGAGGAGATGCCAAAGGCGGAGTTCCATCTGGCACTGAGGGTCAAAAGTGACCTGGTGGTGGAGGGAAGGGACAGAGGTAGAGAGGTGTAGGAGATTGGAGATAAACAAACAGCCTTGGGGAACGATACGCATGGCGTAGTTGAGGTGGCTGAGCAGGGACAGGAGCTGCTGTTTGCTGCACTGAAGGATGCCCAGGTAATTGGAGAGGAGCAGGGTGATCCGGTCGAGCTTTTCGGGGGGTAGGGAGGCTTGGAAGGTGATAGTGTCCAGGGTGATGCCGAGGAATTCAATAGCAGTGAATGGACCTTCCGTTTTTTCCAGGGCGAGGGGGACGCCTAGTGCATTGAAGACGGAGGTCAGTGTGGTGAGGAAGGAGGGGTGACTACTAGGAAGTCATCCAGCAGGTGGGTGACGTAGGGGAGTTTGTAGTTGTTAACCAATATCCAGCAGAGGGCTTCGGCAAGGGTGTCAAATAATTTGGGGCTACTCTTACACCCAAATGTTAGCCGGACAGCAAAGTAGAAGGCGTCCTGCCAGAAAACCCCAAAAAGAGGCCAGCTGTCTGGGTGGAGTGGGAGGACCTTAAAGGCTGCAGTGGCATCTGCTTTCGCGAGCCAAGCGCCTTTGCCGGCTAGCCGGATCAGATTAATGGCGCCATCTACTGTGGAATATTGCATTGAATAATGTTGACTGGGGATGAGGCTGTTAATGCTTGGTGTGGAAGTGCCGTGGGGGTAGGAAAGGTCGACTACGATTCTCTTTTTCCCTGAATATTTCATTGTGGCAATGCCGACGGGACTGATGCGGAAGGTGGGGAAGGGTGGGGTGGAAAAAGGGCCGATTATGAATCCATTGGCCACTTCCTTGGCCAGCAGGGTGGTGACCGTGTCGGGGTCGGTGGTGGCGGACTGGAGGTTGCGGCAGAGGTGGGTGTCGGTGGGGAGGGTGACAGGCCAGGGGGAAAACCGAAATTGAGGCCTCCTAGGAGGAAGCAGACGGTTGCTGAGTCTGGGTGGTTTGACAGTTCGGAAGCCAAGACGGGAATATTAATGGGAGTGGAGAGGTGCTTGGAATGTCAGCTAGGGCCGGAGGGTTTGGTGGGGTGTTGGGGGCAGGAAGCCAAATAACGTCACGGTAGATTCCGAATGCCAGGCAGAACTCCGCTACGGTGAGAACGGATGAGCATGTTGGCCCGGCGCTGCGGAGCTGTATCGATATATCGCCGCAGTCCACAAAGCGGGGTTCGTTATTGCTGGAGGGGTGAAGGAGTGAGCTTAGGTCGATGGCGTTAACTAGGAGGAGCTGGTTGCGGAGAGATGCAGAGATGGTTTGGGGGTTCCTGGATAGCGCGTTGCGTGGTGGGTCCACGGGTCGAGCTGTGGAGAGGGTAAAGGGAGGATGGGGGGAGGAGTTATTGAGAGGTGGACATGGACAGGAAAGCAAAGAGGGTGGTAGTGAGGTGAAGCCACCGCAGTTAGTGGCAGCGGTGTTTGGCTGGGTGGCATGCCCTGGAGTAGAAGATAAATTGAAAACAGGCGGAGCCTGGGGTGTGCTGGTGCCAGGTGTGGCCACGGCAGCGCTTGGTTCTTGAGATAAAGTGACAGAGGAAGACAGAGGTGGATGTAGGGATGGGTGAGGGGGAGGGGGGATGAAAGTGCAGCCTGCGGGACAAGGGATGATAAAACAGACAAGAAAGACATTAGAGGGTGGGTGGCAGGCACAGAATTAGCAGTAGTAGTCATAGATAGGGAGGATATAGCTGCAGGCTGACTGGCGGTTTCGAGGAGCCAGCGTCCCCGTAACCGCTCGCTCCCCCGACCGGAGCCACCGAAGCACCCGGCCTATGGTAAATGAAATTGTTTTGACATCATTTAGAAAGGCACACACATGTCTCTATCAGGTCCCAGTTAACAGTGCATGTCAGAGCACAAAAAAACCCATGTCAAAGATCATTGAGGAAGACCCTCATTTACAATGATGCCGAGATTAGACACATAAATAACATAGGAACAACAAGAGAAACGATAATGTTGACAACAGTAAAAACATTTGCATGTTGACAGCAATCAGTTAAAACGGTTGCATACAGGTAATGCACGGTTATTATATAAATTCCTAAAATGGCCAATAGATGCTAGGGTATTCAGTTTAAGCTCTTGTTGCAAGAGGTTCCAAGAATCGGGTGCACCAATGCTAAAGGCAGTCTTTTACCGAACTGGCAAAAGGAACCAGAAGGACTAGCCAATCGCTGGAGTGAGTTAGAATGTGACTAGGTTTTTGACGTAGCATGGTAATTTTCCAATCAGGGCTTTATAAATAAATAGGTGCCAATGACTATTGCGCCTCTCAGAGAAGACCAGGCCACCTTATCACACAGGGCACAGTGATGAGTGTCGTAGCTGTCACCAGTAATAAACCAGCTGCTCCACCACTCCTGTCAGAGGATACAGGAAAACACAAATGCATACATTTATATATTTTCTATTTGTGGTAAACGTGTGCCACTGAATGATTCAAGTGTTACTCACGGAATCGGATTATAAAACATATTACAGTAAGCAGTGATACATAACACACTGTATACAAGGACCCAACAGGCTATGGTCTAGCTTACCAAAGAGGTAAACATGTATTTTTGTTTGTTTGTAATTACTTACAAATTATCATCATCTACAAATAATTGTAGTAGTGGAGTAAAAAGTTCAATATTTGCCTCTGAGGTGTGAAGTAGAAGTACAGTATTGAATTCAAGTACAGTAAAAGTACCTAAAATGCAGTACTTGAGTAAATGTACTTAAATAGTTACGTTCCACTACTGCTAATCATGTAATATACAAAAATATAATTTTCATATGACAGCTCTAAGACAGGTAGCTTTACAAACAAACAGACACACGTTTTACTGTGTACTGTACACCAGGGGTTCTCAAACATGGTTGTCTCAGGGCACCTCTGTAAATAATGTCTTCATCCATGGCACCCCATCATTTTTACATTGTTACTTTGTTTCAATTATGACAGATTTAAAATAACTTTATACTTGACGGTTAACCACTTGAACCCCAGTATCCCCATTCTGGGAGCTGGGGGGAACATTCGCCAAAAATAGCAGATCTCACTGTGAGCTTGTGGATCGGCTATTGTTGGCGAAGAGCACACACCAAGTACAGTGCAAGTACTAAGTATAGAGGGTCTAAAAGCAGCTTTCACCACACCCATTTTGGAAGCGTTGTTCAGTCAGTTAGGGGGGTCCATGACCGCCGCCAAGGGGTCCGCCATAACCCCGGGCCGATTAGGTTACGGCGGAGTTTTATTTGACGACAATAGCAGATCTACAAGCTCACAACGATCTTGTAGCTGATGATGTTATGTTTAAAGTGCTCATATGGCCCATACTCACTTATTTTGGGCTTGTTTCCTATAGACCTGGTTGCTTGTTTCTCTCACAGAATCTGGCAAAAAAAACTAGCAAGCTAACGTTATTAATCCAAGTGTTAACACAATTACACACACAAATGTCAACGAAACCTTTTGACTACTTAGAACTGCATTTGGACTGAATGTTTGAGGGGGAAGAACATAGATATATATATATATATATATGGGGAAGAAGGCTTTGTGGCTAATTTAAGGAGGGCTAACGTTAGCTCCCTTGCAGCTGTATGCTGCAATTCATTTACGTTAAAGTTATTATTTAACATTAACACAAACTTACCACAGAGGTCTTTTTCGGATAAGAAATGTGGTTCCACTTCCAGTCCAACACACATAC
Organism: Gymnoscopelus microlampas; assembly: GCF_963454915.1. NCBI lineage: Eukaryota > Metazoa > Chordata > Actinopteri > Myctophiformes > Myctophidae > Gymnoscopelus > Gymnoscopelus microlampas. The sequence goes on along the minus strand of NC_139959.1, from coordinate 42,687,927 downwards.
GAAGCAAGTAAAATGTCCGGAGATGTTTACTAATTTGGAAGAACAACAATGTGTACATACAAACGCACTACATTCCCAAAGCTGGCGTACACCGTACCTGGCGTAATGGCGGATCTCAGATGCCTGCAGAAAGATTTTGACCACAATGCATTGCGCAAATAAAAAAACAACTTTCATCACAGTTTGACTTTATATTCTAATAGTGTAGTATTCAAATTGCAGATAATATGATTACCTCTTGTTTCCCTAACTTCCTAACTATTTTAGTTATGATACAAATACATAGGTAATATTATTATTATTATTATTAATATTATTATTTTTGGCTCACTGGCACCATCTACTGGAGGAAAAGGGCAATAATGGACAAACTGTCACACGCACGCGCAGGCGAAACTGTGTGTCGCGCAAAAAAAATCACACGTGAATGCTCAGATACACACACACACGCACGCACACTCGCTCGTGTAAGAAAACGGTAGACGTTCATGCATGCGTACTTGAGGAAATCGGTGTGCTACGTGGCACTAATCGAGCCCCATACACACACACACACACACACACACACACACACACACACACACACACACACACACACACACATAATGGTGGATTTTATTAATGCTTTTTTGTGTCTGTAGGGCCAAATTAAATGGCAAAAAAAAAACAGCTCTCTAAGCCGCGATGGTGTCCCATGACGGGTTTTGTTTTGTAATGTCATAGACTGTATAAAAGTAATGGACAAAGCCACACCCCTGGTTTCTACAGACAGTAAATGAAGCCAATTTTTCAGCAATTTGAAATCCGCCATCTTTAATATATACAAAAAAGCAACCGGCAGTAGGAACCGGAAATCAAGCCCTAAAGGAATGTTATTGGTTGGGTAGCTTGTCAATCAAGAGCGGGGGGGCGGGGAATGACTGTTATTGGTTGTGCAGCTTGTCAATCAAATCATCCCGCCACTCCTAGAGCATGAGCTACTTTATCGTCAATTTTTAAATAAATGGGACCATAATTAAGTGACTGGAAGCATATAGTATATATGATAATGTTTATTAAGGTAAGAAAATCAAGTCTAAAGTGTGTCAAAAACCCATCCGCTTGCATTGGGGGAAAAAAACCTTTCTGACACCAGCAGGGGTAAAACAGCGAAACTACAGGCCATTCACATGAACTGTCACTTGAACTCACTTCCCCATTAGACTCAATGCACAACTCTCAAGCTGGCCCCTTGTGTAATATAGATAATAAGTTAGAGAGGATCTGAATCCATAGTTAAGAAGCAGTGGCGTTCACAGACATTTGGAGGGGCAGGTGCTCAAGTAAATTATACTTTTTTTTGGTTTACTTGGTCTGCTCTTTTTTCCCCTCTACACCTATACCTCTTTGCCAAAAATAGCCGATCTACAAGCCCACAACGCCTCGCAGCGCGGGGCGTTGTGGGCTTGTAGATCTGCTATTTTTGGCTAAAGTTCTCCTCAGAAAAGGGATGCTAGGTTTCGAGTGGTTATGGTAAAAAGAAAAATCATATCACATAAAGATTTGGCGGACCCCCTGTAGTAACTCTGAGGACCCCCTAGGGGTCCAGGACACCCTGTTGAAGACCCCTGCTGTAAACTGAAAAAAAAAATAAAAAAATATATATATATCTTTTTTTCAAAAGGGCTCTTCTGGTCAAGAGGGCAAAGGGCAGGTGCTCTAGCACCACCTAGAGTCTATCTGTGCACGTCCCTGTAGATAATAAGTTAGAGAGGATCTGAATCCATAGTTAAGAAGGCACTGAATCCATAGTTACATTTCTCTAAATATTATAAACTTTCACGACAGCCTAAGTACAAATATAATTTATGAAAAGGCCACTAATAGGCTACAGTGAAGTCGGACTGAATGACTGAAACATTTTTTTTTGTTTTTTTTTACTCAGATCGGTGCAGTTATAGATAAAAACGCAAATCGGCCTGTTATAGCGCCACCATGAGGCTGATTTAAAGATTTTCAAGTGGCATTTCTTCCTCGGCCTAGTGGGAATGTGCGTGGGAAATTTCACGGAAATCGCAAGCTGCGTTCATGATTTGAAGCATTTTGTTCAAAACGGACCAATCCTGCAAACTTTGGAAGCCACAACCTTAGCCAATCAGGATGGAATATGGAAAATCGGACAGATCCTTGATGCGTGATGGTTGGATAAAATCTGTAGGAGTACTAGAACAAAAAATGGGTTTTGCACAAATCGGCCTCCTGGTGGCGCTATAACAAGCCCATGTAAAAAAAAAGGGGGGTAAAACATACTCTCTCACCATGCCTTTCGGCCCGGCGGAGACAATAATTTATGACTGCATACCTCCCCTCCCCCACATCATTTATAACTGCACCCCCCGCCCCCCCATATTGTAAGGCATGATGCGAGTCATGTGACATACCTACAGTAATAGGTTTGTCTGGCAGCGTCACATCTTTCAACACACACACACACGCGCGCACACGCGCACACACACACACACACACACACACACACACACACACACACACACACACACACACACACACACACACACACACACACACACACACACACACACACACACACACACACACACACACACACACACACACACACGGCATCTCTGTCTTTCTCTGCAGGAGTTTTCCCTTCACCTGGAGCAAAGCTCATTTCACTGGAAAATTGGCTCCTCTCTTCTCTCACCTCCCCCCCCCCCCCCCCCCCACACACACACACACACACACAGACACCCCCCCCCCCACTCCCCCACCCTGTCTCTGCCTGTCTCTCCATAAAAACATGTCTGTTATTGTGGTGCCTTTAGCACTAATCCAATTAGCCATAGGAAAGCAAATTGAGCTATCTCTGGTTTTAGCTCGTCTCCTGCTCAAAGGGAGAGACATGGAGGATGAGATGAAGTGACGTGTTTTATGGGGGTTTGTGACTCGGGGTGCGGTGGGTGGGTGGGGGGGGGGTAGGGTATATGTGACACCTAACATGCAAATCCTTTCCGAGCCTGCAGCGGCAGCGACACAAGTAGCTCTGAGTTTTTGACCTCGCAGGGAAAGAATCAACCGTAAAATGACAGGTAGAAATGGAAGACGGAGGGGAGAAAAATGTTAATGAGTGTAAATCACAGACATGACTTTGTACCATCTAGTGGGATTAGAAAATTGTGCTCAAGAGATTAAAAAGTGCCTAAACGAGAGTTTTTTAGTTTTTCCGTTTTTCCGTTTTTTTTTTGCTAAAGAACTTTGCCTGTGGCGGCCTGAGAGATATTTTGCAGTTTTCTCTTTCCCCGCCTCGACACTCCTCAGTGCTTAGTGATTAAACCTCGCCATCTCACTCCACTGCTTCTTCTCTCTCGAACCCTGGCCTGTGGCCTATAGGTGACTGTCATGGTTCTCGGCTCTGTGCCAATCTATTACCCGCCATAAATATGTCTGGGCCGGTGAAAACGCTTGTCCCTGGATGCCCTTGGCGTTCAGATTTCTACGCGGATGGCCATATTTCTTTGGACTGCCTGATCCCATTAAGACCTGGAACGCATCTGCGTCAATTTTAGATTTGAGCTAAAAAAAACATTATTATACACTTTGGCTATTCAAAAATCGTGAAAATGTGTGCAAATCTTTGAATATATATTGTTTTAAAGCAAACATTTTTAACTCAAATCTTTGCTTCTCGGGGGTCCCTGGAACAACATATTTTGAGATGGGGGTCCGCGGCCAAATACATATCATTTTGGGGGTCCTTGACATGAAAAAGTTACTTTGAGCGCCACTGATATAGAAACATACGTTTTTCAGAAAACTGTTGGGATTTAGAAGACATTTGTAGCTTCAGGTCTTAAAACTCATTCACTGCCTGAATTATTTCTGGCCGCGTTTGCCCACTGCCAAGATTTTTCATTGAAAAAAAAAAGTACTCAGGAGCCGAGATACAGAATTTTTAAGTTTTAAGTTAACAAGGAAGTGGATCGGAGTCTAGATCTTTTAAAAATCATATCTCCTTGGTCTTTGGGTCAAAAAAAAAAATCAAAAGTCGTTTTAGTCGTTCTAGGCAGGCATGGCTTATGGGACAGAAGTCGTTTTAGTCGTTCTAGGCAGGGAATGAGTTAAAGGGTTATTTGGTACCAGATGGTGCCAATATGTACTGACAGCTTCCAAAAAACAATGTGCATTGGAGGGAGTTCAGATTCTATACCAGCATGCAGGGGCTCGCTGATGATTTACCCTTTGGGCCGTGTTACACTTTGTAATTTGCAGGCACTGCGAGTACTGGGGCGTCAAAGTAGGTAATGTGTAACTCAGTGGTGGAAAAAAGTACTCAATTATTTTATTTAAGTGAAAGTATCAATACCATCACGTAGAAATACTCTGATACAAGGCCAGTATTCAAAATGTACAGAAGCATTGGGATCAAAATATACTTAAAGTACCGAAAGTAAAAGTACTCATTACGCAGCATGTCCCGTTTCAAGTTTTCAAAATGTATAAAAATAATTTGAAAATAGCCGATCTACAGTACAACAGTGCATAATAAGGGGAGAGATTTCGATATCAATGCCGAGTGCCGACCGCTGTATATAAGAACGTAGTAACCCCCTATGTAGGATATATTTGGGGACACTGACCTTATTTTCCCCTTTGTCGTGACACCACAATGTTAGAAAGGCGAGTACCTGCCTATGTAATTACACATGCATACATACATATCTACTGTTTGGCTAAGCAGCCTGCAACATGGCCGGCTACCCTGGGATCGACCGAAATAAGACTGAGGCACGGAGGAGAGAGGATGAATTACACCCAAGTGGAAGGATTGAAGAAAAACACATGAATTAACGTAATCCATTAGCATATGGATGCTTCAGTCACAAACAGAACTCTTTTGGGTTCTTGTTTTCTCCCCACAGCAATATGTTCAGCACCTTTGCTCCATGTTCTCTTTCCCTTCCAACTTTGTGACGGGTCATTTATAATAATCACATAATGAGCGATGTTGCGTCCATTTCTACGTGGGCAACGCCATGGAGACAGGAGAGTGTAGGCTATAGCCTGGTAAACCCTCCCTCCGGAAATCTCATTTCCATTTGATTTCAGGAAGGAATCTGGCATGAACGCCCATTCTGCAATATTGGGGAGTTTCCAGCGAAATCAGGACCTAACCGCGCCTATCAGCGTCGTCGCTCATCGTTCTGTGATTGACAGCTTACGTTGGCCAATCAGGTGGCGAGTTCGAGTGAGCCCGAATGAAGCCGAGTGCAGCCTGAGAGCCGCCGACAAAAGACGAACGGCAGCCATTGTTTTTTGTCCGAGTGCCGTCACTTCTTAGTTTCGTTCTTAAAACGGTCTCAAACTTCTTTTTTGAGGCACGGAATTTACTATTAACATATCCTTTGGATAGAATTTAGTTGTTTAACTTCATATATGTGGTCAATTAATCATGACAGAGCCTATTTAAAAATATAAATTTAGAGAACCGGCAGGGGCGGGGAGTGACACGCATGTATCCCAATAAGGCAACCTATTTTCGGCATGGCCGTCCCAAAAGTCCCGTTGCGTCACATAGTCTGGAGCTCGTCAAAATGAACTGCTGATTGGCTGAAGGGGGAAAACGATCATTGGTTGAAGGGGTTGTCAGTCAACGGTATTACTCCCGCCCAACTCCAGCCCACAGCCAATATTGCAGAATGAGCAATCATGCCAGACTCCTTCCTGAAATCAAATGGAAATGAGATTTCCGGAGGGAGGGTTTACCAGGCTATGTAGGCTATAGCTGTGCTCACAGATGTGACGCGTTTGATTGTAGTTAAAGGACAACTTCACCCATTTTCATATAATTGGTCCACACCAGTGTTGATTTTGATTTTGCAAATTTTGATTTAGTTTTAGTCACAGTCTTTTGAATCAAATTCCATTTAGATTTAGTCATATTTCAGTCATCTGAAATGTTTTACTTTTTGTCTAGTTTTAGTCGACTATTGATTTAGTCGACTAAAACTAGACAAAATGTATTTTGGTGGTGCCTTGATGGCGTCGTAATGGCTGATTTTACACTTGCTTGCATGCTGAAAATAGCAGATCTACAAGCTCACAACACGTCGCAGCACGACGCGTTGTGACTCGTGAGCTTGTAGATCTGCTATTTTCACCCGAGCACAATCAAACATAAAATGACTTGTCTTTAAGTTCTACTGGATCTCTTCTCCATTAGTAACGTTTTAGTCTATTTTTTATTTGTTGACAAAATTGTCAATAATATATTTAGTCTTAGTTTTAGTCATCGTAGCTTAGTTTTTATTTAGTTTTCGTCAGTGAAAAAAGGTAGTCGACGAACATGTTTCGTCATAGTTTTAGTCGATGAAATCAACAGTGGTCCTCACTAATGCTCATGATAAAATGTTAAAGCATGTTCCTACCCGGCCTGTGTCTCAGAGGAATGCTGTGGACAGTTCAGAAACCCGTCTACCAGTGACATCATCGTTAGGCATGTTTTTCACGAGATTTCTCTTTTTTAGTTTTTTTTTTTTTACGCAAGAACAATCCATTACTGCATGCTAACTTTCCAGGAATAGAAAACCTGTAGTTTCTATTAGCTTGGATTCCCCATCGATGATGTCACTGGTAGGCTGGTTTCTGAACTGTCCACACGCCCTTCTCTGAGACACAGACTGAGGAGACAGAAACTGTGCTATATTATCACGAGCATTAGTGAGGACCTATTATAAGAAGGTTGAAAATGGGTGAAGTCGTCCTTTAGCTTTTCACAACCTGGCTGGTGAAGAGAAGAACAGCACAATATAAGTGTTTGTGCGATATGTGCTACAGTAGCAATTTCCGCAAATAATTGTGGTTCCCAAACCGGGGGCCCCCCAGATGATTAGTTTAACCCATTAAGACCGGGAACGCATCTGTGTGTCATTTTTAGATTTCTTTGGCTATTCAAAAATAGCAGATCTGCAAGCTCATAGCGCGGCACTGAGTGCCGCGCTATGAGCTTGCAGATCTGCTATAATGTTTGGCAAAATATTGGATTATATTATTTTTTAAAGCGAACATTTGTAAAATATTTAGTTCCAGGAACCCCCAGAAGCAAAGATTTGAGTTACAAATGTCCGCCAAAAAAAAGAAAAAAAAATCAAATGTTTGCCAATGATAGCCCAACGAAATCTAAAAATAACACACAGATGCGTTCCTGGTCTTAAAGGGTTAATGTGCAACATTGTTTTCTCACTCAACAGTAAAGAAAGCCACATACAGTATACGTGTATACACGGTATCTGCACATTTCTAAAGTGCCCATTTAATTACATTGCATGACCTTTTTAATACTAAATTGGCGAAATTGGCAAATATTACGTAAGAAAGAGGTAAACATTGTGAAAACAGCCGGTCTACAAGCTCACAACGCCTTGCAGTGCGTAGTTAGGCTATTTTCCACAATATTTATCTGTGGAACCGAGTCAAACTAAATGTAATGGCCACAATTCATTACATTACAGTCATTTAGCAGACGCTTTTATCCAAAGCAACGCGAAGTGCATTCAACATAGGGAACGAAACTACTAATCACCAGAAGTCTTAAAGGGTTAGTTCAGATTTTTTGAGTATTTTCTGTAGGAAATACTTACCATTAATGAAGTGGTTGCAAAGGTATTAATTGATTGCCCGAGTCCCGTGGTCAGAGTTATGGTCCGTTTCTGATAAATATGAAGTAGTTCCGGTAGATTAGTAGATTTGGTGGGGGCTGCTCATTAAAAATAAATTAATTAAAAAAACTAGCGTAATTTGTATTATTGACCTATTTCTACCATATAGAGCAGGTTTCGTTCAATTTCGACCCCTCTGTCACATGGTACTATTTTTTGTGTCATATATTTTGTGCGTGAGTACGCTGCCGCGCCGCAGTGATTCTGGACACAAACATTAGTACCATATGTGACAGACCAAATCTACTAATCTACCGGAACTACTTCATATTTATCAGAAACAGACCATAACTCTGACCACGGGACTCGGGCAATCAATTAATACCTTTGCAACCACTACATTAATGGTAAGTATTTCCTACAGACAATACTCAAAAAATCTGAACTAACCCTTTAAGTGCATTTTCTGCTAAAACAAGCAACCAAGAGTGTACCTAGCGCTAAGGTAAAAGTGCAATATATCAGCTACCTACTTTCTTAAACAGATGAGACAAAATAGCTAAATCAAATGAGCAAGAGCTAAAACAAATACGTGTATCGACTAAACAAGATCCAATAAAACAATACAATAATAAAGCAAGAGTTTGTACATGGAGTAGGCAAGGCAAAGAGGAAGGGTAGTGTTTCCTGAAGAGGAAATTCCACAATACCAAGTGCTTGTCAGGGTGGGGGGTCCCCAGTTCAAATATGATTATTTTTGGGGGGTCGCGGCACTGAAACGTTTGGGGACCCGTGGTTTGGATCGAACATCGGCTTTTGGAACGCCTTGGGATCGTGTCTTTCCAGCTTGACCCTTTTATTTCTGTCATGAAAAGGATGCGTTTTCCCAAGGTCAGAATGAGATGAGCACAAGGACCTAGGAAACAACTTCTGTGATTTACCGTTGTGCTTATGACAAAGAATCCTGAAGATTTATCATAGATTTTACACCCATTGTCCTGCTTGTTTTTTTGCTTTAACCCATTAAGACCGGGAACGCATCTGTGTGTCATTTTAAGATTTCTTTGGCTATTCAAAATTAGCAGATATACAAGCTCATAGCGCGGCACCGAGTGCCACGCTATGAGCTTGTAGATCTGCTAAAAAAAAATGTAATCGTGAAAATGCTGCAAATCTTTGAATATATGTATATATTATGTTTTAAAGCGACATTTTTTTACTCAAATCTTTGCTTCTGGGGATTCTACAAATGTGTTCTATATCCTAAAAGTTTTTCTTTATTTATTTTTTTTTTACTTATGTTGCTATAATATCGTAATAGTTCTCAAACATTTTTCATGTCAAGGATCCCTAAAATGATATGTATTTGTCCGCGGACCCCCCAGAAGCAAATATTTGCGTTAAAATTAATGTATATATTTAAAGATTTGCACAAATATTTCACAATTTTTCAAAAATAGCAGATCTACAAGCTCATAGCGCGGCACTCGGTGCCGCGCTATGAGCTTGTAGATCTGCTATTTTTGAATAGCCAAAAGAAATCTAAACAATTACCCAGACTCTTTCCCGGTCTAAATGGGTTAATACTTCCTACATACTGACCATAATTGCCACCACCACCGCATGGGACGTGCGGCTCAAGGACGTTAATGAATTTACCAGAGTCAAACTTATTACGCTGTAGTATTTAAAATGATGGCACGGACTAGCGCCGTAGTGACAAGAAGGTGCGATGGATTAGGCTTCTTGGCCATTACGTTTGTTGTGATTTATGAGAGCAGAGGGGCAATTTAGCACCTCGCCACTGATTTGTGGATGTTCTTCATGCCCTGTCCACCTACGTCGATATAAGACTGTCAGAGGAACGGCCCTAAATTACTGTTAGGCGCTCATTAAGGAGCAGAGCTGGGTAGAAATGATGCTGCTGGTATGGCGTACGTGTGTGAATGCATTCTCTTTTGAAGTGCCTGTCAATAGATTTCAAGGCCATCGGGCACTTTGAGCTTTAAAGTCAAGACGAAAAGCTATGTGGTGAATATCTGACTGCCGCATTGTGACGTTTTTCCAAGCGAAACACGCACAAACACACACACACACACACACACACACACACACACACACACACACACACACACACACACACACACACACACACACACACACACACACACACACACACACACACACACACACACAATCAATACTACAATATAAAAATACTCTGTTACAAGTAAAAGTTTGGTATTCAAAATTTACTTTAGTAAAAGTACAAAAGTATTGGCATCAAACATACTTAAAGTACTAAAAATAATGTACTCGTTTCAAGTTTTCTAAATATATAAAAGTCTTTTGAAAATAGCAGATCTACAAGTTCACAACGGGTCGCATCGCAACCCGTTGTTTCAAATAGCTTAAGCATAGTATTAAGGCTGAAGTGGTAAATCTGCAAACTAACTAGTAACTAAAGTTTTCAAATAATTGTAGTGGAGTAAAAGTACAATATTTGTCTCTGATGATATGTAGTGGAGTAGAAGTAAAAGCAAAAATCTGAAATACTCCACTTTTACACCACTGACCACACACACACACACACACACACACACACACACACACACACACACACATAGCTGAATGGTTAGTGAACCCGCCTAGGGAGCCAGAGGCCCTGGTTGCCCCAGGTTCGATTCCAGGCCAGGTCAGCATATGTGTCGATGAAATGAAATTTGTCCCTGAGCAAGACTCTTAACCCCTAATTGCTCACAGGTTCTCATTGGAAACAAGACCGCAAGGACTTTCATGAACGACCTGTTAAAAGGAATTATCCTTACACACACACACAAGCATGCACTCACACTCACACTGTCTCTTTGTAATTCTCTCAGTGTGAAAACAGGATGAAAACATGCATTGATGTTATGCGTTATGAGGACAAAGCAGCGTCCCATCCCTGCCGGAGGTACAACAACAGTACACAACATTACACGGAAAATCATTTTTTGGCATGCACAGTGGTGGAAAAAGTACTCAAATTCTTTACTTAAGTAAAAGTACCAATACTGCAATATAAAACTACTCTGTTACAAGTAAAAGTCCAGAATTAAAATTTGACTTGAGTAAAATTACAAAAGTATTGGCATCAAAATGTACTTAAAGTACCAAAAGTAAAAGTACTAAATATTTGAAAATAGCAGATCTACAAGCTCACAACGCGTCGCGATGCGACGCGTTGTGAGCTTGTAGATCTGCTATTTTCAAATAGCCTAGGTGTAAAATAGGGCTAAAGTGGTTAATGTGTGTTTTATAATATCATAATTTATATCTGAAAAGTAACTAGTAACTAAAGTTTTCAAATAAATGCAGTGGAGTAAAAGTACAATATTTGCCTCTGAGATGTAGTGGAGTAGAAGTAAAAGTATTGGAAATAAGAAATACTCAAGTAAAGTACAAATACCTAAAAATGTTACTTAAGTACAGTACTTAAGTAAATATACTTAGTTACTTTCCACCAGTGGGCGTGCAGATAAAACATGAGATTGGACGATCAAAAGGCCAAAAGAAGAGGTAGAAGAAAGAGACGACAGACGGACGGCATACCTCTCCTCTCCTCTCCTCTCCTCTCTCCATCAGCGGCCTGCTGAACACTCCTCTCCTCTCCTCTCCTCTCCTCTCCCACGGCCTGCTGAACATCTAGATCTCATGGTCTCCGGTGTAACGGATGCCTGACAGACAATCTCTCCTCCGTACATCACATGACTGCCCTCTCATTTCCTGGATGACTGGACAGATCCTGCCCACACACGCACACACACGCACGCACGCACACACACACACACACACACACACACACACACACACACACACACACACACACACACACACACACACACACACACACACACACACACACACACACACACACACACACACACACACACACACACACACACACACACACACACACACACTTACTTCAAGCCGACACAATGTGAGTAACTTCTGAAGGGAAACGTCAGTGTCGACTCACCTTTTATATATTATTGATTTTTCTTCTTTTCTTCTTCTTTTCTTTTCTCCCGCTCAGGCATCAGTGCGTCTTTGAGGATTCGAGAACTAATGGAATTCAACCAAGCGTGTGTGGACGGAGTGACGCCCCCCGCCCCCCGCCCCCCACACACACAAAAAAAGGAAAAGGAACTCACTCTTTTTATACCTCAACTGTTCTTGTAACCTTTATGTATTCCAGTGCATAACTTTCATGTTTCATCTTCAGCAATTCCTTGCTACCCGTTCATAGTCGTTATACTTTCACAAAATACTAACAACTAACAACTGTCCAGGCCACGACGACTATAGACATTATTGATCAATCTTAACCCATTAAGACGTTTCTATATCAGTGGTTCTCAAACTTTTTCATGTCAAGGACCCCCAAATTGATATGAATTTGGCCGCGGACCCACTTCTCAAAATATTTTGTTCCAGGGACCCCCATGAAGCAAAGATTGGAGTTAAACATTTTCGCTTTAAAATAATATAAATATATTAATTTGCACACATTTTCTCGATTTCTCAAAAATAGCAGATCTACAAGCTCGTAGCGCGGCACTCGGTGCCGCGCTACGAGCTTGTAGATCTGCTATTTTTGAATAGCCAAAGTGTAAAATAATGCTTCTTTAGCTCAAATCAAAAAGAGACACAGACGCGTTCCAGCCAGGTCTCAATGGGTTAATGCAATTGCTAGGGGCCATATATTGTGGACTCATAGCATCCCTATTCTAGGCATGTCATATCATAATAGGCGAACATTCCGTGAAAATACCGTATAGGCGAACATTCCGTGAAAATAACGTGACCTTTTGATCAGCGAAGAGATTTGGTGTAGAGGGGAAAATGAGGGGATAAAGTATAGACCACCTGGTCTGGTTTTCCTGTCCGCGAGGAGGGGTGGGGGGGGCAATAACGGGCTCCCCAGCCAGCAAACCAGCGCTGTGGGAACTATAACACAAGGGCATCAGTCACACAAGGGTGTCCAATCCCACACCTACATATACCAATGTAGAAAGAAAAACGCAAGGTGCAGAAAATACCGGCGAGCGAGCCAGGTGATATGGAGGATTGAGATGCTGCTGGAGGGCTCCTCCGAGGATATCAACCTATAGAGAGAGAAAATGGTAGTCAAATTCGGAAGTACAGCATGTACTGTATATCAAATGTACTGCACACGCGCGCGCGCACACAGTGCAGCTGTTTCATGGGGAAAACAAAGGATTCAGGAAAGTTTCCAGTACCTGACTACAAACCCAGTCAGCCACTGTGAGGCATGAAGATACATGTCTTTGTTCTGTCAACCTAAAACCTAAAAACTCAGTCAAAGCAACTGGAAACACACAGTTTTACTGTAAGCGTGCAAGCATACATTTGAGAGGCTATAATATACAATCTATTAATCCATTCAATCCGGGAACGCATCTGTGTCATTTTTAGATTGTTTTGGGGCTATTCAAAAATAGCAGATATACAAGCTCATAGCGCGGCACCGAGTGCCGCGTTATGAGCTTGTATTTCTGCTATTTATGACATGAAAAAGTTTGAGAACACTGATATATATATAGCAACATATTTTTTTAACAGATTTAGTAGACATTAAATGTCTACTAAATCTGTTAAAAATATATTTTTTGAAGAATCCCAAGAAGCAAAGATTTGAGTAAAACATTTGCTTTCAAAAATATATATATATATTCAAAGATTTGCCAAAAAAAAATCACGCTTTCTAAAAAAGAATAGCAGATCTACAAGCTTATAACACGGCACTTGGTGCCGCGCTATGAGCGTGTATATCTGCTATTTCTTAATAGCCCAAAGTATAAAATAATGGTTATCTGGGGATCTCATTTGAAATAAGCCAGTGTGCTTTTATGGGGTGATCCAGTTTAGAGGACCTTGTAGTGTAAACTGTACTTCCATGTACTTTTTCCATGTCTTTCTAAATTAAGTACTTCAATCAATCAATCAGTTAAAGTGGTTACACAGATGCATTCCCGGTTCGAATGGGTTAAAGGTTCTATGACATTAATTTTCACTTTTTGTATTTTAAATGTTTTTGGGGGGTTTTATGACCTCAATTACACCCCCAAAAACTGAACTTTGAACATTTAGTGGATTTTCTGTGGTCTGGGGTTTTCTGAATAATTAGGCTTAAAAGTAATCTGAGCTTGGCCCTTAGTGAAGTCACAGGCCATTAATCCCGCCCACTCTCCTCCTCGCCCCTCCCCTCCCCTATCCTTTCCTTTGGGGGGGGGGGGGGGGGGGGGGGGCAAAATCCCTCAACAGCGACATCCGCAGGCAAAGATTTCTTTTTTCATTGCAGTTGAAAATGCTTTAGAAATGTGAGAGAAAAACACATGCAATGTCTCACTAGAGTGGAATTTTCAGTTAAAACTTTTTATACACGTTTGAAGGACCACGACAAAGACTTTTAATGTGTTGTAAAACTGAATGTCATGCAACCTTTAAGAAGAGATTAGTTGAGCTTTACCGGTTTATTGCAACTCATAACCGTGTCCAATTATACAGCTAAAGTATTTCACACACAGAGAGAAACAGCACAACACGTGCTGCTTATTTCCAGTAAATAGTTTGTGTGCGGTTTAGACCTCTGTAGATAATCCTAACACAGCACACACAAGTGTGCTTTTCAGAACCATGGAAGAAACTAGCGTGAACCCCTTTTCCTGAGCCTAGTAAGCTGCCAAGAGAAAAACATCCACCTTCACTAGCTTTACTGGAGTATTTCCAATTTTCAGTACTTTTACTTCTACTCCACTACATCTCAGAGGCAAATGTTGTACTTTTACTCCACCGCAATTATTTGAAAACTTTAGTTACTAGTTACTTTGCAGATATAGATTATTACATTATAAAACATACATGAACCACTTTAGCCCTATTTTATACCTATATGCTATTTGAAAATAGCCGATCGACAAGCTCACAAGCTTGTAGATCTGCTATTTTCAAACATTTTTGTACTTTTACTTTTGGTACTTTAAGTACATTTGGATAGCAATACGTTTGTACTCTCACTCAAGTGAATTTTGAATTCCGGACTTTCTATATTCTATATTGTGGTATTGCTAGCTACTTTTACTTAAGTAATATATGCGAGTACTTTTTCCACCACTGATCCGTACACAGCACACGGTGTGTTTTGCAGAACCATGGAAGAACTAGTGTGAACTCTTTTCCTGAGCCTGTAAAAGCTGCCAAAAGAAAAACACCCACCTTCACACAACACTGCAAACTGAAAGAAAGAGGCAGAGCCAAAGATGCTGGTATTTCAAAGTGATGATATGGGGGTAAAGGTCTACTTATTATCATTTGATATAGTGCGTTTATATTACTCACCCTGACTGTGTCAGCTTTACATTAACATGATTGGTTTCCAGTGGGGTCGGGGTGCTGCAGCACATAAGTAACATTGGCCGCGTTTCCCAAAGAGATGCGTAGAGATGCTGCGCAGGTCCTACGAAGGGTCTTACGTTCGTCCACACAGGCTAGGCAGTACCTTAGCTGCTTAGCAAGCACCTAAGAGCCGGGTTTTCCTAAAGCGATTTCAGGTCGCGCGTAGCCTACGCAGCTTGCGTAAGAGCCTCCTACACAGCTGGGACCCGGCAAAATCTACGCTCTACCCTCGTTAGTAGCAGCTGGTTGTGCCCTACGCAGCAGTTTGTTACGAGCGCCCTGGGGCGCTCGTAGATCTATGAAAAGACCGAACACACACACACACACACACACACACACACACACACACACACACACACACACACACACACACACACACACACACACACACACACACACACACACACACACACACACCTATATATATATATATATATATATATAGGTGTACACACACACACACACACACCTATATATATATATATATATATATATATATATATATATATATATATATATAGGTGTGTGTGTGTGTGTGTGTGTGTGTGTGTGTGTGTGTGTGTGTGTGTGTGTGTGTGTGAGTGTGTGTGTGTGTGTGTGTGTGTGTGTGTGGTATTTTTATGATCCATTTCACTGTATATATTCGCAAAGGGTGTTTAAACTGCTGTGTAGCGTAGGACAGCACTACGTAGTTTACGTAGGCTTTACGCAGGCTTCGTCCAGGAGGTCTTAACGTGCGTGCTGTTTCCCCGAATTTAGTTTAGCAGACACGTAACGCCGTGCTCTTGAGAACCTACGACGATGGTGTTTCCTGAAGCCAGTTTAGATGGCACGTAACGTACAACCAGCTGCTATTAATGAAGATAGTGCGCAGCGGGGTTGCTACTGCGCAGCGGCGTGGAGGCTCTTACGCAGCTTCTAGGCTACGCACAAGCTGAAATTAGTTTGGGAAACCCGGCCATTATCTCTGTTGTCAGGCAAAAACCTCTTATCTCCATATTTTTCCTAAATGAACGCCCTGCTTGATCATACTACAGTGTCACGCAAAAGCATAAAAGTAGCAGATCTACAAGCTCGAAAACGCGACGCGAAGCGACACGTTTTGAGCAGGTTTCATTGAAATGAACGGGCAGTACTTTTCTATGCCCCCTCCAATTCTTATGTAGTTCAATGACAGACAGACGGACGGACGGATGGACTGACTGACTGTCTGACTGACTGTCAGTCAGACACAGACACATTCCTAAGCCAATAATTTGATGACCAGCGGACCGGTAGGCAGCGGTTCTGGTAGGAGACACAAAGGAGACTCTTTGTGTCTCCTACCGGAACCGCTGCCGGTCATCAAATTATTGGTTTATAGGGATGCAACAAAAACTAAAAAATATCCATGAATTCAAGTCTCCATGGGGTGACTAATCCATAGGAAAAAAGTCATTTTGGGGGTGAACTACCCCTTTAAGTATTTTTATTCTACTCACAATCTTGAGGTGAAAATAAACAAGCATTATACCATTCACTGGATGGTTTAGCCTGTAATGCTGATAGAAGCCAATTAAATATGTTTTAAATATTCTATCCAGTGGTACTATTTGTGAAATGGTTCTTGTTATGACGGTCTCAAAGGGCTTCTGCCTTCAAAGCTTGATTGTTTTTTACTGTCTTATCTCAACTTCTAAAATCTCTTTTAAAGTCACTGAGGAGAAAGATATTATCTTTTCCTTTTGAATGTCACAAAATCTGACACGGAAGTTCAATTAAATGTAGATTATTCGTTACACATATAACAGCAAAATCGAGGGAGAAATTCATTTGAGATTAAATTAAACAATATTAAATATTAAATAATATATATATCAATTAAAACCCTCAAACGGCTCATATAAGTCTCCCATCACACCATCTTCATAGAACATATCTAATTGACCTCTTTTAGCTTGTTGTAATGAAGCGCTAACTGAAACCAGTGTTGCCAGATCTTGGGAGATAAATAAGCAGCCCTAACCCAAAAGAAGCGACTGCAGGCCAGACGAGCAGCTTAGTTTAAACATATGGGCTTTTTGAATATAGCCGATCTACAAGCTCACAACGCAACGCGTTGTGAGCTTGTAGATCGGCTATTTTCCCCAAGAAATATGCAATATTTGGAATATTCTCTTTGAAACATTTTAACACAAATTTCGAAACACAAATCTGGTACGGCTCCCTGGCACAACATATTTTCAGATGGGGGTTAGAGAGGGACAAATACATATTATTTTGTGGATCCATGATGACATGAAAATGTTTGAGAAGAATGGTTTAAAAAATATACCAACCCCACATTAGCAACTAGACTTTAGAAACAAGCCCAAATAAACAACTACACTTTAGAAACAAGCCCAAATAAGCAACTACACTTTAGAAACAAGCCCAAATAAGCAACTACACTTTAGAAACAAGCCCAAATAAGCAACTACACTTTAGAAACAAGCCCAAATAAACAACTACACTTTAGAAACAAGCCCAAATAAGCAACTACACTTTAGAAACAAGCCCAAATAAGCAACTACACTTTAGAAACAAGCCCAACTAAACAACTACACTTTAGAGACAAGCCCAACTAAACAACTACACTTTATAAACAAGCCCAAATAAGCAACTACACTTTAGAAACAAGCCCAACTAAACAACTACACTTTAAAAACAAGACCAAATAAACAACTACACTTTAAAAACAAGACCAAATAAACATCTACACTTTAGAAACAAGCTCAACTAGACGCGTCGCAATTCCGGGGAAATTGCAAAGTGTGGTTGCGCCGACGCCGGTCGGACTATCATAATGTCGTCTGGACAGGTTTATCGCAGGGGTCCATAGATCACGTGTACCGATTTGTGTGAGATTTGGAAAAACAATGTAGGAAAAGGAGCAAAAAGTGTGTTTTGAAGAAAATTCAAAATGGCGGAAAATCTATCCTGACGCAAATGGGCGTGGCCTATATGGGGAGCTGCGTAATGACCCAAGGAATCTAGGGAAAAAGAAATTTTGATTTTACGACCTACGGTTCAAGAGTTATAGGCCAAAAGGTAAAGTGGGCTGTTATAGCGCCACCATGTGGCCGACTGGTGTGATTATTTTCATAATAATTTCGCAAAAAACTATTAACCTCCCCTCCAAATCTTGTAACTGTAGCCCTTACGGTTTCCGAGAAAAAAATACTTGAATGGGAGTTTTTGCAATTCCCATTAAAGTGGATGGGGAAATTTAATGCACAAATAAATCAATATCAAAAAATCTATCCTGACGCAAATGGGCGTGGCCTATATGGGGAGATGCGTCGTGACCCAAGGAATCCAGGTGAAAAGAAATTTTGATTTTAGGACCTACGGTTCAAGAGTTACAGGCCAAAACGTAAAGGGGGCTGTTATAGCGCCACCATGAGGCCGAATGGTGTGATATTTTTTCAAATAATTTCGGACTAAATTATGAACCTTCTCTCCAAATCTGGTAACTCTAGCTCTTACGGTTTCTGAGAGAAAAATACTTGAATTTGAGTTTTTTCACTTTTACATTAAAGTGGATGGGGAAATTTAATGCACTAATAAATTAATATCAATTAAACTATTCAACCAATCTCTTAGCCCTATACACGCACACGATTCCCGATTTAGACGGTGATTTTGACATATGGCATGACATTGGGGAATAAAAACTGTGGGAGAAATAGCGGTTTGAAATAAAGTTAATCTATAAATAAAGAAAGCTATAGTCTGGTTGCCCTGTTGGGCAACCACACTAACTAAACAACTACACTTTAGAAACAAGACCAAATAAACAACTACACTTTAAAAACAAGCCCAAATAAACAACTACACTTTAGAAACAAGCCCAAATAAACAACTACACTTTAGAAACAAGCCCAAATAAACAACTATACTTTAGAAACAAGCCCCCCCCCCCCCATCTCTCTGTCCCCCCGCAACCCGCAACTACCAATATTTACAAGCAACTTCACAGAAAAAAACAAGCCAAAAATCGCTTATAAGAAGCAGAGATGGCAACACTGACTGCAACCCTCATTGTTCAGTTGTTGTGATGGCTGTGGGTCTGTTCTTCTAACACAGCACTAGGCTTTGCTCATTAAAACAACAGCTTGATGCACAAACGCACAGCAGAGCAGAGTCTCTTTCACAGCCTCTCAGACCCCCAGAGGACCCACCACACCACCACTACATTTAAAGAGAGAAGAAGTGCCTATAATGCCTTCAGCAGTGTTGCACTTTTCCTTCCTGTTCTGCATCTTGATGTTTCGTTTTTGTTTTTGTTTTTCTATCTATTGCTGCCTTTTACAATTATGACTAATGCTTCGTAATTCCTTGTACACAAAAGGGGGGAGAAAAGAATACCTTTCCTACGTATATTAGCTTTGAGAAATATGGAGGTGCTTGGGTGGCGTAGTGGTATAGTCCTGGCCACCACCATCCGGCTTTGTCGGGCATCTATGCGAACACAATAGGCTCTATGCACAGCAGCCATATTGGGAATGAATTGGGCCCCTTCCTTACTTCCTTCACAGGTGTTACCAATAATACTAATTAAGGCTCTGTTCCATTTAGTGTAGCACAGTGGTTGTCTTATTTTCAAGGACCCCCTTAACTCTGAGAGTGTACAAACGGAACCAAATGGACCCGTCTGAGAGTGTACAAATGGAACCAAATGGACCCTTACGGGTCCATTTGGTTCCATTTGTACACTCTCAGAGTTACACACCCACCATAAGGGGCCATTTGGGAACCAAAATGGAGCGTTTCTAGTGAGCCAACATGCACGATATCAGCACCCTGACCAGAATGGAACAGAGCCTTCATTAGTATCATTGGTAACACCTGTGAAGGAAGTAAGAAGAGGCCCAATTTCTTTCCAATATGGCTGCTGTGCATAGAGCCTATTGGCCCGTGTTCGGGGGGTAGGGCAGGCGGGGAAGAGGGTGACATCGGTCATTGCACATAATCCTACGGGCTGGGGGGCGACACCTGTCAGAAAGGAGTGTTGGGCGGGAGGAGTAGGACGAAGGCTCTACGTCCTCCCGGTGGGGGCTCCTCACTGACAGGTAGAGTCAGGATACAACAGCAGTGATAACACAGTAATGTGTGTGGGGAGGAATCACTTGGCATAATGACTAAATTGGGGAGAAAAAAAGGGGGTAAAAAATGTGCTACTCTATATTAAAAAAAACAAAAAAAACATGTGTGCTTCAGGAAGTCAGATATTTTGTTTTTATACGCTTATTTTATTGTGTGAATTCTTGTTTTTTAGGACTTTTTATTCAGGTCGATAGGGTACGTTTCTGCACTGTTTGTTTTTATTCTTTTATTCTGCTGTCTCTTACTGGGAGAAACATCATTTTTGTTTATTTTTCTAGCATTGCTTACAGATGGAAAACAAATGACAAATAAAGCAATCTTGAATCTTGAGATATAGCCTGCAGGGGAAAGGGGTTCTGAGGATTTTTTAAAACATTATCCTAAGTGTCGTTGTTTTTTAACAGCTATAGTATTTATACAAGAGCAAGGGAAAGAGAGTGAGTGAAGGAAAGAAACAAAGAAACAAACAAACAAAGAAAAGATAGTCTTCATAATCTGTGCACTGCTGCACCATCAGGTATAAAGTATGGACTAATGTGTGTGTGTGTGTGTGTGTGTGTGTGTGTGTGTGTGTGTGTGTGTGTGTGTGTGTGTGTGTGTGTGTGTGTTTGTGTGTGTGTGTGTGTGTGTGTGTGTGTGTGTGTGTGTGTGTGCGCCGATATGAGTTATTGGCAGTGGTGTAAAGTAACTAAGTACATTTACTCAAGTACTGTACTTAAGTACACTTTGGAGGATTTTTTACTTCACTGGAGTATTTCCCATTTTCAATACTTTTACTTCTACTCCACTACATCTCAGAGGCAAATATTGTACTTTTACTCCACTACAAGTATTTGACAGCTTTAGTTGCTAGTTACTTTGTAGATTTAGATTATTATCACAAAACATACATTACCCACTTCAGCCATATAAACATTTTGGCCATTTGAAAATAGATCGTCTATATTTTCAAAAGATTTGAATGAGATTTGTATATACATTTGAAAAATTGTGAAATGGGACATTCTGCATAATGAGTAATTTTACTTATGGTCATTTAAGTACATTTTGATGCCAATACTTTAGTACTTTTACTCAAGTAAATGTTGAAATTCTACAGTATGGACTAATGTGCACTGATATGAGCCCATGGATTATGGATGATAAGGCCATGTGTCATGATGACTGCGGGGCCCCCTCCCCCCCGCAGTGCGAGCCACAATATGTTCCATAGACACACACACATAGATGTGGGGCCCAGCGTTGTTGCCTCTAATGGAATCCAGTCAGCTTGGGCTGATAACTATCATCAAGTCACACTGCCGAGCCTCGATAACACACCACCGCCGCTGCCGCTCTGCTCGGCTCGCTCTCCCCTGCTTTAGGGAGCCTGTAGAGGCTTCTGCATGCTGCAGGACCTTACATATTAACCCCTTAAAACCGGGAACGCGTCTGTGTCAATTTAGATTTTAGCTATATATTTCGTCATTGTTGTCGGACACAAACCTTGTTACGTTTTTTCGTTAAATAACATCCTATATACGTGATCATACTACAGCGTCACTCAAAAGCATCAAAAGTTGGCCCCGGATCGTGGCTTAATTGGCGGTCCGGCCACCTATAGTCTCTAAAGTAACCTGATAGTGCATCGCGGGTTCGAGTCCTGTTCCTGTACGATCTTTACTGCATTTCTCTCCCCAGCTCTCTGTTTCCTGTCCATCTCCACTTTACACTATAAATAAATGCAGAAAAGTATATATATATATGGATGAAATATATATTGGATATAATGATTTTTTTTTTTTTAAAGTAGCAGATCTACAAGCTTGAAACGCGTCACGTTTCGAGCTTGTAGATCTGCTGCTTCTTGAATTTGAATCCAGGAAGGTAACAGTTTTTGGAGATATGCGTTTCCCACCTGAGAGAGATGATATACACCAACATATTAAGTTTCTCCAGAAAAACAGATTTAGAAGACATTTTATAAAATCGTCCTTCAGGTCTTATTGGGTTAACCCATTAAGGCCTGAGGCCGCGGACCCCCCATCTCAAAATATTTAGTTCCAGGGACCCCCAGATCGAAGCAAAGATTTGAGCTACAAATGTCCAAGTTTTTTCAAAAATAGCAGATCTACAAGCTCGTAGCGCGGCACTCGGTGCCGCGCTATGAGCTTGTAGATCTGCTATTTTTCAATATAGCCAAAGAAATCTAAAATGACACAGATGCGTCCCCCCCGGTCTTATTGGGTTAATACTCCACGACGTTTGCCTGGCGATAAGCAGCTTGGATATAAATATTTATTTTTTATGAAAGCACTTTATGGCGCAGGCCTTCCCTAAAGGAAGGCAATATCAGGTTATTTTCCCCTTTCGGCCGCGCAAGGCGTATCAGGAAACAAATGTTCTGTCCTCAGTAACCTGTGAGTGTCACGTAGAGATATATATCACCTGCACCGTGGAAAGGTACATTAATGCATACTGGAGGTGGAGAAAACGTGCAGCGGTTCTGTTCTGTCCCCTATAGTATATACAGTGAGAATATAGGAACTGCACAATGGGCCACTATAAGATCATCAGAAATGAACAGAAAATAGATGATCTGGTTTTGCAGGCTCTCTCTTCTGTGTGTGTGTGTGTGTGTGTGTGTGTGTGTGTGTGTGTGTGTGTGTGTGTGTGTGTGTGTGTGTGTGTGTGTGTGTGTGTGTGTGTGTGTGTGTGCGTGCGTGCGTGCGTGCGTGCGTGCGTGCGTGCGTGCGTGCGTGCGTGCGTGCGTGCGTGCGTGCGTGCGTGCGTGCGTGCGTGCGTGCGTGCGTACGTGCGTGCGTGCGCGTGTGTGTGAAATTATTGGCTTAGGAATGTGACAAAAACTAAAAAATATCCATGAATTCAAGTCTCCATGGGGTGACTAATCCATAAAAAAAACTATTCCTTTAAGCCATTAATACAGTATCACAGGGGTTTTCAACAGGGGGTCGGGGACCCCTAGGGGGTCCTCATAGTTACTACAGGGGGGCCGCCAAATCTTTGTGTGATAGGAACAGTTTTCAAATAATTGTAGTGGAGTAAAAAGTACAATATTTGCCTCTTCTGAGATGTAATGGAGTAGAAGTAAAAGTACTGAAACGTGGGAAATACTCCAGTAAAGTAAAAACACCTCAAAATTGTACTTAAGTACAGTACTTGAGTAAATGTACTTAGTTACTTTACACCACTACTGTACAGATGGCCTGACGAAGGAGCTTTGACCTGGAAATGCAGAGAGAAATGAATACAGACCACAGAGCCTCCTCCGTCTCTCTGTCCCACTGACTGCAGAGTGAAAAATTCATGTTCCATTACTCCATAAAATATGAATAGAGCTGCTTATAAAGATTGCAGATTCCGGTCACACAGCTCATGCATTCCTAAATACTTTTGTGCAACAACACGGCCGGCAGAGCTTCTCTCTCTCTCTCTGTGGCTCTGCTACACAGACGGCATATAAATAGGTTAGAACTGCACTTTAAACCCCTGATATACTTCATTGTACGGTCGATGGGTGAAAGTAGCTATTCTGCTATTTTCGCCTATTAAATGTTCACACATTTTGTCGCCAAATGTTTGTCTTTTTCGCCTATATGACATGCCCAGAATAGGGACGCTAACCACTTATACCCAGTGGTGGAAAGTAACGGCACTCCCTCACTTCTCTAAGGGCTAATATATATATATATATATATATATATATATATATATATATATATATATATATATATATATATATATATATATATATATATATATATATATATAATGTTTTTTTTTTATGATAAAAAAATGATAAAAATCATTTGCACATTATAAGCAGCAAATTTATAACAACAGCATAATATCGGGTTGTGCAGGTGAGATTTAGAAAACCCTGTGGGGTTTATAAAGTTAATCTCACTTCATTTAACAAATAAAGGTCAGATACAGGGGGGGGGGGGGCTTGAGAGGTGTGCTCCCCCACTTCTAAAACTAGCACTACAACACTGGTAGCCTATGGAAAAAGTACTCAAATGTTTTACTTAAGTAAAACTATCGATACTGCAATGTAGAAGTGCGACGCGTTGTGAGCTTGTAGATCGGCGATTTTCAAATAGCCTAGGTACAAAATAGGGCTAAAGTGGTTAATGTATGTTTTATAATGTAATAATTGATAATTGCAAAGTAACTAGTAACTAAAGTTTTCAATTAATTGTCTGGAGTAAAAGTACAATATTTGCCTCTAAGATGTAGTGGAGTAAAAGTAAAAAATACCAAAAAATTGTACTTAGGTATGTACAGTGGCCTACTTGAGTACATGTACTTAGTTACTTTACACCACTGTAGCCTACAACCATTAGGATTCTGTTCCACTTATAAAGCCAATAATAGGACACAGCGATGTTTGATCCAGAGGGACTTATAGATACACAGATATTATTTTCCAGTGACATCAGTATTGCATGAGTAATGCAATTTCCCCATGCCTTGTCAAGGCATGAGGGGACGAGGCAGGTGTCATATCTCGTTTGAGCAGCCGAACGCATGGTTGGGTTTGGTGGAGGACGGATGGATGCTTCACGGCGACTTCTCTCTCTCTCTCTCTCCGCTGTGCTGTCGAGCGGGTCACACGGGTTCATCATGATTTGTGTGCATGGGGAACTCATTTGAAACAAGCTCTGTGCTTTTATGAGTCTTCCAGTTTAGTAGACCTTGTATTGTGAATTTGTACTTCCATGTACTGTTGTTCTCATGTCTTACTAAATAAAGTACATCAATCAATCAATCAAACCCCCTCCGGCTGTTAACTGACATGGGGGAGTTTTCGGGGCTGGATGCCATCCACGATGATGGCTGGCGTCCTTTCAACCCTCCAAGGTGGACTGGGCTCATCCAAAATCAAATAGACAGCTACCCCCCGTCCCCGTCCCCCCCGTCCACCCCCGTCCCCCTCGTCCTCACACCACGTCACCGTGATTACACGGTATGAGGCGGCAGACTCTCCTCCTTGGCCCTCAGCACGCCTTATTTTTGTCTGTGTGCAGCCACTGCCAAAATAATGTCATAGGCCAATGTGAAAAGGGTGCCGTCTCTTCTTAGGCCTTTCACGGCAATCCGAAACTGCATTCATGATTTAAGTTCCAAAAATGTGTTTTGCTAAATTAGTCCTGCTGGTGGCGCTATAACAGGCCAATGTGAAAAGGGTGCCATTTCTTCCTCGGCCTAGTGGGACTGTGAATGTGAATTTGAGGCATTTTGTTCAAAACGGACCAATCCTGCAAACTTTGGAGGCCAACCTTAACCAATGAGGATGGAATCTGGGAAATCGGACAGATCCGTGTTGATCACATGACTATAGAGATACTGTATATCGATTTGCATGACGTTTGGATAAAATCTGTAGGAGTAATATTTAAAAAAAAGTTTTGCACAAATCGGCCTGCTGGTGGCGCTATAACAGGCCCATGTGAAACATTTGGGGCAGAGGTTCTGAATTGGCATCCAGGGAGTGTGTGTGCACAGTTTCACAGCGCCAACGGTGGCGGAGATTAGCTGCTCACAGACAGATGGACACACAGAGACACGGACTGACACAAGGACACACGGACGGACAGGGTGCAAAACATACTCTCTCGCCATGCCTTTTGGCCTGGCGGAGACAATCAGTGCTATCAAACACCCTTCACGTCTGTGTGTGTGATTTACGAATATTGAACCAATGAAAAGTATTAAAAAGCGCCTCTGACTAAACCTCCTAACTCCATTGGATCCTCAAACTGTCGGTCAAACCTCCTAACTCCAACTCAGTCATTCTGATCAATGAAGGACAAAACAGCTATCTCCACAGTAATGGTCAAAAACCTCCTAACTCCACTTGAGCTGTATTTGGGTAAAGTGATGATAATATGAGGACACATTCAAGTATCTGATAATGTATAAAGTCACCAACTTTGATGAGGCAATGTTGTGTTGCTGTTGTTTTGTTTTTTCCATTTCCTGAAGATTTGTGGACAGTTGGTTT
This sequence comes from Gymnoscopelus microlampas, assembly GCF_963454915.1. NCBI lineage: Eukaryota > Metazoa > Chordata > Actinopteri > Myctophiformes > Myctophidae > Gymnoscopelus > Gymnoscopelus microlampas. The sequence goes on along the minus strand of NC_139959.1, from coordinate 42,661,674 downwards.
CTGCCCGACAGCAGAGTTATCATGGCTCATGGAGAGGAGTTTGCGGTGGCTTCAGACCAGTGGTGGAAAAAGTACTCAAATTCTTTACTTAAGTAAAAGTACCAATACTGTAATATAAAAATACTCTGTTACAAGTAAAAATCCAAAATAGAAAATTTACTTGAGTAAAAGTACAAAAGTATTGGCATCAAAATGTACTTAAAGTACCAAAAGTAGAAGTACTAAATATTTGAAAATAGCCGATCTACAAGCTCACAACGCGTCGCGATGCGACGCGTTGTGAGCTTGTAGATCTGCTATTTTCAAATAGCCTAGGTTTAAAATAGGTTTAAAGTGGTTAATGTATGTTTTATAATGTAATAATTGACATCTGAAAAGTAACTAGTAACTAAAGTTTTCAAGTAAATGTAGTGGAGTAAAAGTACAATATTTGCCTCTGAGATGTAGTGGAGTAGAAGTAAAAGTATTGGAAATTGGAAATACTCAAGTAAAGTACAAATACCTCAAAATGGTACTTAAGTACAGTACTTAAGTAAATGCACTTGTTACTTTCCACCACTGCTTCAGACTGCCACAGCGTGTAGCGTTAGCACTTCAAAGCACACAGCCAAGAAAACGACCAGACAAACTGAAGCATCAATCTGTTGCATCAAATAGCTTTGGCGTCTGCCTCCCACGTTGCTGTGGTCTGATCCACAACCACATTCATTATTCATCACAACGTGACGTTTTTATATATCTCAGAAGTTTGCATGAGAAGGTATAAGCCAAAGATCTGGGTTACTTTCTTGAAATAAAGTCGGCCGTGAGTTTCAAGTAAAGTGAATTCATATTATTTCCTATACTGCCTCTAACAATGCCGCTGCATCACTCAGAGTCAGAAGTGAGTTTCATGTCCCTCACAGAGCGAGGAATGAAGCTGTTTTTTTATTTTTTATCAAATAAGAAGAGCATGGTTTTGTAATCCAAAACTCACTTAACAATGTGTCTCTCTCTCTCTCTCTCTCACACACACATACGTTCACGTGTGTGTGTGTGTGTGCGCGCGCGCGCACGCACACACACACACACACACACACACACACACACACACACACACACAGGCACGCACACATTTGAAATATTTATTTATGTCCGCATAAACAGAAGTACAAGAATGCCTTGTCACATAGGACATAAACACTGCCAGTGCAGCAGTGGTGGAAAAAGTACTCAAATTCTTTACTTAAGTAAAAGTACCAATACTGCAATATAAAAATACTCTGTTACAAGTAAAAGTCCAGAATAAAAAATGTACTTGAGTAAAAGTACAAAAGTATTGGCATCAAAATGTACTTAAAGTACCAAAAGTAAAAGTACTAAATATTTGAAAATAGCCGATCTACAAGCTCACAACGCGTCGCGATGCGACGCGTTGTGAGCTTGTAGATCTGCTATTTTCAAATAGCCTATGTGTAAAATAGGTTTAAAGTGGTTAATGTATGTTTCATTATGTCATAATTTATATCTGAAAAGTAACTAGTAACTAAAGTTTTCAAGTAAATGTAGTGGAGTAAAAGTACAATATTTGCCTCTGAGATGTAGTGGAGTAGAAGTAAAAGTATTGGAAATTGGAAATACTCAACTAAAGTACAAATACCTCAAAATTGTACTTAAGTAAATGTACTTAGTTACTTTCCACCACTGTAAAGTGCATACAAGGCAGAACATTGTTACATACAATAATGTTGGCATACTTGTCAAGCACAGCAGACAACAATCATGGGTAAAGGAAACAACGCCTCCTCCAAATTGAGCGGCTTCCTATAATAGCGCGCACACACACACACACACACACACACACACACACACACACACACACACACACACACACACACACACACACACACACACACACACACACACACACACACACACAGTATGTTTCTGAACATGTCACAGTGTTATCGCAAGATTGTCCATCATTGGCGGCCTGACAACCAAATCTCGCGATACTGCCGAGTCAGAAAGGATATAGATGCCTCAATAAAATTACTTTTAGCAGTTAAAGGGATAGTTCACCGCCTAAATGTTTTTTTTCCTATCTATTAGTCACCCCATGGAGACTTGACTTCATGGATATTTTATTGTCTCATTCCTAAGCCAATAATTTGATGACCGGCAGTGCGTCTCCTACCGGAACCGCTGCCTACCGGTACGCTGGTCATCAAATTATTGGCTTAGGAATGCCACAAAAACTAAAAAATATCCATGAATTCACGTCTCCATGGGGTGACTATAGTTTTGGGTGAACTATCCCTTTAATGTCTTACTGTACCACATGCTGTTTATATTTCAGACTAATAAAGTATTCAATCAAAGACCGCAATGGAAAGAAGCTGGAAGCTGTTGTTTGTTATCCTGTTGATCATGGTGGGTCAGATGTATGTTACATGTGACATTATGTATTATTTCATGATCAATGAAGATATCAATCAATCAGTTCCTCCTAAAGCGTTGGAATGCTTAACGCCTTGGCGTCAGTTCCTTCTTAATGGTGTTTCTTGGTTTAGGTTGGTGGCTGCATGCTATCTACGCCGGGAGGCAGCAACAACACATAATTGGCAGGCCATGATGGAAGCAACAGGGAGGACACTGAAATAACAGCACAACATACTATCTGTTGTTACAGAGGCCAGACACAAGACTAGCCTCCAGCCAGAGAGAGAGAGAGAGAGAGAGAGAGAGAGAGAGAGAGAGAGAGAGAGAGAGAGAGAGAGAGAGAGAGAGAGAGAGAGAGAGAGAGATGGGGAAATGGAGTAAAAAACAATATCTCTGCAAAAACCTGTTTTGTTTTTGAGCGGTGCCAGCCTCTCCTACAAGTGACAGAGTGTGTGTGTCCGTCCGTATGAGCACGGCATCGTCAGCTGCAGCTGATTGCAACGCATTGATGCAACCAGTTACATGTATTAAACACAAACAGGAGACACAGCGCAACACATGTGCCACTTAAAGACAAGCACACACACACACACACACACACAGGCCGGCACAGCACATGTGCACGCGAAGCAGGAACATCAGGACAGAACATCAGGGGTGAGTGAGAGAGAGACAGAGAAGAGAGAGAGACAGAGAGAGAGAGAGAGACACAGATATAGAGACAGAGAGACAGACAGAAAAGAGAGAGAGAGAGACAGCAAACACTACTCGCAGGCACATCAAGAACACACTTATTATGAGTTGTTATGCCCCTATGCCTTGATAAGTTTGGATGACCTCATGCAGCCCCTGTAACATCAAAACTAAAAGCCCTCCAGTGTAATGATACACAGTCCAGCCATGTGCTAGGTTTGGACCCAGTCTTGTTAATGTGGCACTGTGAGGAGGAGCCCTTTAGAGGTTGGAGTTAGTACAGAGGCCTTGATAGGGTGCAACCAAAAAGGTGTATTTATTTTGTACACCGACAGTACAAACAATACATGAACACAGGAAGCTCTCCAGCCAGGTGACATGGTGGTGTCCGGCTCTCACATACTCAACACATACTCTACACATACTGTACATAAATACAGATAACATTAACTCTCATAACATCTATTAAAACTCCATGCACGAACTACACCAATAATGATTCTCATACACAACGATATCCTTAGCCCCCCCCCCCAGCACAGCACAACTTGGTACATGTTAAAGGGATAGTTCACCCCCCAAATGATTTTTTTCTATGGATTATTCAGCTCATGGAGACTTGAATTCATGGATGTTTTTTAGTTTTTGTCTCATTCATAAGACAATAATATGATGACCGGCAGCGGTTCCGGTAGGAGACACAAAGGAGACTTCCTTTGTATCTCCTACCGGAACCGCTAAAACCGGAACACGATAAAAACTAAAAAACATCCATGAATTCAAGTCTCCATGGGGTGACTAATCCATAGAAAAAAAGTCATTTAAAAAACCCTTTAAGCTTTCAATAATCACTTAGCATGACCCTCTCTGCGCTCCTACATTACACATTGCACTTGCCCCTCATGATTATCATTCAATAAATGCTTATAATCATGACTTATTTTTTGCTAAATACAAACTGTGCAAAATGCTATAAAGTGCCAAACATCAGTTTAACAGAGGACCTCTGTTATACAGGCAGCAACCACAGCATTAAAGTGTGTGTTCCCATTACTTCCATTCTGACAGATTCCATCCTCCATGCATTCATCTGTCTTACCGCTGTTACACCGGACAACGGGAAGGAAAAGGTCACAGCGTTAATACACAAAGTGACAGCAGATACATCACCTAAATCTATGGCGACTTTTGGCCATACATCCCCCACACATTGGAGAGAGGAGAACAGAAAAAGAAAACAGGAGTGATGAGAGAGGCCTGGTGACTGAATCACAAATGCACTGTTACCCAGTGGTGTAAAGTAACTAAGTCCATTTACTTAAGTACAATTTAGAGGCATTTGTACTTTACTGGAGTATTTCCAATTTCCAATACATTTACTTCTACTCCACTACATCTCGGATCAAAATATTGCACTTTACATTTATTTGAAAACTTTAGTTTCTAGTTACTTCGTAGATTTTGATTATTATTACAAAACATACATTAACCACTTCAGCCCTATATAGCCTACATTCCGGCCGTTTGAAAATAGCCGATCTACAAGCTCACAATGCGTCGCGATGCGACGCATTGTGAGCTTGTAGATCTGCTATTTTCAAAATATTTCTATCCGTTTTATACATTTGAAAATTTGAAATGGGACATTTTGCATAATGAGTACTCATACTTTTGGTACTTTAAGGACATTTTGATGCCAATACTTTTGTGCTTTTACTCAAGTAAATTTTGAATTCGGACTTTTACTTGGAACAGAGTATTTCTATATTGCAGTACTGATACTTTTACTTAAGTAAAAAATATGAGTACTTTTCCCACTTCTGCTGGTGACTGAATCACAAATGCACTGTTACCTCATGAAGGCGCTCTACTTTCTTATGATTTACAATGTGAATGATTGAGTTATTGATTTGCACAACAGGAATCATATTCATATAGAGAGCCTACATAGCATACTACTTATTTCCTAGGAAAGATGACAGAATATTGTTGTGCCGATGAGGTATGAAACCCCAGGAGGGCTTATAAGCTTGAGCTTGTAGATCTGCTATTTCTGAAAAATCATGAAAATGGGTGCAAATATTCTTTCTTTTTAAAGGAAACATTTTTAACTGAAATCTTCTGGGGCCAAATACATATAATTGCGGGGGTTCTTGACAGGAAAAGGTTTGAGCACCACTGATATAGCAAGATAGGTTTTTCAGAAAACTATTAAGGATTTAGAAGACATTTGTAGAATCGGCCTTTGTAGAAATACAATGTGAGCTCCTTAATCGTAGAGGTGGTGTGAGGACACACAGATTAAATCACTTTTGGGGTTACGAACGCATCTTGTTCAATTATTTCATGCTGCTGCTGTAGTAGTGCCGTATATATACTGACAGTCCTGGAACAGCCATAATGTTCCCATCCTGTAGAAATATTACCGGCAATAGTATCACCATTAAAGTCACTCTCCCAGTCAGTGTTAATAGAGCGACTCCACTTTCAAATGGAGTGAAATCTGATAGAATGCAGACAGTAGGAAAGTCTATTTTGTGATTACAGTCACACTACGTTTTCCTCTTCCCCATGGAACCCCACACTCTCTCTCTCTACTCTCTCCATCTTTCTCCTTCTCTCTCTCTCCTCGCCTCCATCACTCTGTCCTTGTGTGAGTGATTAGAATGCACGCAGCCTGTCTGTCTGCCATCTCATTAATCAAGCTCAAGAGAGACTGAGATGGACACAGAATATACAGTTTGTCCTCGTCTCGGCGCTCCACACACAAAGAGCTTTCGCAGCACAACAAACCCCGGGTTGGGGGTCATAGATTGACTAATAATCAGGGCAAAAGGTTATACCTCTCAGTCACAAAGATTACCCCTCCCCCCCGCACGCACACAAATCGCTTTGCAATTTGATTTCACGAGGGAGTCTGCCCCCTTGTCCTGTGTGTCCGTTTCACCGTGGGTGGGAGCTGGGCGGGAGCAGTAGCGTTGACAGACAACCCCATCAGCCAATCAGCGTTAACAAAACAAGCGACGAGTTATTTCTGGAATAATTTCACTGTTTAATTTGGCTGTTTTTATACTAACGTTAATGTTACCGCTAGTTAGCGCCGCCATGTTTGTTATGGTAAACGCATGTGGTCGCCCAGTAGTCACGTCATCAACTACACCGGTCGGTCCCTGATTGGCCAACATGCGCTGTCAATCACAAAGCCCTGAGCGCGGACGCTGATAGGCTCTGCAACGTTTTGGAGACGGCGGAACGCCCAGACGGGACTTGAGACCAGGCCCCCGGCCCCTCGACTATGCCGGCGCCGTCCAAACCCGGCATGTCTCTATGACACAGATATAGCCATAAACAAATTAGATATGCTCATATATAGACATATATGGAGATGCGGTTGTCCAGAGCCACAGATTCGATGATATATGGGACCGACCGGCTTCCAAACTCGGCTTGTGCATCGGCAAAGAGCTCGTTTTGAGCTTGTAGATCTGTTACTTTCGGTGCTTTTGTGTGACGCTGTAGTATGACCAAGAAGGACGCTAATTTACGAAACAAGAAGTTACAAGTTAGAAAATGGAGATGATACGGAAACTATTATACTAATGAGATCAGGGATCTCCATATATGGGCACAAAAGGGACACAGACAGACGGGCACAACGGGTACTCTGCCAAAGCCTCCGACACTATATGACTCAGACATCATTTGGTCTGAGAATTAATTGATTAAAGGTAGAAAATTAATTGCCTTCACTGGGTATCCAAGGTCTTACAGTCCATTAAATGAGTTTCCACCATGCTGGTATAAGCATACAAGCATCCTTTTGTATTCCTGAGAGGAAGTACCGTTTTCTTTGTGTTCCTGAGAGAGAGAGAGAGCTGCGGGTCTTTGTACAGCAACATATCACTGTCAATCCACTCATTTCATTCTGCTGTTCCTACTGAGACAAAGGCATGCGAGGGTCAATTAATGCATTCAATCCGGGAACGCATCTGTGTCATCTTAAGATTTCTTTGGCTATTCAAAAATAGCAGATCTACAAGCTCATAGTGCGGCACCGAGTGCCGCGCTATGAGCTTGTATATCTGCTATTTTTGAAAAATCGTGAAAATGTGTGCAAATCTTTGAATATATATATCATTTTTATTAAGCGAACAGCCTTGCAAAAGGGTTTGAGAACCACTGATATTATAGCAACATAAGTTTTTAGAAACAAAGATTTGAGTTACAAATGTTCGCTTTAAAACATATATATTGAAAGATTTCCAAAACATTTCCAAGATATTTAAAAAAAATATAGCATATCTACTATCATGAGCTTGTAGCCTGGAGCCCCCCCTCCGGAAATCTCATTTCCATTTGATTTCAGGATCAAATACAAATTAGATTTTTCCGGAGGGGGGGGGGTGGTGGTTTTCCAGGCTAATGAGCTTGTATATCTGCTATTTTTGAATAGCCAAATATATCTTAAAATGACACAGATGCGTTCCCGGTCTTAATGGGTTAACCTTCATGTCTGCTCTCTTGTCCCTCGTTGTCTTTTTGGGTGTTACATCTCTGCTTCTCCCGGAGTCCTTTGAATTCAGCTCAACTCCTACTTCACCTGCAGCCACACAGACTCAACCCCAGTGCTTCTCAACGTTTTCGTGCCAAGGAACCCTAAATGTATTGTTTTTAACACCAGAAAGTTTGCACTCCATGGCACATTTTCAGATGGGGGTCCGCTGACCAATACATATTCATCTGGGGGTCCCTGACATGAAGATAATTTGAGATGGGGCGTCCATGGACAAATACATATTAATTTGGGGGTCCTTGACATTAGGAAACAAGCCCAAATAAGCAGCTACACTTTAGAAACAAGCCCAAAAAACTCAACCCGTAACTACCAATATTTACAAGCAACTTTACAGAAAAACAAGCCCAAGGTCGCTTATAATAAGCGGACATGGCAACCCTGGTCACAAACTTTCCAGTCCACTTATTATTATTGATTTATTTGTCCTTTTTTACTTAAAAAGGTGTGCACTTATACGTACACATACAGTATTGGTTGCATTGTTATTACATCAGTCAGATTGTTTATGAAAATCTATATTTTTTACTTAAAGTACACATTCCCCATGTGGTTCAGCTGTAGTTCAGTTAGCCTCGTTTTGAAAAGCACTTTAATTCAATGTAGCTTTTATGGCAAGAGGATGAGGATATTGGGGAACGTTAGAGCAGCAAAATAACATGAATCACACGTATTGTGCAAAATGCAGTGGTGGAAAAAGTACTCACGTTATTTACTTAAGTAAAAGTTCCAATACTGCTTTACATAAATACTCTGTTACAAGTAAAAGTCCAGAATTCAAAATTTACTTGAGTAAAAGTACAAAAGTATTGTCATCAAAATGTACTCAGAGTACCAAAAGTAAAAGAACTACAATATTTGAAAATAGCAGATCTACAAGCCCACAACGCGTGCGATGTGACGCGTTGTGAGCTTGCATATCGGCTATTTTCAAATAGCCTAGGTAAACGCGAGCTTAGATCGGCTATTTTTTAATTGGAATTCAGATTTGTTTTTGCTCTTTTTGAATTAGAATCCTGAAAAATAACATTTTTATTTAATTTCAAATGCATTTAGGTATACTTATGTTAACTTTATGAACTTAAATACAAATACATTGGACATAAAAAAGACAATAACATTTTAGCACTAGTCATTTAAGCTACTAATATAGACTGAAGTAATTAAAGCGGGTCATGTTTGCATGTTTGGAATTGTAACAGCTAAAATCAATAATATATCAGTATTCTGATATTAACCTGTGGGCCGCATTAAGTGAAGGTGTGGGCCGCGTGTGGCCCCCGGGCCACCAGTTGCCCATGTATGTACCACACCTATATCTTCATTTGAGGGTCATTACATTGAATGGGTCGGCCAGTGTATTTATATTTCTTTCTTTCTTTTGCTTCTATAGGAGCACACATTGATACGATGAAGGCATGCCGAAACGTGATATAGATAAAGACAATTAATTAATTAACAACATTCCTTGGGGAAATTGTCTTTGAAATAAGACAGAGATTCTCTCTCTGTCTGTCTGTCTGTCTGTCTGTCTGTCTGTCTCTCTATCTCTGTGAGTGAGTGTCTCTCTCTCTCTCTGAACACACACACACACACACACACACACGCACGCACGCACGCACGCACGCACGCGCGCGCGCGCGCACGCACGCACGCACGCAGGTAAATGTATCCATATCCATCCCAACAAGTCATATCGATTTCAACCATAGTACTTCTCCAGGGTTCAGTTCCTACATTTCACGGTTGGTTTAATATTTCTTTCCACTCCTTACAGAAATGCATTTGTGTTTTCTTTGCACAATTGACTTTAATGGCCTCTGGAGATTGTTTTGTCACAGTTAAGACAAACCATAATGTGTTAGTATCAGACAGACGCTTGAAAATAACACATGTAGCGTGTTACGGGCCATCTAGCCTCGTCTCAACATGCCCATAATACAGAATATGTTGCGTGATGGAGGATAAGTTGTTTTGCTGACTATATCCTCTCCTTCAGACATGTCACACCGCCCAGTGTTTTTAAATATACGTTTCCAGCCACTCATAACCATGACCATGGCCCTGGTCTACAAGATACGCTATACACCAGGGGTCTTCAACAGGGGGTCCGGGACCCCTAGGGGGTCCCCAGAGTTACTACAGGGGGGGGCCGCCAAATCTTTGTGTGATATAGGATCATGCTTTTTACATGAAACCACTTGAACCCCAGCATCCCTATTCTGAGTGGAACATTAGCCAAAAATAGCCGATCTACAAGCTCACAACGCCTCGCAGTGCGAGGAGTTGTGTGCTTGTAGATCTGCTATAGAGGTTTGGTGTAGAGGGAAAATAAAGACAAAGTATTGACGGTTCAAGTGGTTAAATGTCTGAAAATACTCATTAATGGAACATACACTGATGATAGTGCTGTCAAAGTCTATGAAGCTGTCTAAGAAAATCTATGAAAATGTTTAATTTACAACACAATGTTATTCAATATGTAGAGGGGGTCCCTGCTTCATCTCTCTCTCAGCCAAGGGGTCCTTGGTCAGACAACGTTGAAGACCCCTGCACTACACCACGAAGACACCCATGTACCCGTTTAACTACTTCACAAATCGTCACCTTATCAAACTAATGGCCTAAGTCATTTTTTGAGGAAATGATATTTTTGCCTAAGTCAGGTCCTCATGACACTGGCCACCTCTGGTAAAATCGCCCAACTCCTAATTGAAAAGGATCATGCTGTTCACGCCCCTTTTAGTATAATGGCCTAACTCCCTAGTGTGACTTAGGACAAAATAGGCCTTTTGTTTGGCCTAAGTCACATGTTTTTGTGACTTAAGCCAAATTATTTACTGATTTAGGCCATTTTGTAATTTGTTTTGCTTTTTATTTTGGCCTAAGTCAGATTGAATCCTATTTAAACCTATTTCAATCTCTTATGTTACATAACTGACAGACAGTGTTATTTCTATTTAAATAGTCATAATTTGTTATAAACATTTTGGGTGAAATGATTAAGAAATATCATAGAGTTTTGTTCTGGATCAGTTTTTTATTTTTCCTGAAAACCTTGAAAAAATGACTTAGGCCATTAGTTTAATAAGGTGACGAAATGTCAATCAAGTCCACAATCACAACACCAGAGGGAGCTCCACTAATCACGTTCAACGCCCTACCAACAGTCATAAAGGAGTGTAAATCCCTACTCTCCTTCAAAACCCACTTTAAAAGAGCACTTACAAGGCTGTAAGGTAGGGGTGCAGTTCGAAACTGGTCCCTGTAAAAGTCCCCTCGAACTGTTTACTGTACATATTGTTATTTTTTAACTGTTTTATATGTTTTGCATAGTAGTGTATATTTGTTATTAAATGTTTCGATGAATTGAGTACAGAAGACCCCATGGAAACAAGCCATAGGCTTTCTTGGGTTTAAAATCCTCTTAAAGACCTTGTATTGAACTGTACTTTCCTGTGCAAACTGCTAAAGTATTGAATCAATCAATCAATGACACCATACACAATCTACCGTTTCATAAAAACAAACATATGTGTGACTAAGTTGAAAAATGTAACACAAGCAGTATTAAGCTGACGAACACATGCAACTTGACTACAGTGCCTGAGCCTTAGGCCATGTCCACACCAACATGTGGCATTGTTTTTTAAATGCATCTTTTGATATGCGTTTGGGGGGGGGGGGGGGGGGGGGGGCTCGTGCACAAAAACTAATATTTTTTGAGAACTCCGGCCACGGTGAAGATTTTTAAAAACGCCATATTTGCATTGCCGTCTGTGCGTCACTCAGCAAACGTTTTTTGGACACCACCACCATGGAATGAATGAATGAATGTGTGTATGTATGAATGAATGTAACCTTTATTCACATTTAGGTTCGAGACCTCATTCACCCTTGATAACTGGCCAAGACGTTGAAATTGTGTGTGTGTGTGTGTGTGTGTGTGTGTGTGTGTGTGTGTGTGTGTGTGTGTGTGTGTGTGTGTGTGTGTGTGTGTGTGTGTGTGTGTGTGTGTGTGTGTGTGTGTGTGTGTGTGTGTGTGTGTGCGTGCGTGCGTGCGTGCGTGCGTGCGTGCGTGCGTGCGTGCGTGCGTGCGTGCGTGCGTGCGTGCGTGCGTGCGTGCGTGCGTGCGTGCGTGCGTGCGTGCGTGCGCGTGTGTGTGTGTCTGTGCGAGTGAGTGTGTGCGCGTGTGTGTGTGTCTGTGCGAGTGAGTGTGTGCGCGCGCGCATGCGAGAGAGAGAGGGAAAGAGAGACAGAGAGAGAGAGGCCAAAAAAATAAAGGGAGACAGTGACAATGGAGGATAAAAGAAACAACCTCATCTCTTATGGTCCCAACAAGACCCGTCGTTCCCACTTTCAGATGCACTCATCAATATTCTATCTCCTCTTGTAAAGCACAAACAGCCTGGCTCTACAACACAAACATGGGTCACAATGGACTCACTTAACTATGAGCCGGGTGGTGCATGGTGAAGGAGGCATGAGCTCAGTTTGGGGCTCTCCCCAGGCTGGCAGAGGGAGAGTAGCTAGTTCCCAGTGCCAAGCCTAGGCATTGGCACTGGGTGAAAAATGGGTCATAAAAAAAAACATTTGGAATACCTTTGAAACATAAAAACAAAACAAAATTGAAACATACGATATTAAAACATCTGAAATTTTATTTTCAGATAGGGGTCCTTGACATGATTTAACAGCTTCAGACAGCAAGCCCTGCAAACCTGCAACTACCAATATTTACGATCGACTTTACAGTCAAAACAAGCCCAACGTCGCTTATAATAAGCGGACATGGCAACACTGAGTCAGATCTGCATTATGGATGCTGAGCAGCATCTTTATCATTGCCGTGTCCTTCTAAATGAGGTCTGGAGGGGGGGGGGTGTGGGGGGGGGGGGGGGGGGTCCTCACTGTTGGTCCACTACGACAAGGACCAATCGCTTCTTAACATAATTCTGCTTCATAATGACTTAGAACGTGGCCTTCAGTGTCAAAGGTCAGGTGTGTAATAGCGTGATGTTTATGGGGCCGATGTAATGGGCTGGAAGGTTGTGTGTGTGTTTTCAAGGTTTGCGTTAATAGAGGTGTCTGTCTGGGCGAAACGTGGCCCAACAGGAGACAAAAGCCTGATTAATACTTTGTTGTATAAAGGTGTCGCTTAATGGGGAAAAAAAGCAGATCTACAAGCTCACATGAGAGCTTGAATATCTGCCATTGTCACTGCTCAACAGTGGAGTATAAAGTAAGCAACCAAAGAGTTTGAGGATGTGTGTAGTGTATATTTCTGTCACGGTTGAACCAAACCAAGCAGATTCATGTCACCAAAAAGACTGTGTGCATGATGTTCACAAAGAAGACAGTTAAAACAGTACTTTCTTCAAATGTTCTCCTTGGGGGGGGGGGGGCTTGAATTGGTAACACAATTCAATACCTTGGACTCAACCCTAACCTTTAAAAGTCACATCAAGAAGGTTTCCAACACTTTTCAACTTCAACAAATCAGGCCTTTGTTTTGCAGTTGGAGCTGCCAGGGCGTACAGTACTTGCACTGTATGATCTTCTCTCATATCGAGAACTGTTTCACAAATTGGTCTTGCACAGGTGTGACGACACTCAAGCCCCTAGAACAGCTATATAAAAGAGCCATAAAGGTATTTGATAAAAGAAACAGGTAGGTACCATCACTGCAGCAGCCTAAAAAATATATAGTTTTGTTACCTTTGATAACTGGAATTAAGCTCTTTAAACAGGCATGTGCCGTGTATAAAACTTTGCATGGTTTATGCCCGTGAATGTATAAAACGGAAAACCGCCACGGGCATCAGTACAAAGGCTGTTACCAGTTATTATATTATTATACTATATTATTATTATGTTATATAATAATCACCAGAGGGGATTGTGAGGTGTCATCTAGACACACAGCCTTTGTGCAAAATTCCTTTTCAGTTCAAGGAAGGAAACAATCTGCCCACTAACATAAGAGAGAGTCCATCCTTTACGTCTTTAAAGGTTCAACTAAAAGGATGGACAATCAAACATGTGAACACTTCTAAATAGGCTAAAATGTAGGTTTTAGTAGGTTCTAGTTTTCTTGATTGTCTTGTATTTTAGGTCAAAACTAAGCCTTTTGTCCTCTCTTTTTCCCTCTTCTGTTTGTACCCTTTTAGTAATGTTTATATGTGCTCTTTTTGTAATGTTACTTGGATAGAAATCAGCATTCTTGCTAAATCCGGTGTATTTACACAGTTTTTTTATGTGTGGTGTTCATTGATATGCACTGTCCCGTCCAAATAAACGTATAAATGAATAAGAGGAGCATGCAGCAATCAAAGTCCAGATACAGGCAAAAGTCAAAACACGTGTAGGCAGGTGGAACTGTATTGTAGGAAACACAAGGAACTGAAAAAGGAAGGCACTAAGAAAATACTTGTAAAACACACAGAGAAATCTACAAGGCAACTAGAGTCTAGATCGGAAAAAACACTAACATTGACTCACTGGTGACTACTACAGTATACTGTATACAACAAAATAGTAAGGAACTGAAAACCCACATGAATAGACAGGGACTAACTAGGCACGCACAAGTGAAATAACTGACAAACAACACAGGGATAGGGGACAACAACTGGGGGCAGGGGACAGACAGGACGCAGGTGGAGAATCTACTAATCACAGGGAGGTGAGACCAGAGTGTAGAAGAGAGAGTTCCGTCACGCTTTGATCTCGCTATACAGTAGTTCCAAACACTGGAACTATACCATTGAGGTAGACAGAGCACTTCCGCATTCCATTCTTACAATGGGAGTCAACGCTAGTGTGTCATAACTCTCTTATACGGCTCTGGGTGAGACAAGACAGGTAACAGCAACAACAGAGGAAACCCGGAGAGACTAGAACATTACTACAAAATAAAAGGCACACGACACAAGTTTAAAGAAAAACCTAACTAAAACTAAGGATCAAGAAGGATACATTACTTCAATATTAAAGGAACACAACTGAACTGTAGAGTAAAACACTAACTATAACTAAGAAACAATGAGCACCAGAGCAATTGGGCACGGATTGTGACAATTTCAAGTTGAATGCATTTGTGTCTGTTTAAATTGTAGACCAGGGGTCTTCAACGTTTTCAGGCCAAGGACCCCCTAGCTAAGAAAGAGATGAAGCAGGGACGCCCTACTCTATATTGTATAAAATTGTGTTTCAGATTAAAGTTTTTTTTTTACTTAGTCTGCTCTTTTTTCCCTCTACACCTATAGCCTCTTTGGCAAAAAATAGCCGATCCATAAAATAGCCGATCTACATCTACTTGTAGATCTGCTATTTTCGGCTAATGTTCCCCTCAGAAAAGGAATTCTAGGGTTCAAGTGGTTAATGTAAAAAAACTAAATCCTATCACACAAAGATTTGGCGGACCCCCTATAGTAGCTCTGAGGACCCCCTAGGGGTCCCGGACCCCCTGTTGAAGACCCCTGTTGTAGACATTTTGGTGATGCTCTTATCCAGCACAACAACAACGTACAAGCAGGTGTGACTGGTGTGTGTTTGTGTGTCTGTGTGTGTGTGTGTGTGTGTGTGTGTGTGTGTGTGTGTGTGTGTGTGTGTGTGTGTGTGTGTGTGTGTGCGTGTGTGTGTGTGTGTGTGTCCCGGGGGTCACCCTGACAGTGAGTGTGTGACACCATACGGGGCAGGAGCAGCGTGACCTTTAAGCAGAGCTTCAGCTAACAGCTGATGTGACACATTATAGACCGGCTCTATATAGAGCCCTGGAATGGAGACGCTGCCCTTTAAAAGTCCATCATCAACATCGATCTGTTTGAGAGGCTTTTGCCTCCTCATCTCGTTCATTGCATATTAACCCAGTAAGACCGGGAACGCATCTGTGTAATTTTAGATTTTTAACCGTTATTGTCTTTTACTTGGGCTTTTCAAAAATAGCAGATCTACAAGCCCGTAGTGCGGCCAAATCGGTTTGCACTCGATTTGCACACATTTTAACAAAAAAAAAAGAAGAGAAAAAAAGCAGATCTACAAGCGGTGCCGCGCTACGAGCTAGAGATCTGCTTTTTTCTTTTCCGTGAAAATGTGTGCAAATCTTTGATTTAAAGTGTTTTTATAAAGCGAACATTTGTAACTCAAATCTTTGCTTCAGGGGGATTCTACAAATGTCTTTTAAATCCTAACAGGTTTTTTTAGAAACAAAAACCTATGTTATTATAATATCAGTGGTTCTCAAACTAGTCAATATTTTGGACCCCCAGAAGCAAAGATTTGAGTAAAAAATGTATATATATATTTTTTTTCATAGATTTGCACACATTGTCACGATTTATTTTCTCAAAAAATAGCAGATCTACAAGCTCGTAGCGCGGCACTCGGTGCCGCGCTATGAGCTTGTATATCTGCGATTTTTGAATAGCCAAAGAAATCTAAAGTGACACAGATGCGTTCCCGGTCTTAATGGGTTAACTCAAATTGCCCCCTCTCTGAAATCAAAGGGCTCTTATGAGATTAAGATTGACATTTCATATTTAGACATTAGATTAAAGGATAATATTAACTTGGCTGATTCCCAGAGGAAATTTGGTTATTGCTGTAACAAAAAGAGTAAGGATAATACATTTTAGAAACTAGAAAAAGTGCTCCTCGGAGCACAGGTCTCCGTCAGGTCAGGTAGGTTATTGCGGGCCGGCCATGTTTGGAATATGCCAATCAGGATGGAATATGAAGAATCGGACGGAACCGGAACAACATTTGTAGGAGTAATATATAGCGCCTCTTGGTGGCGCTATAATAGGGCAATGTTAAAAGGCTGGCATTTGTTCCTCAGCGTAGCGCGAATGTGCGTGCAAAGTTTCACCGCAATCGGACTCTGCGTTCATGATTTGCGGCATTTTGTTCAAAACAAAATACCTTAGATGTCAATCTTAGCCAATCAGGATGGAACATGAAACATCAAACAGATCCATCTTGATCATATGACTATAGAGATTATGTGTACCGATTTGGGTGAAATTTTGATAAAATCTGTAGGAGTACTGTCAAAAAAAAATGTTTTGCACAAATCGCTACACAAGGCCCATGTGAAAGAGGTTCTGCTCTGGCATCCAGGGAGTGTGTGTGTGCACAGTTTCGCTGCGATCAAGCCAACGGTGCCGGAGATTAGCTGTTCACAGACAGAGTGACACACAAACACACACAGACAGACGGACGAACTGACAGGGTGCAAAACATACTCTCTCGCCATGCCTTTCGGCCTGGCGGAGACAAAAAGAACAACTCGAAACAATGAGTTTTTACTGTCTAGAAATACATTTCAGTTAACACTATACTCTTTCTTAAATAGCATAGACTGGGAGAAGCAAAAGCAAATTGTTCCCAGTGTAATACTGAAAGTATTTTGATAACCGTTGCAACAGCACTCACATCTCCCTGGGGGGGAATTACTTAGAAATAAAACAAATCTTATTAAAGACAACATTAGCCAAACCTCAAGCACCGACTGTAAGCAGCCACAACCTCCCCCCTCTCTCTCTCCCTCCCTCTCTCTCTGGTGTAAAGAATAATTAAGTAAATGTACTCAAGTACTGTACTTAACTTACATATTGAGGTATTTTTACTTTGAGCATTTACAATTTATAATACTTTGTACTCCACTACATCTCAGAGGAAAGTATTGTACTTTTACTCCACTACAGTTATTTGACAACTTTAGCTACTAGTTACTTTGTAGGTTTTGATCATTATTACAAAACATACATTAACCACTTCAGTCCTTTATACATTTCGGCCATTTGGAAAATAGCCGATCTACAAGCTCACAATGTGAGCTTTTAGATCGTCTATTTTCAAAAGATTTGTATACATTTGAAAACATAACCCAAAATGGGACGTACTGCATAATGAGTAGGCTACTTTCTACTTTTGGTACTTTCAGTACTTTTTTATACCAATACTTTTGTACTTTTACTCAAGTAAATTACCAGACTTTTACTTGTAACAGAACATTTCCACGTAGCAGTATTGATACTTTTACTTAAGTAAAGAATATGAGTACTTTTTCCCACAACCACTCCTTCATATACTAGCAGGCATATTGGAGTTCATAAACACAGTGATCAGGAACGGTGCTGACTCACCTCTTTGTACGTATGGCATCATGGCCTCAGGCCTCATGATGAGGCAATAAGCACTGAACTGCATTATGAATACACAAGGCTCTGATGGAGGTATAGACTACCTACAACCTCTTGTACCCAAAAGACAACACATTATGAATACACAAGGCTCTGATGGAGGTATAGAATACCTTATTGTTGATTTTGACAGCACATTTTCATTCAGTTTTATTCATAGTCTTTTGAATAAAATTTCATTTTTGACATATTTCAGTCGTCTGAAATGTTTTACTGTTAGTCTAGTTGACTAAATATCATGAGATTTTAGTCGACTAAATCTACAGTTGATTTAGTCGACTAAAATGTATTGCGGTGGTGCCTTGCTGGCGTCGTAATGGCTGATTTTACACTTGGTTGCATGCTGAAAATAGCCGATCTACAAGCTCACAAGGTGTCGACGCCTTGTGAGCTTGTAGATCTGCTATTTTCAGAGCGCAACACCCGAACGCAACCAAACATAAAATGACTTGTCTTTTAGTTCTACTGGATCTCTTCTCCACTAGATCCCTCACTAACATTTTAGTCTAATCTTTATTCGTTGACAAAATTGTCAATATATTTAGTCTTAGTTTTAGTCGCCATAGCTTAGTTTTTATTTCGTTTTCGTCAGTGAAAAAAGGCAGTCGACGAACATTTTTCGTCATAGTTTTAGTCGACAAAAGCAACACTGGACTACCTACCCCCCCTTGTACCCAAAAGACAACACATTATTTATGAATACACAAGGCTCTGATAGAGGTATACTACCACCCCTTGTACCAGTGTTGATTTTGTCGCCTAAAACTATGATGAAAAATATTCGTCGACTACCTTTTTTCACTGACAAAAACGAAATAAAAACTATGCTATGACTAAAACTAGACTAAATATATTGACAATTTCGTCAACAAATAAAAAATAGACAAAAATGTTAGTGAGGGACTAGTGGAGAAGAGATCCAGTAGAACTAAAAGACACGTCATGTTATGCTTGGTTGCGCTCGGGTGTTGCGCTCTGAAAATAGCCGATCTACAAGCTCACAACGCGTCGCGAGCTTGTAGATCGGCTATTTTCAGCATGCAACCAAGTGTAAAATCAAGCATTACAACGCCATCGAGGCACCGCCAACATACATTTTAGTAGACTAAATCAACTGTAGATTTAGTCGATTTAGTGTACCCAAAAGACAACACATTACTTCCTTTAAAAAGAAAAGTCATTACAAAAATATAAATGTTTGTTCCTCCCTCAAGCATCATCATCACTATGTAACACACAGTATGGCATATATTATATAGCTCTAGATGCTGTCTGTCTCCAAACATCAGGTTTTCACAAAACCTCCTGTATCTTTAGCACACAAGACACAAGTGTTTACTGTGAGACAGACAGACAGACAGTCAGTCAGTCAGTCTCTCTCAGTCAGTTTCTCAGTCAGTCAGTCAGAGGCACGTGCGCACAATATTTGAACAATGAACCAGTTATAGTTTGATTTTTTTTTTAAACAAGGCCAACCTATCACATTATGTGATGAGAGAGATGCTTAATATTAGGTTCCTGTATACCTTGCAGGAGCCAGGGAAAATAAAACGTCTAACCTGTCAGAGAGCATTATTAAAGAACATATTAATGAACCGTGGCTATGGGAAGAAACGCTATAGGTGTGATTTTCGCTCTCTGGGTTCTATGAAAAAAAAAAAAAAATTATATATATATATATATATATATATATATATATATATATATATATATATATATATATATATATATATATATATATATATATATATATATATATATATATATATATATATATATATATATATATATATATATATATATATATATATATATATATATATATATATATATATATATATATATATATATATATATATATAGTGATAGATTGATACTAGAGCTTTTCAATTTCAACACCACCTCCAACATCTCCTGTCTGGTATTTCAGCAACACCCTGTGGTGGATTTGAACATTACAAGCTGTAGCAATTAGTGTGTGTGTGTGTGTGTGTGTGTGTGTGTGTGTGTGTGTGTGTGTGTGTGTGTGTGTGTGTGTGTGTGTGTGTGTGTGTGTGTGTGCGTGCGTGCGTGCGTGCGTGCGTGCGAGCACATTAGCCAAAAAACAGCAGATCTACAAGCTCACACCGCCTCGCGTCACAGCAAAAGAAAAAGCTTCCCAAATAATACAATGGCATCTTTTCTATCCTCATCCAGCTCACTGTGTTCCCAGCTCCCCTCCTGAGAGAAAATACGATGCTGCCAATCTGAGCGAAAGCTGCTGTCAATCGTCTGTAATCCATCATCCACACTGTATTAATCACAGAGCAGCTTCCATCAACGCTCCCAAATTAGCTCTCTAGAATGGAATCAACTGTGATCGAGTTAATGGCTTTTTCATCACCAGCTATGATGTGACAAATGTTTGGATGGTGATGAGGGTGCGTCTGAGCTGAAATGTGTCATATGTTATGCCAGGGGTCTTCAACATGGGGTCTGTGGCCCCCAGGGGATCCTCAGAGTCACTACAGAGGGGCCGCCAAAATCTTTGTGTGATGGGAATGTTCTTTTTTTTATTTTTCCATGAATCACTTGAACCGAAGCATCCTTATATGCTGAGGGGAACATTTACCGAAAACAGCAGATCTACAAGCTCACAACGGCTCGCAGCGCGAGGCGTTGTGAGCTTGCAGATCTGCTGTTTGCGGCAAAGACGTTTGTTGTAGAGGGGGGGAAAAAGAGCAGACCAAGTACAGCGTGAAAGGTCTAAATACATAAATCCAACATATTAATAATAGAGAAGATAAAGTGTAAACAAACAAACAAAAAACATGAATCAGTGCTGTCATCTATGGATCTATCTATGAAAAAGTTGAATCTGCAACACAGTTTTATACAATGTATTAGTGGGGGGGGTCCCTGCTTCATCTCTCTCTCTCTTTCAGCTAGGGCCTGAAAAACGTTGAAGATCCCTGTTTTAGGCCCATTGTGTAAAATCCCACAGATGATGATGGTGTGTCTCCAATCTGAGATTCCATTACCTCAGTCAGGTCATCCTAACCCCTCACTGCCCTGCTGTGTGGTTGGTTTGGGTTGTAGGATCTGCTCGGAGTGAAACTGATATAGAGTTTGAATTGAATTAGCCCATTAAGACCTGAAGCCGATTCTACAAATGTCTTCTAAATCCTAACTGTTTTCTGAAAAAAACTATGTTTCTATATCAGTGGTTCTCAAGCTTTTTCATGTCAAGGACCCACAAAATGATATTTATTTGGCCGCCGACCCCCATCTCAAAATATGTTGTTCCAGGGACCCCCAGAAGCAAAAGATTTAAGTTAAAAATGTTTGCTTTAAAAGAATATAAATATATACATTTGCACACATTTTCTCGATTTTCCAAAAATAGCAGATCTACAAGCTCATAGCGCGGCACCGAGTGCCGCGCCATGAGCTTGTATATCTGCTATTTTTGAATAGCCAAAGTGTAAAATAATGCTTTTTAGCTCAAATCAAAAAATGGCACAGATGCGTCCCAGGTCTTAATAGGTTAGATTAGGCAGACCTTAATGACTGTGTGTGTGCATAGCAAATGCTAACATTTGAATTAACATGGGGTAAAGCAAAATAAAATGTCATGACTGAAAATGTTGAAATATGGAGATAGAAGGTTTCTGCCTGGCGACAGCAATGATAATATATACACAGCACTGTCTGACTGTATTTATGCAACAAGAACATAAATGCAAGTGTGCTGGCACATGACATACTGCTGCCATCCGGTGGTGGAATACACAAATGTAAAATGTAGGCATTTAGCAGACTCTCTTAATCCAGAGTGATTTACAGTAAGCAAGGTAAACACCAGGTACTCAATCAAATGCATAGACATAGTAATCTAGGATCATAGGTAAACCAAGAACCTATATCATTAGTCTAAACAGCAGAATATCAACAAATGTAATAATCTGCACATTGAAACTATACAAGCTATAGGATGCCAGGTCAAGAATGAACCTGGCATCTGTCTACATCAGGGGGTCCGGGACCCCTAGGGGGTCCTCAGAGTTACTACAGGGGGTCCGCCAAATATGTGTGTGTGATACATTTTTTTTTTTTTACATTAACCACTTCAACACTAGCATCCCTTTTCTGAGAAGAACTTTAGCCAAAAATAGCCGATCTACCAGATCGGCTATTTTTGGCAAAGATCTATAGGTGTAGAGGGAAAAAAGAGCAGCAAAAGTTGATCTAAAACACAATTTTATACAATATAGAGTAGGGGGTCCCTGCTTCATCTCTCTCTCAGCTAGGGGGTCCTTGGCCTGAAAACGTTGAAAAGACCCCTGGTCTACATAACATGCTATCTAAATTACATTTTAACCCTTTGCATGAGCCTGCACGGTCGTCAAGGCGAGGGCAAGTGCTACTGGCTGAAGAGTAATCCGAGTCTGCCGTTCTAACTGTAATGGGGAGTTTGTTCCACAGTTTGGGAACCAGAGTCTGGGACATTTGGAGCGTTGTCCCCGGATGTTTTAGGGTTAAGATTCTGACATCTTCCCTCTTGTTAGCCAGTGGTGTAAAGTAACTAAGCACATTTACTCTGGTACTGTACTTTAATTGAGGTATTTTTTTACTTTACTGGAGTATTCCCAATTTTCTGTACTTTTACTCCACATCTCAGAGGCAAATATTATACTTTTACTCCACTACAATTATTTGAAAACTTTAGTTACTAGTTACTTTTCAGATATAAATGATTACATTATAAAACATACATTAACCACTTCAGCCCTATTTTATACATAGGCTATTTGAAAATAGCCGATCTACAAGCTCACAACGCGTCACTTTGCGACGCGTTGTGAGCTTGTAGATCTGCTATTTTCAAACATTTTTGTACTTTTACTTTTGGTACTTTAAGTACATTTTGAAACCAATACGTTTGTACTTTTATTCAAGTAAATTCTGAATTCCGAACTTTTACTTCTACATAGCAGTATTGATACTTTTACTTAAGTACAACATTTGAGTACTTTTTCCACCACTGCTTTGTAGGCCAACTTCAGTGTTTTATACTGTGTGCGGGCAGTAACTGGGAGCCAATAGAGGGAGCGGAAAAGAGGGGAGATATGCGAGACTTTTGGCTGGTTGAAGACCATGGTGTGCTGCGGCATTCTGGATCATTTAGAGAGGCTTAAGTGCACATGCCGGGAGGCCAGTAAAGAGGGAGTTACAGTTTCAAGCTATTCAATAATAGCAGATATACAAGCTCATAGCGCGGCATGAGCTTGTATATCAGATCTGCTTTTTATTGTTTATGAAAATGTGTGCAAATCTATGAATATATACGTTTTAAAGCGAACATTTGTAAATCAAATCTTTGCTTCTGGGGGTCCCTGGAACAAAATATTTTATAAATGTCCGCTTTAAAAAATATTTAAAGATTTACACACATTTTCACTTTTAAAAAATAGCAGATCTACAAGCTCGAGCACCGATGAGCTTGTATATCTGCTATTTTCAAACAGCCGCCAAAGAAATCCAAAATGACAGAGACAAGTTCCTGGATTGAAACAGGATCAGGAAAAAAAAAAGGATAAAATGACCAAACCGTAATCATCCCATATCACGTCGTAACAGGTACAACAATAAACATATAGCCTTAAAAGGAAGAAAAAACAACGTTCATAATGCATTGTTGGCATTTCTTTAATAAACATTTGCCAAAGGGGGGAGAGGGGGGGGGGACAAAAACATTTTAGTACAAAAAAAAAAAAAAAAAGACATGGGTGCTTTGTCTTCTGAACGCGGGGTTACAAGTGTTCTCGTTTTACTTTTAGATTTTACAATGGCTATTGGCAAAAAAGGGGGGGGCCTGTGTGCAATTTAAACTATAAACACAGCCTTTAGTCCATCAAGTCATTCAGTAGCTATCAGTTTTACTGCAGTCATCCAAGTGCTACCATACCAGTCTATATCTGGAACCAACGGTCTTCTCTCCTCCGCTTTCTAAACACAGTGGTTCTCAACCTTTTCAGGGCTGTGACCCCCCCCCCCCCCCTAAAACAATCATATTTGAACTGGGGACCTCCCAAAATAATCATATTTGAACTGGGGACCACCCAAAATAATCATATTTGAACTGGGGACCACCCCAAATTATCATTGGCTTGTAGATCTGCCATTTTCAAAATCTTTTCCTCTTTCTTATATTACTTGACAATTTCACCAGTTGTTTTTTTAGGTGTTGAAAAGGGTCTTAAAAGTCCTTAAATTGTCACTTTACTGTTGTCATCAGCCCCCCCCCCCCCCCCCCCCCCCAAAAAAAAAAAACACGTGGGGACCCCCCCCCCCAACGACCCACAGGTTGAGAACCACTGTTCTAAGCCCATCAAAAACCAACCGACTGACCCCATCATCATTTCACCATATTCTTGGCAAAAAAAACAAAAAAATAAACTACATTACTGGTCATTTTTCTACATTTTTGCAGATAATGCACATGATTCATTTTCAATTCCATAGCTAAAATAGTATCCGCCTACTTTGAAGTCAGTAGTGCAAAAACAATTATTAATACTAACGTCTTTTGCCCCTGCTGGAGGCAATTAAAGAAAAAAAGGCTAAAGGTTCGGAGATTTTAAAATACACCTGGGGGGCCTGGGGGATAAATGTACACTCAAAAAAGAGGGGGAGGGGGGGGGGTAAAAGTTTAATTTAAAAGACAGCAGAATAGATTACAAAAAAATATGAAAAATGGTATGAGCGTAAGAAAAGCTCCTCCAATGTAACTCTCCTGTAGGTTCTTTCTGCAAAACGTACTTCACATTCCAGAGGAAGAAAGAGTACAATGCCTCACACACACACACAGACACATTTTATTAAGTTATTACAAACCGGGGGGTTGGGGTGTGTGCATCATCGTCATCATATCTCCACTAGGATCCCTCTGGTTCGAGAGGAGGCCTTTTTTTCAGGGGGGGGGCTCCTTTAATTTGATCGAGTCCTCTAGTCTATTCTCTATGCCCATTGGTAGTGTGACCTCCAGGACCTCCACGTTTCAGATGGCTGCGTTCGTGCGGACAGACAGACAGACAGTCCTTATCGAAACGGAAGGCCCCGCCCTCTGATTGCCGCCGTCGAGTTCACGTGAGGGCCGAAGCCCAAGGGAAGAGGAGGAGGCGGAGCTTGCTGCGACGGGGAGCCCCACGATTGGCCCAGCGGTGGTGGCGGCCCCACCCCCACCCCCGGGATGGTCTGTGGGGGGGGATGAGGAGGAGGAGGCGTCGCCATGGCGTGGTTGTACAGGTGGATGGTGTTGGGGTTGGAGGAGGAGGGATGGTGTGGTCCCGTCTCCGCGGGGCTGTGATTGTACTCGAAGCGGTGGTCTATGTCCCCGGAGAACATCGAGGCCACTCCTGCTGCTCCTCGGGGAGGAGGAGGAGGAGGGTAGGAGGAGGAGGGGTCCTGCTGCTGGTGGCCAGCCGGGGACCCCCCCGCCGCCAGAGGAGGAGGCTGTCCGCTGAACACCTCTCTCAGGGCAGCGTGGGGCAAGGGGAGGCCTCCTCCTCCTCCTCCTCCTCCTCCTCCTAACATCTGGCCCATGTAAGTGTCCCCAAAGCCAGCGGGGGGGAACGGAGGAGGCGGGTGGGGGTGATGGCTGTAGTCTGGTGGTGCGGCTCCGTAGCCTGGCGGTGGTCCCTCTGTACCGGCGGGGGGGTGAGGTGGTGGGGGGTAGTCTGGGGGTTCCGGGGGCCTCCCCCCCCCTCCTCCTCCTCCGTCGCTTCCACCCGACGATAGGGCTGTCACGATAACACATTTACGTTGACGTTTAATAAATTGACACGCTGATAATTAATTGCGATGAACAATTGAACAACTCTTTGCCTGCCATAGACGCGTAAACGCGTCGAATTCCGCAAAGTCCCCAGCCTGCCGACGACGGCGAGTTTGGACGACTGTTTCTATAACAGTGGTTGTCAAACTTTTTCATGTCAAGGACCCCCAGAATGATATGTATTTGGCCGCCGACCCGCATCTCAAAATATTTTGTTCCAGGGACCCCCCCAGAAGCAAAGATCCGAGTTACAAATTTGAACAATATATATTCAAAGATTTGCACACATTTTCACGATTTTTCAAAAATAGCAGATCTACAAGATCATAGCGCGGCACTCGGTGCCGCGCTATGAGCTTGTATATCTGCTATTTTTGAATAGCCAAAGTGTAAAATAGTGCTTTTTTAGCTCAAATGAAAGTGACACAGATGTGTTCCAGGTCTTAATGGGCCATAGCTCTTGAATGGAGGATCGCGACCGGACACATTTTTTTTTCCTCTACTATGACAACCCTGTGTGTGTAATGAGCCCATCTTTGTGAGGACAGCGGTCACGGATAATATTCCATGATCTTTCGAAAGGTACAGTGAAATCGCAGTTTTTGCAGGCAGCAGTGGCACACTGTTACACTACTGATCTGGCAGTCAAAGAGTTAATTGTGTTGATTGATTGATTGATTGAATATTTTATTAGTCAAAGAGTTACATTTAAAATACTTTGTCTAAAAGGTCAGTTCAAAAAGGTCCTTGCGGTCTTGTTTCCATTGAGGTCCTTGGTATTCAATTCAGTCATATACTGTATAGTGGCACCAACAGTTCAGAAACTGTTTTTGGACATTGAATATCGGAACTTAAAATAAACATAAAAAATACATTTCTGTTTGCCTCACAATAAAAAAAAATGCACAGGGCAGATATGACAAATGACGGATACATACAAAGAAATTAATGACATATGTATTAATCGTATGCTTTAAAAAAAGGTTAAAATAGATGAAATAGCTGATTTACAAGCTTACAACCAGTGTTGATTTGGACAGACAATTTTGATTTAGTTTAAGTCATATTTTAGTCATCTGAAATGTTTTCGTTTTTGTCTAGTTTTAGTCGACTAAATATCAAAGATTATAGTAGACTCAAATGTATCTTGGCGGTGCCTTGATGGCGTCGTAATGGCTGATTTTACACTTGGTTGCATGCTGAAAATAGCCGATCTACAAGCTCACAACGCGTCACAGCGCGACGCGTTGTGAGCTTGTAGATCTGCTATTTCCAGAGCGTAACACCTGAGGGCAACCAAACATAAAATGACTTGTCTTTTAGTTCTACTGGATCTCTTCTCCACTAGTCCCTCACTAACATTTTAGTCTAGTTTTTATTTGTTGACAAAATTGTCAATATATTCAGTCATAGTTTTAGTCATCATAGCTCAGTTTTTTTTAGTTTTTATTTAGTTTTCATCAGTGAAAAAAGGTAGTCGACGAATATTTTTCGACGCGTTGTGATCTGCTAATTCTGCTTTTTTTTTTTATATATAAGAAATGGAAACGATGCCGATTATGACAAAAATAATTGCGTTTAGACGATGATGTAATACTTGTGACAGGCCTACCTGATGATGCCGATGCGTTGGGGGGTAACAGAACCAGGCTGGTTTGTTGGGGCTCAGACGGGGGCAGCTGCTGCCTGTAGTCCAGGTCTGCGTGGGGCGGAGGTTCCGGGGGCTCGGGGGGCCTCTGGTCTGGAGGGAGGATGGATACGCCTCCTGCGTCGGAAACTGGAAAAAATAAGATTGAATTAGTGGTGCACCCTTACCCCACATGAACTCTAGTGCACTTTTTCATGTCAAAATTGATATTTGGCCACGGACCCCCCATCTGAACATATTTGTGCCATTTTCAAAAATAGCAGCTGTGCAAGCTCGCAGCACAGCACCATGTGACGTGAGCTTGTAGATCTGCTAGTTTTGAATAGCCAACATATAAGAAGAAAGTGGTAAAAAATGTTGTGAGGCTATGGTACTTTTGATTAACCGATTCAAACCGGGAACGCATCTGTGTCATATTTTATTTCTTTGGGTATTAAAATTCAAAAGAATATGCGCCATGAGCTTGTAAATCAACTATTATTTTTAAGAAAATCGTGAAAATGTGTGCAAATCTTTGAAAATATATGTTTTTTGAAGTAAACATTTTTAATTTAAATCTATGCTTCTGGGGATTCAACAAATGTCTTCTAAAATCATGACATCTTTTTTGTTTCTTTTTTATCCCATGATTTTGTAACCCTTTTCACCCGGTGCCAATTATCTAAGTGACAGGGGGGAGTTTCCCCGGTAGGACGTAGCGTGTGGAAGGAACACGTTATTCCAACCAGTTCCCTTCCCCTCCATCAGGCGCCCCCTGGCTGTCATGGGGGAGGCGGTATAGTGACCAGGATTACTACATGTTTTTGTGAGGGTATTAACTACCCTAGGAGACACAGGGAGAACATGCAGGGTTTTTTTTTTAAACTTATGTTGCTATAATATCAGTGGTTCTCCCCATCTCAAAATATTTTGTTCCAGGGACCCCCAGAAGCAGACCCATCTTCAGATGTGGCCAAATACATATCGATTTGGGGAGGCGGACCCTTGGCACGAAAAAGGTTTGAGAACTACTGCCTTTACCTGGAGAGACCGGGCATGGCTCGGGGGGGTGCTTGACCTCCACGGGTGGCTGTAGAGGACCACCCCCCCTTAGCGGTGTAGCTCCTCTCCCTGCGGCGGTGAGGTTAGCGCCGCCGTCCCCTACGTCTCCACACTCGCCTCCTCCTCCAGCAGACTCCTGCCTCTGCTGGGCCTGCTGGGCCTGGAGCAGCTGGGCCAGCAGCATGGTCAAGGACGTCTGGGCCGTCTCCCCTCCTTCTGGGGCGCCCCCTAGTGGTGGCGCCGCGGAGGAGGAGGAGGACAGAGAAGGAGGAGAGGGAGGCTTGGGCATGGGAGGGGTGCGGGGCACTCCTCCTGGAGGAGCGGAGGAGGGAGGAGGATGAGGAGGCCTGCTGGGGGTGTGTCTGCTGGGCGTGTGTCTGCTGGGGGTGTGCTGCTGCTGCTGCTGCTGCTGCTGCTGGGGCTGGAGGAGGAGGAGGGGGTGAGGCGAGGCGCCGGTCCTCTCCGGGGCGTGGTCCAGCACCTTTGAGAGCTGCTGCAGGGTCTCCTGGGTGACCTTGGGGTCGAACTGGAACTGGGCCTGCTGGGCCGTGTTGACGGCGTTGTTGGGCTGGCCCAGGAAGTTGATGAGGACGGCCAGCTGCTCCTTGGTCAGCTGGGAGGTTACAGGACCCTTTGGATCTGCAGGAGAAACATTTGGGATTAAAAATCGTGTTCGTTGTCAAAGATTGATTTACTGGGACCTGTGGGTTTCAACCTTTTTCATATCAAGGTCCATTATTTATTCAGCATTTGAGCCACGGAACCACCATTTGATGAGATTTAGACTCTCCCAAAACGTAGAATATTTTGTTGTTGTTGGAAAAGATTTTGTCAAAAGAACAATTCTTCTACATTCTATAATTGTGTTAAACTTCTTGTAAATTAAGTAACGCAGATGTTTAACAATAATTTAACTCTTACGGGTCCATTTGGTTTCATTTTACACTCTCAAGAGTTAAAGATCTATAAGGGTCCATTTGGTTTCATTTTACACTCTCAAGAGTTAAAGATCTATAAGGGTCCATTTGGTTGTACCAACTCTCCATCATTTAGCTGGGGACCACCTGGAACCCCCTCAAGGGCCCCTGGTGGTCCCCGGACCACCTGGAACCCCCTCAAGGGCCCCTGGTGGTCCCCGGACCACTGGTTGAGAACCACTGCTCTAGATGAAACAAGTCCCCAGGACTTTTTTGTTATCCTTTTAGCTTTAATGTCTTACTGTGACTCATGCCATTTACATTTCTGACTAATAGACTATTCAATCTATCAAAAAAAAAGACAGACAAACATAAAACTACCGCATATAACAAAGAATTAGACAAAAGGACTGATGAACAAAAATGTTATCATTGGTGAGGGGGCATAACCCACTGAATTAAACCCCATATCTTGCAACAGTAATGCTTACATCTCAACATTTTATCACGGCTTCAATCAAAATTGGTGATTTGTATTAAAAACAACCACAATTCAAATTCACCACAAATACAACGCAATAAAAAACGAATGCCCTCCTCACCCAGCAGTGCAGAGGCAGACACATTGGGGGCCTTGAGGACCCCGGTAACGGGGAAGCCCTGGGGGGTGTTGCTGCGGCTGTCGTCCAGGCCCAGCTCCTTGCGGGGGGCCTTGGGGGGCGCCAGCTCCTCCCCCGGCATCTGCTTCTGTCGCCGACGTTTCTTGCTCCACAACTCGTGGCAGTCCTGCCACAACGGGAGGCTGGAGAGAGGAGAGGAGATTAAAACAAATGTGTGATTTGTGAAACAGTGTGAAATACGACACGATACGATAATACTTTATTGTCAGTTCACACTGAAATTTGTCTTGCGACCCAGCCGCCATGTATGCAACAATAAACAGTACACACATTTGACATGACACAAGAAAAACAAAACAAAATACATACATAAGGACATACAGAGACAAGAGCAATGTCCACCACTCAGCCTACCCTTGGCCTATAACTCCTGATTAAGCCTCAGTGTCATCTGATGGACAAAGGACCTCTTCAGTTTGACCTTATTGTATGTAGGAACACTGTATCTCCTTCCTGAAGGCAGCAACCTATATTCTCCATACAAAGCATGGCTAGTGTTTGAAGTGATATTCCTTGCCAACCTTATCATACTATCATTATACGTAGTTGTATAGAGCCTCTGAAGTGGCTGTCCAACAATCTTTGAACAAATGTTCAGTTGCTGCAGCAGTTGTGTAAGGAGCCCCCTCACACTAGTGCTAGTTTCTTAAACAATTAGCACAATATGTAAAATTATATTTTAGTAATATTGTTCCTGCTGTTCTACATACTGCCAACCAGTTGAAGAAATCACACATTAAGGCTTTAAACGTTGCTTTTCTATGAAATATCCAAGACTACTAAGATCCCATGGAAGATGCTTGAGAACATATTGCTAGTTTGACCACTTCAAATGCTCTCGTCTTAAAATAATAACCGAACATAGCCGATCTACAAACTCTCAATGCGTATTGGAAGCATTGAGAGCTTGTAGATCAGCTATTTTCACTGCTTCCATAGAAGACATGCTGGCTTCTATGGAATCCAAATGACTGAAACCAGCCATGGCGACGGAGAACTTTAATCCATGAGAGTTGGGATAAAGCATGGAGAGATAGTATCTAGGGGCTGTCACGATTATGACATTTTACGTGACGATCAAATGCGATTAAACGATGTAATTGCGTTTCTGTTGTTAAAAATTACATTTCTGTTTGGCCTTTTAGGCTTCATAAACAGAAAGGTGCACAGGACAGATATGACAAATAACTAAGGCTGGAGAGGAGAGAGAGAGTTGGGATGAAGTATGGTGAGACAGCGTCTACAAGATGAAGAGTTTGGACACGTGACAAAAAAAACACGGGCCGAAAACCAGTGTTGATTTTGACAGCAAATTTGTATTTAGTTTTAGTCGTAGTGTTTTCAACAAAGTTCTGTTTAGTTTTAGTCATATTTTAGTCACCCGACATGTCTTACTTTTAGTCTAGTTTTAGTTGTCTAAATACCATAAGATTTCAGTCGACTAAATCTACAGTTGATTTTGACGACTAAAATGTATTTTTGGCGGTGCCTTGATGACATAGAAATGGCAGATTTTCACTTGGCTGCATGCTGAAAATAGCTGATCTACAAGCTCACAACGCGTCGCGCTGCGACGCGTTGTGAGCTTGCAGATCAGCTATTTCCGGGCTGTGACACCCACGAGCACCCATGATGACTTGTCTTAGTTCTACTGGATCTCTTTTCCACTAGTCCCTCCATAACATTTTAGTCTAGTTTTTATTTGTTGACGAAATTGTCAGTATATTTAGTCATAGTTTTAATCAGCGAAAAAAGGTAGTCGACAAACACTTTTGTCGTCATGGTTTTTTAGGCGACAAAATCAACACGAGGTGAAAACCTACTCTGGCGGAGGCATCTTGTCTGGGTCGACGTCCTTGAGGAACTCGCTGACCAGCGCCTGCTCGGCCGTGCAGCGTTTGCTGGGGTCCAGGTTCAGCATGTGGTCAAACAGGTCCAGGGCTGACGGCGGGATGCTGAGGCAAAAGAAACATCTTAAAAATCACACACAGCTGAAAGACCCAAGACTGTTTCTGTCCTTGGCAAACTGCCATGGACTTGACCGTCGAGGATAAACGGACTGAGAACTTTCTAAAAGACTGACGTTGCTTTGAAGGAGTAGTTCACCCCAAAATAATCAATTTTTTCTATCAATTACACCCCATGAAGCCTTGAATTCATGGAGATTATTTTATTTTTGACGCATTCCTGAGACAATAATTTGATGACTTTGCTTATTTCCGGTAGGAGACTCAAAGAGACTCAGGATCCCTCTCTTCTGGTCTGAATAGCACAGAAAAATAATGTGTTTAAAAAACCTGAAATGTACTCATTTTATTGTAATGTGATGCCCAAGTTGACCTGCTAGTTCTAAAAATAAAAATCATATATATGAAAATATATATATAATATCTGTCCGATAACTGTGTTTAAATGTTTAAAAAAATATATATATTATTGGTTCTAATGTCTTCAGTGGCCTTAACGTTTAATCTACACAACAGCTGTCAATTGGCCAAGTTTTTAATGTCTAATATCCTGGCCCAAGATACTGAAGAACTATTTGCTCTCTCACTGCATGTGGACAAGGGCATCGATCCATCGGGGTAAATGTGGAAGATTATTATACTTACAAAGCAAACTCCTCTCGTAGCCGTCTCCTGTACTGCTTCTTTGGTTTCATGGTGTTGAAGTACGGGAGCTTGATAACATCCGGCCAGACACCAGGGCACGGGCTACCACAGATCCGGCTGGAAGGTAGTGAGGAAGACATTATGTTATGCTATTATGTTTGTTCATATCTAACCGTTATATTTTACCATCACTTATAGTACTTGTATAATACATTATATGACATGATACGGTGTAGTCTGTCGGAGCCAAGATGTCTCCACTAGGCCTGATAGCTATTGTTTTTGTTACAGCCCGTCTGTTATGGTTCAGCGTGTCCTTGTAGCAGCTAGAGTATAACTACGGTCTGAACCCTGTGCTCGTTAACCCTTAAAGACCGAGAACACAATCCATCTGCCATTCAAAAATAGCAGATCTACAAGCTCATAGCGCGACACTCGGTGCTGCGCTATGAGCTTGTAGATCTGCTATTTTTGAATAGCTAAAGAAACCTTAGAATGACACAGATGTGTTCTCGGTCTGAAGGGCTTAACATAACTACCGTACCACCGACCTGTGTCAGACTGTATGTCTAACGTACTTCTCCCCATGATATCAATTACCGGTTGATGCAGAATTCCACAACAGTAGACACACATTAAACAAAAGGTATAGCAATGTGCTCCTCTGAGTCCTCAATAGGACGACACATTTTAACACATTGGCTGCCATTGACGCAGATCTGCGTTCATTTGCGCAAAAGCCCGTTGGCTGCCATTGACGCAGATCTGCGTTCTTTCAAAAAAAAAATGTTTTCAAAATAAAAGTTTTTTTTTTTTTTTTAATTTTTTAAAAAAACCCAAAGACCAAGGAGATATGATTTTCCGAAGAGTTTTGCTCCCAGACACTTCCTTATAACTGAAAACTTAAAAATTCTGTATCTCGGCTCCTAAGTGCTTTTTTTTCTCATTGAAAAAGTCTGGCAGCCAGCTGTAGGTAAAAATTCAAAAAGCTGGCAGCCAATGAGTTAACAACTCTTTTCCCCCAACAGGTGTTATGGACTTTGAGGTCAAGATTGTGTAATTTTTTTTAAGACAACATTTTCTCAGCCTTAACTTACCTGATAAGCTCTAACTGAGCCAGCTCCTGATTAGCTTGAAAGATCGGCTTCTTTGTGAACAGTTCCCCAAGAATGCATCTGTAGGGTGGACAAGATGAGACGACACTCATGAGTACATTCTTTAAAACATGGATATTTTGAATTGAAATATTGATCTATTGTAATGTCTCCCCCCCCCCCCCTCCCCAATTATTTTGGGGGGTCCCCATATGATCAGCTTAATGTGAAACATTGTTTTCTCACACAACAGTTAGGAAACCAACATACCGTATAAGTGTATACAGGGTATCTGCACATTTATAAAGTTACAATTTAATGACTTTGAAGACCTTTTTAGTACCAAATTGGCCAAATATTACGTAAGAAAGAGGCAAACATTGAGAAAATAGCCGATCTACAAGCTCGCAACATTGTTGTGATCTTGTAGATCGGCTATTTATCTGTGGAACCGAGTCAAACTAAATTATAATGCCTACAATTTCTAGTGCTTGTCAGGGTGGGGGGGGTCCCCAGTTCAAATATTACTATTCTGGGGGGGGTCACGGCCTGAAAAGTTTTGGGAACCCTTGATCTATTGAACACCCCAGTAAGCCAGGATCAACACAGATAGATCTCATTGAACAGCCAGTAAGCCTGGATCAACACAGATAGATCTCATTGAACAGCCAGTAAGCCTGGATCAACACAGATAGATCTCATTGAACAGCCAGTAGGCCCGGTGGTGTTACGTACCCACAGCTCCACACATCAATAGCAGGCGTGTATCTCTCCTCTCCCAGGAGCAGCTCTGGCGGTCGGTACCACAGTGTTATCACCTTGTTGGTGTACGGTCGACTGGAAGGGAGCAACAACAAGGAGGTCAAACGGGAAACATGTGTTATCATAATGTATATCAGTGTTGATTTCGGCGACTCAAACTATGACGAAAAAATGTTCGTCGGCTACCTTATTTCACTGACAAAAACTAAATAAAAACTAAGCTATGATGACTAAAACTATGACTATATAAATATATCGACAATTTCTTCAACAAATAAAAACTAGACTAAAATGTTAGTGAGGGACTAGTGGAGAAGAGATCCAGTTGAACTAAAAGACAAGTCATTTTATGTTTGGTTGCGCTCAGGTGTTGCGCTCTGAAAATAACAGATCTACAAGCTCACAACGCGTCGCAGTGAGCTTGTAGATCGACTATTTTCAGCATGCAACCAAGTGTAAAGTCAGCCATTATGATGCCATCAAGCCACCGCCAGAATACATTTTAGTTGACTAAATCAACTGTAGATTTTGTCGACTATAATCTTATGATATTTAGTCAAAATAAAATAGACTTTCAGATGAATAAAATATGACTAAAACTAAATGGAATTTTATTCAAAAGACTATGACTAAAACTAAATCAACACTATTGTATATATATAGCGCATAATAAGGATGCAAATCTTTTGTTGAAGCAACACAAGCTAAGGAAAAAGGGCAAAGTTGCAGTTGTCAAACAGACACAAATAATACATAAGGAGGCACACACCTCTCTTCTGAGCTGTATAGACGAGCCAGGCCAAAGTCTGCAAGCTTTATTTGACCCCTGTTAGGGAAGAAAAGAGAAAAAAAAGAAACATCACCCAAAGTAACAAGAAAATGTCTTTTCCAGACCAACATAAATACATGTCATGACAATTAAGGAAACGTATAGAGAATGTGGTCACAGACACATGGATTAAAGCAAAATAAAAGCTCATGAAAAACATTTTGTTAGGCCAAGTCCTAATCTGCAATTTGTGAAACTAGCGCTGTGTTTCATAAACAAGCAGAATATGTAAAAAATAATTATGTTTTAGTAACCATACAGCCAGCCAAGTTGAAGAATTTGCAGACTGAGGCTTTGACCTTTGCTTTTATGAAATATCCGAGATCATTAGGGTTTTCTGGAATATTGGATATTTATTCTATCGCTAGTTTGACCACTTCAAATACGCTTTAATCTTAACATAACTAATAAGCGAAAATAGGCCATCTGCAAGCTTACACTTGTAGATTTGCCTATTTT
The DNA here is from genome assembly GCF_963454915.1 of Gymnoscopelus microlampas. Lineage (NCBI taxonomy): Eukaryota > Metazoa > Chordata > Actinopteri > Myctophiformes > Myctophidae > Gymnoscopelus > Gymnoscopelus microlampas. The sequence goes on along the minus strand of NC_139959.1, from coordinate 42,625,924 downwards.
CAATGAGTGACACGCTTCCATAGAGTACAGAAGTCCTGACGTCACTCGTTCATCCCCTGGTTCGTAAGGTAATTTCTCTATGGAGAATAACATTGGGTCATCTTAGAATCGTCTCATATAAGAATTGTGGTCCAAAAATAAACAAACTGTCTCTGCGATATTGTCACGGAGGAGGTTCTGTATCGTTTATGATAGTCAGTCACTTATATTTGATACAGTCTGTTTCTGGCGAAAATGTAACTAATTCGGCGGAAGTAACATTATCGTTTTCTCACCGTCAGTTGATGATTCATATCCATAAGAGTAAAACCGCCGGGGTCATTTGTTTATTTTTGGAACACAGTTCTTATTTGACGCGATATTAAACACGTCTATGGGGATTCAGAACGGGGGTGGAAAACCGCGAACCAGGTAGGATGTGTAAATTACGTCAGACTTCGGTGCTCTATAGAAGTCAGCCAACTGAAATCAGTTGTGGCGACAGCTATCCCCAAGAACTCACTTGTTGTTGAGCAGGATGTTGGAGCACTTGATGTCCCTGTGCAGGAAGTTCTTCTTGTGGCAGTAGTCCAGGCCCTCCAGCAGCTGGCGCATGAAGGACTTGATGTGGCTCTCGTTGAAGTGGACCAGACCGGACTCCAGCAACCCCATCAGGTCATGGTCCATGTACTCGAACACAAGGTAGAACGCACCTGGGTGGGGAAAGGAACAACACAGGGAAGCTGTCAGAAACCTTCCCTAATACATCCGGGGACAACGCTCTACACGTCCCAGACGTGTGCTTTCGAAATCACACCGCACACTATCCGAAGTGCCTTTTAGATCGCCTTTTAAAACTACCATTATGTTTGCTGCTGCTTTTAACAGTTATTATTTCCCCCCTTTCTGATCGCCTTTTAAAACACCTACAAGCCATGCTGTTATTAGACCCAGACAGACCCCTGGTGGGCTTCGGACCAGACTCTGAGAAACAGTATTTTCTCCAGGGATTTTTCCCCCCCAGCTAAAACATTTAAAATCACTTTAAATTGCATTATGTCCCACACAATAACATAATGTTGACAAAAAGTAAAAGGTGACAAAGTTCAATGTGATGGAGTACCATCAGTAGCAAGTTCCAAGTCTCTGCCAAGTTCATTTTCCAACCATGCTGAAATGATCGTAGTCATTAACTATGCATTAACCCATTAAGAGCGGGAACGCATCTGTGTAACCACTTCAACCATGATTTTTTACTTTGGCTATTCAAAATCAGCAGATATACAAGCTTGTATCGCGTCACCGAGTGCCGCGATACGAGCTTGTAGATCTGCTATTTTTTAAACATTTTAGCAAATCTTTGAATATATATATTATTTTTTTTAAGCAAACATTTTTAACACAAATCTTTGCTTCTGGGGGGTCCCTGCCTGGAACAACATATTTTGAGCTGGGATCGGTGGCCAAATACATATCATTTTGGGGGCCCTTGACATGAAAATGTTTGAGAAGCACTGATTATAGCAACATAAGTTAGGATTTGTAAGACATGTGTTGAATACCCAGAAACAAAGATTTGAATTAAAAATGTCTGCTTTAAAAATATATATCCTCAAAGATTTGCACACATTTTCACGATAAAAAAAAAAGATGATGGTTAAAGTGGTTAGAGTCTAAAATGACAAATGCGTTCCCTGTCTTAATGGGTTAACACCTTGTACAGCATGATCTCAAAGCCATGCGAGCCCAAAGTGTGCTGCTGTTGTCATTGCCCATAATATAAAAACATACCTTTGTCATTCTTGAAGTCCAGGGCGTCCGCCTTGTCGGTAACGATCTCCTTCATGTTTATGATGCTCTTGTGGTTGAGCTGCCGCAAGATCTTGATCTCCCTGATGGCGGTGATGGGGAAGCCCTCCTTCTCGTTGTCCAGGCGGACCTTCTTTAAAGCCACCATTTCAGCTACGGAAGGGAAAGAACTTGAGTCAAGTCGTATAATCCCATGGATGAAAGCAAAATAAAATCCCACGACTATTATGTTTGTTTGACCAAGTCCTAATGTGTGACTTGAGAAACTTTTAAGGAGCCCCACCCCACACACTAGCGCTGATTTCTAAACAATTAACACAATATGTAAAATGATGATGTTTAAGTAATATTGTTCCTGCTGTTCTACATATACAGTAATGCCAACCAGGGGAAGAAATCACAGATTGAGGATATTGCTAATTTGACCACTTCAAATGGTCCAATCTTAAAATAATAACCGAAAATAGCCTATCTAAAAAAGCTCCTTGTCACATTGTAGATCAGCTATTTCCGCTGAGCGACATGCTCCCATAGAACAGTGGTTCTCAACCTGTGGGTCGGGACATGATTTTTTTTTTTGGGGGGGGGGTCCCCAGACAGTACAGTAAACTGACAATTTAAGGACTTTTAAGCGCGAGGCGTTGTGAGCTTGTAGATCGGCTATTTTCACAATATGTATCTGTGGATCTGAGTCAAACTAAATGTAATGCCTCAACTATTACAATTCCAAGTGATTGTCAGGGTCGGGGGTCCCCAGTTCAAATATGATTATTTTGGGGGGGTCCCCAGTTCAAATATGATTATTTTGGGGGGTCACGGCCTGAATAGGTTAAGAACCACAGCCATAGAAGACACGCTGGCTTCTATGGACTCCATATGACTGAAACCAGTCGTGGCGACTTGAGATCTTTAATCCATGTAATCTACTTATCACGTACGGTTTCCCCACTTTGGCTCAAGGGCAACAAACAACAAAACGTCTTCTTCCCCCACTGTCCAGTGAACCACTAACCAGTGTCCTTGTCTTTAGCCTTGTACACCTGGCCGTAGGTTCCCTCCCCCGTGATGCCGATGATTTCGAACTTGTCCACGCAGCGCTTGCCCCAGTCGATCTCTGTCTCCTTGATCTCGCCGAACCGCGGACCACAGATTCTGGGGATTAGAGATTAAATAACATTAACAGCACAGCAACACATTAAGCCTAATTTGTACTTTGTCACCAACAATTCGACGCAACGCAAATCGTTGTTAGCTTGAAAATCAGTTAAAAATAGCAGATCTACAAGCTCATAGCGTGGCACCAAGTGCTACACTATGAGCTTGTAGATCTGCACATTTTTGCAAATCTTTGAATATGTTTGTAAGCCAACATTTTTAACTCTGATCTGTGCTTCCGTGGGGGTATACTTTGGCTATTCGAAAATAGCAGATCTACAAGCTCATAGTGTTGCATGAGTGCCGCACTACAAACTTGTAGATATGTTATTTTTTTTAAATCGTGAAAATGTGTGCAAATCTTTGAATATATATATCTTTTAAATCAAACATTTTTAACTAAAATCTTTGCTTCTGGGGGTCCCTGAAACAGCATATTTTGAGATGGGGGTCCGCGGCCAAATACATATAATTTTGGGGGTCCTTGACATGGAAAAGTTGGAGCACCACTGATATATAGCAACATAAGTTTTTCTCAAAAAAAACTGTTGGGATTTAAAAGACATTTGTAGAATATATGTTCAAAGATTTGCACACATGTTTACGATTTTTTTTTAAGTAGCAGAGCACTATGAGCTTGTAGATCTGCTATTTTTTAACATCCAAAGACATCTAAAGTGGCACAGATGCGTTCCCGGATTGAATGGGTTAAATCTAGGGATGCACCGAATTGGAAATTCTTGGCCGAAACCGAATGCCGAAAATAGAAAACAGTTGGCCGAAAACCGAATACCGAAAGGCAGAATATGATAAATATACATAATTTATTTATTTGTTTACCAATGTTGATTAGCTATCTGATTATGGCAAAATAGATGATTATGGCAAAACTCAAATAATAATCACTATTATGGGTCCATAAAACATTTATTAAGCACTTTTGAATGCATACATTAATTCCAGACTGACTGCTGAAAGATTGTAAAATGTAAACATTTATATAATTATATAATAAGATTATTCCAGATTTTATTCCAAGATTTTTTGAAAATAACATTGTTTCGGTGTCTTTCGGTGATATCGGCCGATATGTTTCGGTTTCTTTCGGCCGATATGTTTCGGTGTCTTTCGGTGATATTTTTTCGGCCTAAAAACCCTTTCGGCCAAAAGCCGAAAATGCATTTTTTAACCATTATCGGCCGATATGTTTCGGTGGCCGAATATTCGGTAGTTAAATCAGGCTTGACAATCATAGACAGCTCAGATCAATACAACAACATAAGTAAACGACACAAAACAAGCCGAGTTCAAAAACCTACTTGGGCCTGCGGCGGAGTGCCTGTGCCTTTTTGTCGTCGGGCGGACTGCAAGGGGACGCCGTCAGGCCACCAGGAAGCTCGGGGGGCAGAGGCAGGTCCGACAGGAGCTGGCGGACCTTCCGCTCTGGCTTCTTCTTCCCTGAGAGCAAGGACAATGTGTCCCTGAGGCTGAAATTGTGAAAACAAAGGAGGGGGGGGGGGAAAAGTCCCAATTAATTACGATGCTATAGACACATCACATCAAATGCAGTGTTGATTTTGTCAACTAAAACTATGACGAAAAATGTTCGTCGAATACCTTTTTTCACTGACGAAAACAAAATTAAAACAAAATTAAAACTAAGCTATGTTGACTAAAACTAAGACTAAATATATTGACAATTACTTCAACAAGTACAAACTAGACTAAAACGTCAGTGAGGGACTAGTGGAGAAGAGATCCAGTAAAACTAAAAGACAAGTCATTTTATGTTTGGTTGCGCTCGGGTGTTGCGCTCTGAAAACAGCCGATCTACAAGCTCACAACGCATCGCGCTGCGATGCGTTGTGAGCTTGTAGATCTGCTATTTTCAGCATGCAACCGAGTGTAAAATCAGCCATTACGACGCCATCAAGGCACCGCCCAAAATACATTTTTAGTCGACTAAAACTAGACAAAAACTAAAACATTTCAGATGACTGAAATTTGACTAAAACTGAATCAAAATGTTCTGGCAAAATCAACTCTGATCAAATGTCAGACGAATATATGACCCAATCGGACGGCAATAATACCTTTCTCCTCTGTCCATGTGCTCGAAGACATTCGGCGGCAGCGGGAGAGTGGACATGATGGAGGTGACGGCGGGGCCAGTCGATCGCTCCTTGTCTTTGCCCGGTCCGGGTGGTGCCGGCGGCGCTTTCCTCTTGTCCCGACTGATGACGGAGGAGTCCTCCTTCCCCTTTCCTCCATCCCTGTTGTCCCGGCTGGGCTGGTGGTGGTGCTCCGCGGCGGTCGTCCTCTTTGAGACCTTGTTGTCAGCGGGGGACTGAGGCTGGCTGGACGTGGGAGGGGTCCTGGGACCCTTCTCCGTGGGCTGCGGAGGAGGAGGAGGAGGATGCGGCGGAGACGGCGGACGGCCCCCCTTCCTGGCCGCGTGGTGGTGGTTGGACTTGGGACTGGGCTGGTGCTGGTGATGGCCCGAGGAGGACAGAGAGCCCACCTTAGTGGGCGTGGAGGCGTTGCTGCCGGAGCTCTTGGCCCGGGCGAGCGCCTCGGCGACCGCCTTGGCCTTCTTCTGCTTGCTCTGCTTGCTGAGCTCGGCGGCGAGGCTGTTCTTGAACGTGATGGTGCTGGGCGACAGGCTGGAGGGGCGGCTCCGCGAGCGCGAGTGCTGCCGGTGGCGGCTGTGCGAGCGCGAGTGCCTCGTCGCGACGGACGAGTATGGACTTCTGCTGCGCGACCTGGCGGAACGCCTGTGGGAATTGGAAACAAAATACATAGTTTAGTTTTCTATGTCTGCTACATCGTTGGTACACAAAGTGGGGTCCGGGGACCCCCAGGGGCCCGTGAGGGGGTACCAGGGGGTCCCCAGAAAAATGTGTTAATATTTTTACACTTTGGCTATTCACAAATAGCAGATCTACAAGCTCATAGCGCGGCACCGAGTGCCGCGCTATGAGCTTGTAGATCTGCTATTTTTGATAAATCGTGAAAATGTGTGCCAACCTTTGAATATATTTATATTTTAAGCGAAAGTTTTTAACTCAAATCTTTGCTTCTGGGGGGTCCCTGGAACAAAACATTTGAGATGGGGGTCCGCGGCCAAATACATATGATTTTGGGGGTCCTTGACATTAAAAAGATTGAGAACCACTGGGCTATATAGGCTATATATGGACTTCTGCTGCGCGACCTCGCGGAACGCCTGGGAATTTGAAACAAGATACATCACGTTTTCAGGTTAGCTACACACATCATGATAGTTTGAGCATTCAATATCAGTTTGATTTATATGAGCTGCATGTGTGATACATCTGTTAGAGATCTAGTGTCAATATTAGACGCATGAATAGAATACTGCCATAGTCAGTGAAGGCTATAGTGCTCTGAACATGAAAGTGAACGACACATATCAAACAACCATTAAAAAGTTACCAGAAATGTTTCTTTAGGTGTGGATATCTAGGTGTTGTTTGGGAAAGCAGACACTAGGCAATAATAGTAGGCATTGCATCACCAAATAAGCAAACTGCTGATGTTTCAGGCACTAGCCTCAATCACATTTCCCTTTATTTCGTCAGGATTGAAAATGGATTAGTAATAAATACAGTAGGTGACTTGTCATGATATTTCGCAATGTTGTACTTTAGTATATGTTATCAGTTGTGTAGTGGGTGATAGTACTCCCTCTCTCTCTACTGCTGCTCTGTCAACAGTAACACCCAATTCATTCCTTTTTCTCTTTTTTTCATTAGTGGGGAGGGTGAAAAAAGAAAACGAAACTGGTTTTCTGGATTTCATCACCTTTTAACGGCCATGGTGGAAGCTGTGCAGATTCTACCAAACAAATACACAGTGAAGGAGTGATTGATTCTACAATAGAGGTTTTCAACCGTTTTCATATCAAGGTCCATTATTTATTTGCCATTTGAGCTACGGAACCACCGTTTGTATGAGATTCAGACTCTCAGACCCAAGACGTTTTTGTGTATTGATGTTGGTACCATAGGGGAGATACCAGGCCAACGTAGATCAAAATAGCAATTCTTTAATTAAGTAATGCAGATGATTCACAATAATGTAACTCTTGAGAGCGTAAAATGAAACCAAATGGACCCATATGGGTCCATTTGGTTTCATTTTACGCTCTCAAGAGTTAAAGATCTATATAAGGGTCCATTTGGTTACCGACTCTCCATCATTTAGCTGGGGACCACCTGGAACCCCCTCAAGGACCACTGGTTGAAAACCACTGTTCTAGAAGAACACAGGTCCTCCTATAAGTCATAATAGCTCACCTGACATCTGGGCTCGGGCTCAGCGACTTCCTGTACGGGCTTCGCGATCTCCTACGGTTCCCGTAGGGACTTCCACCGAGCTCCCCTTGTTCGTACGGGCTGTGTTTGCCATAGCTGGGGGACCTGCGCCAGGTGGCCGGGCTCCCCGCGGGGGAACGTTTCCGCTTGTTGCTCGAGTACGAGCTGGGCGACTTCGAAGCGCCGTAGGCTCCTCCTCCTCCTCCGTACAGCTCGGCGTCCCGGCCGTAGTACGTGGAACTAGGCGGCGACGACTGTCTCTGTCTGTCTTTGTTCCCGAAGGTAGGAGGGCTCGTTCTCCTGGAGATCAGCTGGTTGTAACTGCTACCGCCGGGAGACTGGTAGCCAAACGGATGCGATGATGTCCCAGTCCCATAGGGACTTTCTCCTTTGAGCCCGGGACTCCTCCGGTGTGAGGCCCTGGGGACTGGGTCTTCACGGTCTTCTCTGTAGGACTGTGGAGCATCTCTGTACGCGGACGGGGGCTCCTTGTCGGATCTCTCGGATCTCGTTTTACTTTTGTGCCGTCTAGTGGAGTCCCTCTTGTCCGTCTTATCCGCAGACACCACCGGTGGGGCCTGAGACGACGCAGATGTCCTTTTCCCGTTTCGGTCACTGCTCCTCGTCGTAGCCTCCCGGTTGTTTTTAGCCACCTTTACGCCACCTCCACCGCCAACGCCGCGGGCTGCTGCTGATGCTTTCGGGTCTCTCTCCCGGCTCGGACGGTCCTTTCGCCTGCTGCCCGGTTCCTTCTCCTGCCTGCTGCTGCTCCTCCTCTCCGATGGTCCCCTGGTTGGTTTCTGCTCATCCTTGGTGGCGGCGGGTGGTGGGTGAACTACGTCCCGGGCTCTGTGGCGCTTTCTCCTGTCCGGGGGGGTCGCTGGTCCGTTGTACTCAGCCGGGTCCGCCTCGCTGAGGCGGTCCGCCGACAACCTGTCGTGCGCGTGATGATGGTGGTGATGATGGTGCGGGTCCACTTTGGGAGAGGGGCTCCCCGAGAAGCCCTCCGACTGGGAGCTCACGTCGTCGTACTCCACCAGAGTCCGAAGTTCACCCTCTCTGTGGAAGGCGCCTTTGCCTTCATGGCCATCGGCGTGCTGCCACAACTCTCTGCCCCCTCCTCCTCCTCTCGTCCCCTGTCTGTGTTTCTTCCTCCGGGACGCGGAGCAGCGCCTCTTGTCCCGGTGCCTCTCCTCACGCTGGGCAGCAGCAGCAGCGCTGCTGGCCGGCTTGCTGCGCCGGTCCTGCCCGGTCCCGGCTGTCCTGGCGGCGGCTCTCTGCTGGGCAGAGGGGCTTCTGCCCCGACCCTCACGAAGCACCTCCGAATTAGGCATCTAATCTAAATGAAATATCAACAAGATTTGATATATTTACAC